>NC_090319.1:137154064-137503413 GCF_040869045.1 Eurosta solidaginis
TTCTGTACGCCTGTAGATCAGTATGCGATAGAACGTGGTGGGCTTTGCCTAGAATTATGCAATTTTCTCCGGTGAGTAATGCGCTGATTTCAGGGCGGTATACACTGGGGCAGCAGGTGTCAGGAGGGATGCAGATGTTCATAATTTCTAGTTTTTGTTATAACAGTATTTCGCCCTAACCAATAAGCTCTATCGCTCGAAGAAATATCAAGGAAACTAACAATTGTAGTTATTTAGAGTTAAAAACATGGATCCGGAACTACTTTTCTTTTTAGAAGGTTCCGACGAAGACGTGGATGGGCATGACCAGAAGGTTGTAAGATGGCAGCTAAGAGAAAAAAGCAATCCTCTTTCTTTATCTTCATCAATCTTTTGCTATAATTTCACGGTAACTTCAACATTTGGGAAATGTTACCGAAGCGTTTATATAACTGGCTAATTATTTGGTTCATTAAAAGGTTTGGTCTTAATAAAGCAGCATTTAATTATATCCTGATGAATACTGTCTTAGCCGGGCCACAGCTCAGGGATGGTGACGGTCAAGATATAGTGTGGAAAAGAACAAGAAAAGTTAGTATTAGTATTAATAATCAAAAATAGTCTTTATTGGACATAAAGATTAAACACAAAAATTTATATATATGGAGTATTCCATCCCATTTCGACCCGACCCCTTTAGAATTGGCTGAAAGTGTTTCTTCTTTTTCTAGCTTACGAAAGGCGCTTTTCAGAAGTTTTTAAAATTTTTTCATCCAACTCAAAAAAAGTTATGAATTTAAAATAAAACACCGTTTTTGTTTTAAAAATGCTATACCTTTTTCAAAAATTTAGCGTTTGGGATCTTTTTTTTTAAATTTGTTTTTAAAAGTTCTTTTCGGAAAAAATTCCAAAAAATTTTTAAAGTTTTTTTTTTGTAATTTTTCAGTTTTTCGAGATTTTTCGAATTTCGCCCTTTTTTTTCTCATAAAAAACTTCAAATAATTCTGCAATCATCCCCACTAATCCCGGAGTGAAATAAAAACTTAAAATTTTTTTTTGTATTTTTTCCGAAAAGTACATTTAAAAACATATTTAAAAATTAAAAAAAAAAAAAAAATTATCCCAAACTGTAAATTTTTGAAAAAGTTATAGCATTTTGAAAAAAAACACTGATGCAAGAAACCAAACTCTGTCAAAATATTCCCATCAGGCATTAAATTGGCATTTCATTCCAGCAGGAGCTCCACACATGGGGGGACTATGGGAAGCGGGAATGAAAAGCTTTAAAAGCCACTTCAAAAAAGTGGCCTTAAACAACAAATTCACCTTTGAGGAATTTAACACATTGTTATGTCGAATTGAGTCATGTCTCAATTCCCGCCCTCTTAGCCCCGCTTCAAATGAACCATCTGACCTTGAGCCTCTAACACCAGGACACTTTTTGATTGGAGGACATCTATTGGCACCAGCGGAAATCAGCGTTGATGAAAATACTGCCTCAATTGTCAATCGCTGGCAGAAACTCAAGGCGTTGCATCAAAACGTCTGCAGAAGATGGAAATCAGAATATCTTTCGGACCTACAGAAACGGATAAAATGGAATCATCCTAAATCAAATATGCAAGTCGGAGATGTGGCGGTTATACGGGAAGACAATCTTCCTCCCAACGAATGGAGATTGGGGCGTGTGATAAGGTTACACCCTGGATCAGACAACCGGGTTCGCCTTGTGGATATAAGAACTGAGAGGGGACAAGTCACAAGACCACTTGGCAAACTAATATTATTACCACCATATACCGCGGAAACCGAAAACACGACAGACCCTAATATTCAGCAGTAACGCTACAATCGGAGTTACAAAATCTCCACACATCAAAAAAACTTCTAACCAAAACTAATCAACTTCAACAAAACTCATAGTGGAAACAAAAATATCTTTTTTTGATCTAGCCTAATGTTACATACGTACATATGCATGCTTGCGCACATGGGTGGTATGGTTTACATTTACAAAAGCAACAATATTTTGCTACAATTGATGAACACATTTTATTATTAAATGTACAAATTTTAATGCGTTTTTACACACTCACTACAAAGTGAAGTTATCACTGGGTAGTCTCCACCGAAAACATGTTCACAAACATGCACATAATGACTATGTGCATTGGAGTACATGGAGTCATGAAGGAAAAATTTTCGGGCCTGCTTAGGCAATCAAAAAAAAAAAAAAAAATCGTGGGTTCGCAAACCACTTTTTAAATCATGAAATTTCCCTCAAAGAAATATTTCCTTTGTTCCTTTTGCATAATGCATTATATATAAGGGTGCTCACATAAACATAATTTTTATTTTTGTTGGGAAGAAACGAAAAAAAGGATAGTACAATGCCAAAGGCAGCGTCACTTCAATTAAACAAAACCGCTACCAATTCCATTGGATACACCCGTTTTTATCAAAATAAAAATGCGAACAAAAATAAAATAAGTAAAAACAAAAACTCATGGAAATAAAAATTTTCAATTAAGGACACCCTAATATAATGCACGGCACACAGCACAATTCTTTTTTTACTTTTCGAGTAAAAAGTTTAAATACTAAACAAAAACAAGAACAAAAAATTTTCTTAAAAAAACCAAGGAGAAATTTCGGATTGCTCGGTTCACCCTAATGCAACATATTGCAATTAAGCTTTTGCTTTTCGAAGCAAAAACCAATACAAAAAAAAAACGCTTAAAAAAAATAATTTTCTTTTTTCACAATCAGCCCAATTCTAAACGAAAATTCCGTGCGAGTTTTTTTCCTTCTCCCATTCCTCGTATTCTAAATAAAAATTCCTAGTGAGTTTTTTCACTTCTCCCTTTCCTCCTATTCTGAACAATGTTCGAAAAAGCGGAAACCGGTTATGGGATAAAAGTAGGTATAATGAATGTGAGGGATAGGGAGATTTCTCTGCCATTTCAAAGAAGTTTTTTCACTTGTTAAATTATAGGGAATGAATCAAAATAGTTAAAGGAAATTGGTTCTTTTAAGAAAGAACACTTATGTGTACAAATTCGTGATAAAATATGTATTTATATTCTACCACAATATTCTCACTGTTAATACAACAACAACTACAACCACAATATTCTTTATTTTAAGTCGAAAAGTATATCATAAGCAACGGTAGAGCTCTTGGTATACAAATTTGATGCAGCCATCCAGAAATTGCGCAAGGATTTTTTAATAAGGCTTAAATAGATTTTGGCATATGACGAAGGACGAATTCAACTCAACTTGGCCGCCATAAAATTGCTTTGCTGAATGACAGCAGGCAACTCCGGCAGATTTGTGTTATGCCGCCGTCTTCTTCTTATGTTCCGCTGTTGATGTTGCTGTGGCACCAATTCATTACTCATTTCAGTGAATACCACATGAAATGCAATAAATACTGTGCATTGTTTTTATTTTATTTCTTAATTTCCAACAAATTTGTAACAATAATTAAACTTTTCAATTTATTAAACAAAATAAGAAATGTGCAACGAAATTTCAATTGACAAAAGAGCTGACTTCGAAAACTAGAAATTCCTATTCCCCAATTATTGTTCTCCCTAGGAGAACAGAATTGGAGGAATTTTTCCGCGGGAATAAAAAATCCGCGAGAACAAAATTCCGCGAGAATATTTAGAATTGGTCTGAATAAAAAAATCACTGCACACCCTACTATAATGTACGATCGCATGATTTTATTGCGAATCGTAGCAACAATAAAACACAATTACACACTTTTCACATAACTTGTTGCTTTCTTTTGGTGGAGGATTTTTGCGTGGCCTTTCATAGGTCTTTAATATCACATTTTTTTCTTTCCTCTCTTTATTATTTGCAATATCTATATACATATATGTACATATGTATATTTTGTTTCACTAAAATACTTCACAAACACGAAATAAACGCTAGAGTCGCGATTTAAATTTTTCGCCCACACGCGTACTATTTTTATTGCAATTACAATTATATTGCAATCACAAAACAAAAAAATTCACTCGCGAACACGTGTGTTTCTTTTCGTTTTTTCATTAATTACTTACGGTATAAAAATTGGTAAAATTCATAATTTTTGGTGAAAAAATATGCATGAAAAGTGCTTAGAATTCAATTTTCTTGTAAAAAAATATGTAAATGATAAATTTTAATTTATGTGTAACAAAAAAACAATTTAGCAGGCGCCAGACAACACCCAGCCAAAGATGGTATTCTGTGCCAACAGGGGCCCCAAAGTTCCGGCCGGTATGGCGCCCAGCAGAACCTTTGGGACCACGTCGGCACCGGGCGGAAATCAGACGTTTCCGCTCCAGAGGACTCCGTTTCGACCGCGGACGCATTTAATGAGAGGGTGTCGCTATCCTCTACGGTGGTTCTCAGTGGCCTGCGATGCCACGCGTTTCGTTGCCGTCGCGGCGTGTCCTGAGCTTCCTCGATATGCAGCATGGTGTGGTGGTCGTCCTTGCCCTTATTGCACCGTCCCTCGTGTTTGCAGTCTGCTGCACTATGCAGAAGGGACAGACAGTTGGTGCAATAGTTTTTTTTATTACAAAATACCAATTTTTTTCCGGTGTGCTATCGCGGAAGACAGGACACACCCTGAGTGGGTGCTTCTTTTCGCACAATCGACAGGCCAAAGAGAACCCCTTTGCCTCAGCTGTTTTACGCATTGCAGTGAATCGCGTAATTTTTCTGAAAAGGAAAATAATTTGTTCTAATTTTGTCGGCGTAGCGGGCATGTTTCGGTTTGCAAGCAATTTTGGTAAAGTAAATGTGAACTTCACCTCATAAGGGGTTGTTGGTGGAAGCACAGTAATGTATGCGATACATGAATACACGATAGCTGCATTGTATTGTAATATAATTCATATTCATTTGTTTTGCAAATGATACCCTCGGACCCCCAAGACAGAAACAACGCCAACCCAAACATTAACAGGAAAGATTTTCTCAACCAATGTCTAATTTATATATTTCCAAGCATTTATAGCATTTATTTTTGATTACTAACTCGTTTCTCAAAAAATGTAAATGTCTACGTCATGCTTTTCCATATGTGAAGCATGTAGCCTTACGGATAATTGATGATGTGTCAACACTCTTATGCTACCGTACTAGTGTATCGATTGTTTGCAATGTCGATATATTGCATGTTTCACCTCCTTCCGTAAGTAATTAATGAAAAAACGAAAAGAAAAAAACGTGTTCGCGAGTGAATTTTTTTGTTTTGTGATTGCAATATAATTGTAATTGCAATAAAAATAGTACGCGTGTGGGCGAAAAATGTAATTCGATACTCTAGCGTTTATTTCGTGTTTGTGAAGTATTTTAGTGAAACAAAATATACATATGTACATATATGTATATACATATTGCAAATGATAAAGAGAGGAAAGAAAAAAATGTGATAATAAAGACCTATGAAAGGTCATGCAAAAATCCTCCACCAAAGCAAAGCAACAAGTTATGTGAAAAGTGTGTAATTGTGTTTTGTTGTTGCTACGATTCGCAATAAAATCATGTGATCGAAAAGCAAAAGCTTAATTGCAATATGTTGCATTAGGGTGAACCGAGCAATCCGAAATTTCTCCTCTGTTTTTTTTTAAGAAAATTTTTTTCTTGCTCTTGTTTAGTATTTAAACTTTTTACTCGAAAAGTAAAAAAGGAATTGTGCTACGTGCCGTGCATTATATTAGGGTGTCCTTAATTGAAAATTTTTATTTCCGTGAGTTTTTGTTTTTTACTTATTTTATTTTTGTTCGCATTTTTATTTTGATAAAAACGGGTGTATGCAATGGAATTGGTGCGGTTTTGTTTAATTGAAGTGACGCTGCCTTTGCCATTGTACTATCCTTTTTTTCGTTTCTTCACAACAAAAATAAAAATTATTTTTATGTGAGCACTCTTATATATAATGCATTATGCAAAAAGAACAAAGGAAATATTTATTTGAGGGAAATTTCATGATTGAATATGTGTTTGCGAACGCACGATTTTTTTTTTTTGATTGCTTAAGCAGGCCCGAAAATTTGTCCTTCATGACTCCATGCACTCCAATGCACATAGTCATTATGTACATGTTTGTGCACATGTTTTCGGTGGAGACTACCCAGTGATAACTTCACTTTGTAGTGAGTGTGTAAAAACGCATTAAAATTTGTACATTTAATAATAAAATGTGTTCATCAATTGTACCCAAATATTGTTGCTTTTGTAAATGTAAACCATACCACCCATGTGCGCAAGCATGAATATGTACGTATGTAACATTAGGCTAGATCAAAAAAAGATATTTTTGTTTCCACTGCGAGTTTTGTAGCGTTACTGCTGGATATTAGGGTCTGTCGTGTTTTCGGTTTCCGCGGTATATGGTGGCAATAATATTAGTTTGGCAAGTGGTCTTGTGACTTGTCCCCTCTCAGTTCTTATATCCACAACGCGAACCCGGTTGTCTGATCCAGGGCGTAACCTTATCACACGCCCCAATCTCCATTCGTTGGGAGGAAGATTGTCTTCCCGTATAACCACCATATATCGGACTTGCATATTTGATTTAGGATGCTTCCATTTTATCCGTTTCTGTAGTTCCGAAAGATATTCTGATTTCCATCTTCTGCAGAAGTTTTGATGCAACGCCTTGAGTTTCTGCCAGCGATTGACAATTGAGGCAGTATTTTCATCAACGCTGATTTCCGCTGGTGCCAATAGATGTCCTTTAATCAAAAAGTGTCCTGGTGTTAGAGGCTCAAGGTCAGATGGTTCATTTGAAGCGGGGCTAAGAGGGCGGCAATTGAGACACGACTCAATTCGACATAACAATGTGTTAAATTCCTGAAAGGTGAATTTGTTGTTTAAGGCCACTTTTTTGAAGTGGCTTTTAAAGCTTTTCATTCCCGCTTCCCATAGGCCCCCCATGTGTGGAGCTCCTGCTGGAATGAAATGCCAATTTAATGCCTGATGGGAATATTTTGACGGAGTTTGGTTTCTTGCATCGGCAAGAAACTCCTTAAATTCCGCTTTTAATGCGCGTGATGCACCGACAAAGTTTGTTCCATTGCCCGAATAAATGTTTCTTGGACATCCTCGTCTAGCCACGAATCTTGAAAGCGCGGCTAGAAATGAGGAGGTGCTCAAATCACTAAATGTATAGCCTTAGTAGAAAAGCAAACGAATAGACAAGCGTCACCGTTTGAGGTACGACACCCGCGCCCACTGTAACTCTTAATGTCAAAAGGCCCTGCGAAATCTACCCCTGTATTGGTAAATACACGCGAAAATGTGGTGCGTTCTTGAGGTAGAATTCCCATGAGCTGTCTTTGAGCTCGTTTTTTGAAGATCGTGCAGATCTTACAATTATGAATTACGGATCGTATCATGGTTTTATCTTTTGGTATCCAGTATTGAGTTCTAATGATGCGCAGCATTAATTGGTTTTCATCATGGAGAGAAATTTCATGGACAAATTGAACATAAAGACGAGTAAACCTAAAATTCAGATTCGGTAGTATCTTTGGATACCACAAGGCGTCCACCCGTTTTCACTACTTCGTCTTCATCAAGATATGGAGTGAGCGAAAGTATTTCGCTTTTAGATCCAATTGGTGTTTTGGATTGCAAGCTTGAAACTTCTGATCCGCAATATTGCTTCTGAGCAAGTTTTATTAAACGGGTTGTTGTAGCTTTAATTTCATCTGAGGAAATTGAATAAGATTCAGTTTGACTACAATCTTAGAATGCGTTCTATGAAAAAACCTGAGTATATATGATATAACTCTTAAAGCCCTAGGAAGATTTGAAAACCTATCGAGAATATCATTAATATTGCTTGAAATTGCCGTTGCATGTACTTGCACGTGTTTTTCTTCAATATTCGTGTTAAAATCCAATTCTTGGTTTGGCCACTTTTCCTTCTCTTCTTGGAGCCAAGAAGGACCCTGCCACCACAGAGAATTGTTGACTAAATCCTCTACTGGCTAAATCTGCTGGGTTTGTACCAGAATCCACGTGATACCATGATGAACTTCCGACTTTGTCGATGGTTTTTGTAATTCGATGCGCAACGAAAGTTGACCATGAGCATGTAGGTTTACGTATCCAAGCTAGCACGATTGTCGAATCTGTCCAAAGATGAATTTTTTGTTGACCTAAATCAAGGTGAGCGCAGATAGATTCAGTTATCTCCGCATATAATACTGCTCCGCAAAGTTCCAGTCGAGGAAGTGAGATGGTTTTGATTGGAGCTACTCTTGTTTTTGCCAAAAGCAGGTTCACAAGTATGCCGTCGTTGTTTTCCACTCTCAAATAAACGGCTGCACCATAAGCTTTCTCGGCGGCGTCGCAAAATCCGTGGATTTCGACCTTTTCTGTTGGAGAAAAGGATACCCATCGCGGTATTCGTATTTTGTCGATCTCCTTGTACGTATTGGTGAAATTCTTCCACCTGCCCAATGTTGAAGACGAAACGGTTTCATCCCAGTCAGCACCCTCTAACCAGATATTTTGCATGATAATTTTTGCCACGATAATTGTTGGAGCTAGCCACCCTAATGGGTCAAAGAGTTTTGCGATAGTAGATAGTATCGTTCTTTTTGTGGGCTCGGTATTCTCTTCTATAGATTTTGCTATGAAGTAAAACTGATCGGAACGAGCATTCCACCTAATACCGAGCGCCTTTACGCTACTTGAATCTTCGAATTCCAAGAAATCTTCTCTCAGTAGATGAGCTTTGCGAATACCCTGTAATATTTCACTGGAATTTGAAGTCCATTTGCGTAATGGAAAACCAGCTGAACTTAAAACCTCTGAAATTTCATCTCTTGCTCTGATCGCAGATGCAATAGTATGCCCTCCCGAAAGAACGTCGTCGACATACATATTTTTTCGTAGAATATTTGAGCCGATTGGATGAGATTTTTCGGAATCATCAGCCAGTTTAAGTAATGTCCTTATTGCTAGATAAGGAGCACAATTAATATCAAATGTCACAGTTTTGAGCTCATACAGACTGATTTGATCATCTGGACTTGAGCGGAAAACTATTCTTTGGTATCTTGTATGATTATAATCTACTAGGATTTGCATATACATCTTCTCAATATCGCTATTGAAGACGTATCTGAAAAGTCGGTAGCGAAGAATTAATGTTGGTAGATCAGCCTGAAGCACAGGACCAGGAAGAAGAAAATCGTTCAGGGTGACACCATTCGAAGAGCGTGGAGAAGCATTGAAAACAACTCTAACTTTGGTAGAGCTGCTTTCTTCTTTTATTACTGCATGATGTGGTAAATAGTAATTATCGACTGCATTGGCCGATTGAATTTAATCTAATTTTGACATATGCCCCATAGTCTCGTATTCTAGTATGACTCTATTGTACTCTTTCTGTAAATCGATATTTTTTCTAAGTCGGGTTTCATTTTTATAGAATTGAGAGCACGCTATTCTTAATGATGGACCTAGATTTATCTCTCCTGGGAATTCTGACCTGAACGGAAGCGACACAATGTACCTTCCGTCAGAATTCCGCTGCGTTGTACGTTGATACAATTGCTCACAAAATGTATCTTCTAATGGGGAGGCTTTAGCTTTCGGCGTGTCTTCGAGCTCCCAAAATGACCTTAGCTGCTTGTCTAAAGCCACTTCATTGTAAAAGGATACCCGATTATGATTGGTTGGACTGGCTGCATCAGCACGACCAGTCAGTATCCAACCAAAGACAGTTTCTTGAGCTAAAAGAGTGCTAATAATATTTTTTTTGATACCGTCTAATATGATTTGCGGATAAATATCCCTTCCCAGAACAAGATCAACTGGCTCATTCACGAAGAAACGTTTATCCGCCAGCACGAGATCAGGGAATGCTTGTTGTGTTAATGCACTAACGTCGCATGTTGGCAAATTACCTGTCAAATGTGGTAGAACTAGAACTAAAGCGTCAATAGAAATTAGTGGGTCAACTGGAGACCGCAACTGAATGGCGCATGTCTCTCTTACCTGCGCAGAAACTGAATTATTGATGCCCGAAACTTAAGCATGCATCTTTCAAGTTGGCAGGTTGATTCTTCGTCTGAGTCTTTCAGTGATAAAAGAGCATTCAGATCCCGAATCTATGAGAGCTCTGGCCGAAAAATCTGTACCATTATAATGAATGGTGACGCGAGCTGTGCCTAGTAAAACACCTTTACTGGTATTAATAAAATTAGATTTTACTGTAGTTTTATCTTTCTGCTTTTTTCTTTTGCAGGTTCATTTTGAGATTGAGCTTGCTTTGAAGTGCACGGTTGCTCATCCGATAAATCTGCAGAATTATTTACCTGTGCAGGTTTTGCCTTATTTGTCTGTAAATGCAGAAGGGTATTATGTCTTAAATTACAGTTGCTGCAATTGTATGCACTTGTACATTTTGACACTGAATGCCCCGATGACAGACAATTTAGGCAGCAGTGATTTCTTTTTACGAAAGCAAGTCTCATTGGTGTTAAAATTTTTGAACTTTGAACACGCATTAATTTTTTGATCATTGCTTTGACACATTTTACAAGTGCCTTTAGCTACACTTGCTTGGAAAGCGCCAAGTTTCTTTGGGGGATGTTCAGAGGCCTGTTTTGAGTTTTGTACCTTTTGAGGTTTTGTACTCTTTATACCTCTTAAACCTGAGACTGATTCTAACGTTTGAAAACGATTTGTCAGAAAGCGGTCCATATCCGCCCACTTGGAAGTTTCTGTCTTGTTTTCTACGGACTGTTCCCATAGCGAAAGGGTCACATCAGGAGCTTAGTTGAACATAAATATGTAATAATTGGATCCCAATAAGATATGTCAATATGATGACTTACTAACGAGGATATGCAATTATTTATGTCCCTTTGTAATCTTTTGATTGAATTACCGCATTCAGTTTCGACTGATTGAAGGTTGAAAAGAATCTTTAATTGGGTGTTGACTAATATTCTCTTATTTTCATACCTGTCGAACAAATTTTTAAGGCTATATCAAAACCATCATTCGTCAATTCGCATTTCTTAACGATTTCTCTGGCTTCACCTTGGGTTTTTTATATGAGATAGTATAATTTTTGTAATAGCGACAGGCTTTTATTTAGAATATAAATGGCCGCGAACATGTCACGAAAAGTTGGCCATGACAAATAATCACCTTTGAATATATCAGTATCACAAGGTGCTTAATGCAAATTGCGTGGCGTGAGGGCAGCATCGTTTTCCTTCTCTGCCTTCTCAAGTTTTTCTGCCAGGTCATTTATTTTTGTCATACACCGCACAAAAACAGTATATCACGACTTATTTTTTTTTTCTAATTGCCGTAACATTCTTCTCAGATATATTTTCTGATTGTAGTAACGCATCAAAAGCTTCTTTAGCTTTTTCCCACATCGATTTCAACTCCTGCTGCTGAATTTTCAGCGAATTTTTGGAGTGTTCGCTAGTGGCTATGCTTGAAAATTCAATGTCGAACTCAATAATTGTGTCAACTAAGCGGTTATATGCTTCCATATTGAAAATTAAAAAAATTGAAACAATTGATTTATCAAAAGAAAAAAAAATTACGTACACAGAGACAGAATCTGTGGAATTACCCAATTTGCTAATATAAAAATTAGAAAACGCTTTCCACCAACAAAAAGAACCCAACAAATTGAATAAAATTCTACTAAATTTACAGTAAAATTTCGTATGTAAAATATTTATTTTGAAACAAATAAAACTCAAATTTAATAATTTTCAGAGTAAAAAACCTGTGGACTGTATGAAATATATATATATACGTATAAATATACGTGTTAAACCCAAAAGTAAATGCTCGCCAACCAACTATATTTATGCACGTGTGCGTGTATATATGTATGTAGCACAGTATTGATTTAAAGCAAACGCAAGTGAAAAACTGAGCAAGAGTTGGAGGAAAAATGTTCCGTCCACTAAATAAATGCTCAAATTAAATTGTTTTGTTTTAAAAGTGAATTGAATGTAAAAGCTAAGTGATTTTTGTAAAACTAATTTTTCTTAAATTCAACTGTGATGAACCAAACCCAAACACTGTTTGTACAAATATTTGTGTGTAATAATGCAACGAAGACCCTTAAGCCGTGTCAAATATTATTTACCGTCGGCGGCAAGCAATATTTGATGGTCGAATGGGCTATTTGCACAAATAAAAAAAGGGCATTTTTTTTTTTAACCCAATTAATCACTCGCGCACTTTTCACTTTCACTAATTTCTTATTTATTTATTAACTAATGTGCTCACTGAAACAACCACGTACCTTTATGTTTGTAGATGTGTCCTTGATGAAGTGGATTCAATAATATATAAACAAATGGCTTTGAGAAATTGCTGTTTTAGAAGTTGATATTGCTGCTGCTGATGTTGCCGCAAATAAACTCCTCACGAAAAAATATCAAGTACTATTGTAATAACCGATGGTTGGCTCACAAAATGGTCGCTGTACAATTTGGTTGGTGAATCTGGAACTTCGGCGGTATATGTCCTTTCACCTTGAAGTAAGGAAACAAGTGAAGTAAAAGAACATAACAGGTCAATACCGCTTGCCAGTCAAACTGTTTATTTATTCCAGCGATGTTCATTTGTATGGTTAACATAAACAGTTTGACTGGCACTGTTAACCAATAAAAGAAAATGGCGAGGGCGACCTTTTATGTTTGGAGTTTGGGCTGTTGGCCTAAAAAAATACAAATTTCATTTGTCATTCCCCACCAGCTGAACCGCCCATCCTCCAGTTGGCAGTAACGCTTTCATTTCTTGAAAGTGGCAGTTACCAGTGGGCAGTAGGGGACGATTACCCTATTACGATTACACCGGAGAGTCTGCCTGGCTGTATGGAATGGTTCTACGAGAAGTATAAGATACCACGAGGTGAGAGTGAAATAAATTTTTTTGGATGCGCCTACACTTTGCCCTCCTACAGTAATTGGATTTATTGACGGTACCCATATTGGCCTGCAGAAACCCAGCGAAAACGAACATGTGTTTTTTAATCGTAAGGGATTTCATAGTGTAAATGTAATGACTGTAAGTAGAAGATAAAATTCGAAGAAGAATATAACGATCGAAGGAATTATTTTATCTTTATAAACATGTATCTTGCTGCAAATATTCGATCACCAATACAAAATTAATGCAATAAATGCTAGATATAGATAGATTCCTTTGTATGGAAGCAATCAGAACAAAGAATTATTGCCCCTATTACCGTTTACAACTCAACTCTGCTTGAGTTGAAATTTCGCAATTTGGTATTACAGATTACAACTCAACCTGTCAAAAAATATTTCGGTTGAGTTGTCTAGTCTTACAACTTTTTGTGGCATTGCCGTTTACAACCTTGTGTTGGTGTAGTTGTCAAAGACGTCAAAATCTTACAACTGCTTACTAGCAGTTGTCTCATGCAATTTTGCAGTTGTTTTGAAAAAATGTTACGTTTTAGAAGACGGTTCACCACCTAATTTTTAACAAAGATGTTCAAAGTTGATATCAAAAGACACGTTTCGACCTCCGATTTAAGAATCCGAAAACAAAAATTGTAATTCTTTGCGACAGCATGGCACTGCTAATACGCGTCCAAAAATATCGAGACGCGTATTAATCTCGAGAACAATAATCAGAAGGCGGAAAAGAAACGTTTTTTTTTTTTGTCCGGAGATATTTGTAGTTGAAGTTGGCGATTTTCATGTGGTTGTTGTAATGTTGTTGTCTTTTTTCGGTTTTTGTTTAATATCTTTTTTCCGCCTTCGGATTATTAATACTGATGCCAAGACGCATCGTTTAATACCTCTCTCGATATTTTTGGACACGTATTAGCAGTGTCATGCTGTCGTAAAGAATTACCACAAAAATTATATTTCTAATAAAATCTAATTTCATGTGGTTGTTGTATTTTGCCAGATTTTTTGTACACAGCTATGCAGAAAGGTGTTGGACCCAACCAGAGTTATTTTTACGAATCGCGGCCAAAGGCCGTCAACGCAGAAAGATGTTCTGTGCAAAAAAAAACTGTGGAACGGGCCTCATATTTCGTACCCTCTCGGGCCATTTTGTGGGTCTTTGTAAATATCTTTCAAAAGAAATAAAATTTTTAATTTCCGCTCTCGAATCCTAAAAACGGAGATGGAAACCCGTCTTTTGATACCACCTTTGATGAGAGTTAGATGGTGCACGGGCTTATATAACGTTACCAAAAAAAAAAGCAACTACATTTAAAGCCGGTAGTTAAACCTTTTTTAATCAAACAACAATCAACAATTTTGTACACATTTCTAGAAAAAACAACGTTTAAACGAATTACATTGAATAACTTTTTGACTTTAGTTGGACGAGGCTGGCCGCAGTTCGGATGCAGCCAAAATAGGTGAAATAATTATGCGAGTCCCACTGATACTTATCACTACTCCTGGGAATCCTATTTGAGTAAAATACTGTTTTTTCTGTTTGGGTTTTAATCTACTTCGCACAAATATTCTCCTCAATAATATCTAAAACCAGTCCAACACCAAAATCATTTCCACATCATATTTGATAGCTGCCGTCAGCAAGGAATCGGAGTATGGCGCATAATTTTAAAATACGAACGCGTATGCGGAAATGGTCCTTAATTTTGTTTAGTACTGAGTAAAATGCTTCCTTTCAAATCTGCAAAATAACTTCATATGAAACTCATTATTTGTTTGTCACTTAAACATTTTCTTACTTGGTGCTTGGTAGTTCCAAGGGATTGGAATGATTACGCGAATGTTTTCCGTATTCGCGAAATGTCAATCACCAACATTTTTGTCATTATAAAATAGATTTCATATAATATTAATAAAAAAATCACGTTTGAAAATGCTTAAATTTCTGCCACAAATTGATCAGCTGTTTATTTATCTGTCAAATCATCACTTTCTGAAGTTGGCAACTCAATTCAATTTCAACTGAAATAAGTTGTAATTCGTAATACCAAACAGGAGTTGAGTTGTCTTAAAGTTGAGTTGTTTTAATTACAACCCAACTAAGTTGAGTTGTAAACGGTAATAGGGGCATATGCTAGAAGAAAAATTTTAAATAAATTCTAACAATAATTCGTGGTTACTATGTATGTATTTTTTAGTCAACTAGTATGAACTATGGGCATTTATTCTCTAATTTCATTTAATTAGGTTATTCTGGCTATCCACTTAAACCTTGGTGTATAATCCCATACAGAAATCCTGCGGACGGTTCAAGTGAGAGTGTATTTAATGCGGTTCACTCAAAAGCCAGATGTATGGTGGAAAGAACAATTGGTATTTACAAAGGGCGGTGGAAAATACTATGCAACGATAAGCGCCGAAGATATGCCCCACAAAAGGTGGTAATGTTTTCCAACGTTTGCGCAGCTCTACACAACATATGTATGGAATTGAAAGTCGCCAACCACATGTAACTGCAAATGATGTTGCTGTGAATTATATTGATATAGGCGAGCACACACAAATTTTAAGAATTGGTCTAAACATTCGAAACCAAATAAAGTAATCCATTTTTAATTAAAATACAAATGGCCAGTCACAAAAGTTAATATACAGGCGTCTTGTCTGACGTTCTTAGCAAGTTTGGCTTAAGATGAAATATTTTCGCTATTTTTTTCAAAACAGTGTGTCAATATACACATAATATTGGCAATGTAAGTTGAGAACTTTCCGATGGAATGGCTCTGGCACAAGCCTTACACCAATACGCTCCAGACATTTTTACACGTAAGTGTGAAAAATTCAGTAGAAATAACTAAATAAACTATAATAATCCTTTTACGTTTACAGATGCTTGGTTGTCCAAAATAAACACAGGAATAAATTAACACTTGAGGATGAGCAATTTAAAGAAAGTTATTGATTATTACAGCGATGTATTAAGTTTATCATTAGCAGATTTTCCTCAACCTGATGTTCAACGTATTTCGGAAAAATTTGATCCTGCTGAGCTCGAGCGTTTTTTACAGGTTTTACTAGGTTGCACAGTAAATTGTGCTGCCAAGCAGATTATATACGACAAATAACGTGCTCAGAGGAATCACTTCAAGCTAATATAATGCGAGCACTGCAAGATCTTGAGTCAACTTGGTATGGAGAGTGTCCATCTCGTAGTTCGAATGAGATGCTTTGGTTCAAAAGAGTTTTGAATCTGATAAAAAGGTATTTGGTGGAATTGAGTTTTACTTAAAAAAGGTTATTTTAAATTTCATATTTTAGAGATTTTATTACTCATAGAAGAAAAATCTAGCAGTTCAGCAGCAAGAAAAGGAAATTCAAACAATAAAACAGCATAATGATCTGAGAGTAAATATCGTCCATATATATAATGCAACTAAAGATTTGCTATTTTCATTCACGTATTAATTTTATCTTTTTGCATTAAAGAAAAATACTTCTGAGTTAATACAACTTAACCCTTTCGATCCGACTTTTGCAGAATGTATATGGAAACATAATTTTTGAATATTTAAAGTCGAAATAGGCCAGTAAATATGTGGCAGCATGATGATAGCGGTATTCTTTGTCTACAATGATATTTAAGGGTGGGACTGATGGGTCCCAATAGGGTTTTATAATGGGACATATATGTCCCATACGTATTTATTACGCATGTATGCATAAAATTTTTTTAGACAATAAAATAATTACTTATGCAGCTTTTTATTGAATTCAGTATAAAAAAGTAAAATATTTCATTTTGTACGTAAGTTCATACATAGCATTTCAAAATTATATGCACAGAGTACAAAATAAATTATGAATGAGCAGAAACAAAACAGTTTTTACAAAAAGCCAAATTACAAGCTTTGCAAATAATTTACGTTCTTTTCCAAATTTTCCTGTGAGCACATGTGGCACATCGACGCCTCGTAGTTCCTTGGATCGGCAAATGATCGCCAACGTTTTTCATATTCCTCAAGCTTCTTGATCGCCTTTACTGCCGACGAGATATTTTGTAGTCGGTAGTCTCTCTACCTTTTGCAACAAAGGACTCAGCAAGTTGTACTATAAAGTCCAGAAAACGAAGTTTTTTTCGATGCACCTCCGAGTGAGTAATACACACATTTCCAGCACACATCATTAGAATGCGATAAAAGACTTTTTTCCACCATATGGTTGACCTACGATCAATATAAATGCCATTACAAAAATGCATCCAATCACTATATCAACTTCCTACGATCAATATAAATGCCATTACAAAAATGCATCCAATCACTATATCAACTTCAGCAGCATATGTACAAGCTATTCTTTGCCGCTTAGCCTTTGATCTAAGCATTATATTTATCCTCTCGTTTGTGCACTGTGCAATATATTGTGACACAATTTTTGGAAAGATTTTACTAAATATATCATATGCGGTTTTGCAATTACGACTATTGGTGACCATTTTTCTTGGTAGGAAAGTGTCACTACGAGAGCCCCAAATAATAAATTCTGGACTTGAGACATCTGCTGTCTCTTGCTGATCGTTCAGGCTAACATCCTTATCCGAGTAGCCTTTTTCTGAGTCACTTGAGTCAACTTCAGTGTCAGTGTTACCTTCTGAGCGATCGTAAAGGCTATCGCTTCCACTACTAAAATCAGTACCTGACAGATTCTCGTTCTGTTGGTCTTCCAGGATATCTGCGAATTCATTTTCACTTAGTTTTGTGGCCATTTACAGTTCCTAAAAGAAATTAACATTAAACATATATAGGGTCGAAAACTATCTACTGGGACATTAATGTCCCATCAAAAAATACTGCAGGGACATAAGCGTCCCAAAGTAAATAAATATCCAAAATCTTTGGAAATAAACAATTAAATATATATTTTGTAACTTACCATAATCAAATTTAGGTTCCGATTTAAAAACAGTAAGGAATTAAAGCATTTGAACAATTATTTTAAGCACAAGAACGCAATTAGCACTAGTTTCTTTGAGCACTGTCGACAAATTGATGAGAAAAAACAAAAAAAAATGCTTAAGAACGTGCATGTTTGTAAGAATAAAATGTAGATAACCCCATAAACTAATACTTGGGACTTCTTTGCACCACTTTAAGTAACTTATAAGAGATTTGGGAACTTACAAACTTTTCGTGGGACAATAGTGTCCCTGGAGGGTCGAAAGGGTTAAAGATGCAGTTGACGTGCGTAGAGAATCCAATGATAAATTGAAAGAGTGCGAAATCCAATTGGAAACATATAAGAAAAGACTCGAAGAATATAACGATTTATTTCATAAATTCGTGGAATTTGTAAACTTTTAAACTGGATTGATTCTTATTATATAATGACATATAATTTTGTAAAAAAATAACGAAAATAATTTAAGTGAAACGAAACTAGCCGGATCAAGTTTTTAAAGGCGCCACCCCGTGTTTTCAAGAAAAAAAAGTTGAGATTTTCCCACCTCTTCTATACTAACATAACGCCAACTTTCACGTGGCAAATATTTTACTTGTTGTTAACATTTCATTTTGGTTACAACAAAATTTATAAAAAAATTTCTCAGGAAAAGCAAAAACCTTATATTAGTATATTCAATATATGGAGAAATTACTTTTTAAAACGCCGTTGTTGTTGGTTGTAATTTTTTCATATTTTTACTGGGGTGTATTTGAATATATCATACCAAAATCTGTAAAAAATCAATTGGTTAGGGCCTTTGTGAATTAAGCTAACGATATGCACCTGTAAGATAACAGATAAAAAGAATAACAATTTTTATCAGTATTTTTTTTTTTTTTTATTAGCTGATATCATTACATGATTTGTATGACTTAATTTATAGGCCCGTAATCATAGTCAAGTTAGAAAAGAGTTTTATCGATTTAAACATGATTCTAAATTAAACATCGTTTTAAGTCTATCATAGTCAACTTAAGCACTGTTTTATCTCTAAAAAGGAGTTTTAATTTTAAAATGGCGCGAACGTCATTTTAAAATATTAAAATCACATTTAAGTTGACGTTTTGCGTTGCATACTTGCGAAAATACAAGAAATTAAAATAAAATTGAAATTATTGAAGTGAAAGTGAAAAAATGGACAGAAATCAACGAATTTTGAGGGATTTTGCGATTGTAGATGATGCAATCCCAAGTAGGAGGGAAAAAGTGTACAAGACGCGGTACGATCCTTTCCAAATGGAGGAAGACGATTTTTATAAACGATATCGATTCGATATGGCTACAGTTCTATATCTCATAGAAATTTTGGATATTGACGAACCTTTGAATAACAGGGGACTTCCAATTTCGGCCAGCCTGCAGGTTCTCACGGCGTTGCGATTTTTAGGAAGAAATGTTCACCAAAGGGACATTGGTGGGTGCTATAATTTGTGCTCTGCAGAATTTTACTTGAATTTACCAATTTTGGTCATTTAAGGTGATCTTCATGGAATGTCACAGGCTACAGTTGGAAGGGTTATAAAAAAGATGTGCAAAAAGATTGCCCTTTTGTTGCCACACTTCATTGCATATCCATCCAATCAGGAGTTGGCTGACGTAAAATCCAAGTTTTACAACGTGTCCAGATTTCCTGCAGTTATTGGAGCAATTGATTGCACACACGTTAGGATAAAATGCCCTGCGAAGGATGTTGGAGTGATGATGGCAAGACATTACCTTAATAGAAAGGGGTATTATTCCTTAAACGTTCAGGTTAAACTTTTTTTGCTCACTTTGTTGTGTTTTTAATCATATAATATAAAATACATCCATAGATCGTATGTGATGCAGACTGCAAAATTTTGGATATTGTCGCAAGATCTCGTGGCTAAAAGCATGAAGCTCGGATTTGGAACGAGTGCCAATTAAAAAATAAATTAGAGAGAATGAGAAGTTCCCATAATGGTGTACTACTCGGAGATGGAGGATACCCTTTGTCACCTATTTTGTTAACCCCTGTTAGGAATCCTTCAACACCAAAGGAAGAGAGGTATACACATTACGACATGCTTGGCAATGTGCATATTTATTCATGTTTAATTTTGTTCTGACGAAAAGTACAATAGGTCACACATTGCCACTCGAAGCAAAATAGAATGCTTAAACGAACAGATTAAATAGAAATTCCGTTCTATTTTCGAACGACTTCGTGTACATTTGGATACAGCGAAAAATGTTATTATTGCTGTTGCTGTACTTCACAACATCGCTAAGGAACGGAATTTGACATGTAAGTTAAAGAAAAATCAATTTTTAAACGATGTACTATCGTATTTTTTTCTTTACAGTTTTAGATGCTGAATCTGTCATAGAGCCCGTAGCAGCAACAAATGCCAATGCGCCACCAAATCTACCAAGTACCACCACAGGAAGGGCATTTCGTTCTGCATTTATTAATGCTCATTTTTAGTAATCTTTAATAATTGATACACCTTGGCATATCGCATGTACCTTATTGTTGTGTGAACGCCCTAAGATTTTCAATCATGCGATTTAATTCGAACGCATTAAGCTTGTCAAAAATGACTTTTGAATGAAAACAAATCACCCATGTAAATAAATAAAGAAAAGTCAACAAGCAACCAATTTAATCAATTTTTGATAAAAACTATAACTAATAATTTACCGGGAGTTAGTTTTCATAAACGAATCGCACACAAATTTTCTCGCCAAATTTCATCTAAAAGTTTTATATTTTACCCGGAATCGGTAATAGTGCACTGATTAAATATACATACAACCTCGACTACTAGCACGCGTCTAAAAATGCCGGGATAGGCGTCAAACTACGCGTCTTTTAACTCTGTGAGGAGATATTTTCACCTAATTTTTATCAAAAATTATGAAAGGTCTCTGTTGTATTTCGCCAGACTTTTTTAAGTGCGCCACAGGCTAGAAATACAGAAAAGTGCTCTGCGCAATAGTACTATGGATCCCACCCCCTCCTTCGCATAATTAATACCGGGGTCAAAGTCAGGATAATTGTTTACTTTAGCTCACAACTGCTAAAACTCGTCCAAAAATGTCAGGAGAGGTGTCAAAAGACGTGCTTTTCACCCAGGATCACGAATCCGAAGGTGGAAATTAAAATTGTAATTCATTTCAGAGATATTTGCAAAAAAATTAAAAATGTTCATGTGTTTGTTGTTGGTTTGATGATTTTGTAGTACCCACAAGAAAAACTGTGGGTAAAAGTGTTTTGCGCGGATATAGTTTTGGTCTCCAAACCTGTGTTGGACCCACCCAGGGTAATTTTTTATAAGCGCGGCTGAAGACCGCCAATGCAGAAAGGTGTTCCGCGCAAAAATAATATGGATCCCACCCCCGGTTTCGGAGCGCTCCGGGGCTATTTTTCGGTTTTTTGGAAATAACTTTTGACTGAAATAATATATTTTGAATCTCCGCTCTCGAATGCGTCCAGGGATCAAAACGCGTCTTTTGACACTTATCCCGATATTTTTGGTCGGGTTTTAGCAGTTGTGAGCTAAAGTAAACAACCGAAAATGACCAGTGGTAATTCTATACGCAATTCGATATGCAAATATCTGCGCATAGAGATACAATTTTTGTTCACCGTTTTCTTGTGCCGTTTTCTATTGTCATCACATACTCAATGGCAAACATTATAACCTATATCCATCCCTTTCCTGTACTCACCACACACGGAGCTACCATATGGCTACCATTTGGTAACCCTTGGAATGGAACTTTTAAAAATTTCGTTTTGTGACTTTTAGAACATTTGACTTTTCTCGCATGTTTATCATTATTTACAAATTTCTGACGATATTATTTGTTCCGAGATAAATAAAAATTATATATATTGTGTACCGTAGTACAAGGCAGGAAATATTTTTTTTATAATTTCATCTTTTACTTCTTGCTGCTCTCAGTTTTTTGTATTGCGTTTATTTAGCCACCACTGTCCCTACTTAAGAATATTGCTTAACAAAAGAGATGTCAAAAACATATGTTTTTGGACAGACTTGTCGACCCATCTTGGCAGCATGCGGGTCTAAATCTACTTCCGAAAAGAATTATCTTTCTTTTTCTATGGAGTTTCCGCATCAACAACATCGTCAGTGGTCCGGGTAAAATTTGCAAGCGTTAAGTAGTCTCGGTAAAATTGTGAAGTTTTTTCTATAATACCAAAGTTCAAGTGTAGTGGTGAATATGCCTATCGCAGACTCAGTCAATGGATATCATAACAGATAAAAATGGAGCCCAACGTGTAGCCCGATAGAGGAAAGCAACTTTTGTGTGCTTCTTTTAAATATTGGCTTCACATGTATGATTCACTCCTTGAATCAAATAGTCTGTCTACTTTTGGAATTTTTGTATTAGATTAACTTTTTATAAATTTTTCGATTTTTTTTCTCGATTGTTGTTGTGTTCAAACAGTTTTGTATGGACGGAAAGAATTTTCGCTGGAATTGACCATCCTATAGGCTAGATGCCTTGAGATGCGTACCGCGTTAAAACTTCGTGTTTAGGGAATTGTTTGAGCATAGCACTTCTTTTGGTTTTGTTGCAAAAATACGTTATACACTTTTTGGGAATTTTTGTCATTAAGGCTAAATGCCAGTTGACTTACCAGGCGTTTACGTTTGCTACAATCCAATAGAAAAATATATGCAAGTTTTCCTTAGTTAGTACATCTCAAACTCACCGTCGAGATGAAACCTTAATTTAATACCTTTTTTTATTTTCGTTTAGTATTTGGGAAAGACTGTATATTTTGGAAATTGTGATTGTAAATCAAATAAGTCACAACCGATCTTTCTTTCTCAAAATGTTGCATGTCACAGCACAATATGACTATATGCCGAATTTAACCTTTATACCACATTACCACAATACAGACTCCCATGGTCTGAAACCAAGTTTATTTTTGATGATTTTTTGTTTTTTTTTGATAAAGAACTTCTTTTTGCGTTGATTACCGAGCGAAAAAGCTTCTAATTTTTTTGGTGATTTTTTTTTGGTTTTCTTAAAAAAAATTTTGGTTGCGTTAAACTACCTTTTTTAACACTGCGTTAAAGGGTAATATCTTTTTTTGCGAGTGCAAATATACATATACCTTTTTCTTTTACATTTTTTGGGAACATGCCATTGCTTCACAGCGACGAACACGCTCCTTTGCAGGCTGGAGCTTTTCTATGTAGGAAGGCTTTTACGAATAGGGATAACATACTAAATACCGCGTGTGACCACCGCTTCCACCGAAACTGCCTATTGCCGTGGCTTAAGAACAATTCTTCTTGTCCACTTTGTAGAGCTCCTTGCTGCAGTAGGGAATTTAATCAGAATATATATAACACTAGATTATTGAAAACGATGTCTCAGGGCAACGCAGGTAATACTAGTGGGAGTGGAAACCTACAAAAGTCCCATAGGGAAGAGCAGAATGAGCTGCAACAAAGATCCGAAAATGCCAATAATTTGTCAGCTGAAGGAGCACATGGTGGTGACGTACCACCAGTAAATAATGACGAAGCTCGTATTAGGAATATGGTCTCGGCTATTGTATCAGCGAGGTCAGCAATAGTTTTTGAAGATTTAGAGAATCGCGTAGCGCAAATGGTAGAATAGCCGATAGAAAATACTTTCTCCCGTTTTTTAGAACGATTAAATATTAACCATACACAAGCAGTCCCTGTAGACAATGACATAAGCCAACCAGCTAATTTGTCTAGAACTCAACACCCACCAAATAGGTCTACTCCAGTGTGGCCTAGAGATGTGCCTCCATTGCCAAATAATACCAATACAAATTTTCATAACCGGATCGACCAAATACGGCTAAGTGATATGTCGACCGTGCCGTACATGGGTAGAATAGCCCAATTAATTTCAAGTTGGGATGTAAAGTTTGACGGTACGTCTCGTGTATCTGTAGATAGTTTCTTATCGAGAATAGAATTGTTAGTTATCGATTCGCTTAACGGCAATTTTAACCCTTTGTGTGAACACATACAAAGCCTTTTTATTAATGGAGCCAAAGACTGGTACTGGCGATAACGTAGATCTGTCGAACGTGTAACCTGGCCAGCTCTTTGTCAAGCGTTAAGAACAAATATTCAACAACATAAGAGTGACTTCGAAATTAAAGAATCGATTCGTGTTCGAAAGCAGGGTCAAAATGAATGTTTTGACGAATTCCGTAGCGCCATATTGAAAATCGCGGAGCCTCTTGAAACCCCACTTTCAGAGGTGAAGTTACTCGAAATTTTAAAACATAATTTGCGACCTCGTATTCGGCAGCAGCTTATTTTCATTTCTATTCATTCTGTGGCAGAATTACGTAGACTCTGTTTGAAAGGTGAGAGTCTTGCCAATGAAATTGCGAAGACAACGCCATCTTCACAAACAAAAAGCTCTCGACTATTGCCTAGGAGACAAGTTAACGAAGCCTACCTTGACTTGGAAGTAGGGGATGATGCGATAGTGCAAAGTGAATTTGCTAAGGTAGATGCAATTTTTCAGATAGCTTCCAAACTAAAACCTGGCTGCTGGAATTGCAACAAGGAGGGACATAGATATTATGACTGCCTTGACGAGCGTTTTGCTACGTTTGTGGCGCACCAAATACTTATCGTCCCAAATGCCCGAAGTGTAGCCCGGAAAACTGCAAAACGAGCGAGAAATCTCGACAGATCCCTCGCAACGACAGCAAACGCTAAACAGCAATATCTCACACAAGTATACGCAAACCAGCTGTGAACCGTCAAGTATACGCACTGGTGAATCTCAAATTTATACAACTCCGCCAAGAAAATAAATTATTCCATACGAAGAACGGTTGAAGAGATACAATGAAGTTAGAAGAAGAATATTTAGTCCTAATGATAATACCTCAGAATTTCCAAAACGTTCCTCAACTCGTATGAAAGACTTTTGGATAAAAGTTAAAACAAATAGAAAAAACTTAAAGAAAGTTATTTGTTCGTTGCAGCGAAGTGAAAGTGATTTGATGCCCTATGCCAAGGTTATGTTATTGGAAAGCGACCACTTAGGCCTCCTAGACAGTGGAGCTCAATTGTCTTGCCTAGGAGGTTTGTTAGCAAAGGAGGTTTCCAAACGTCCTTTACGAAAACACCAAATTCCAATCTGCACAGCTGATGGCAAGAATCAAATAGTTTTTGATACTATAGACCTTACTGTAAAATATAAAAATAAAACAGAAATAATAACCTTCTTTGTTGTGCCTAGCATATCGCAAGAGTTAATTTTAGGAATTGACTTTTGGCATAAGTTCCAAATTGCGCCGAATATTATTTCGGAAATTTCACTTGATGAAGATTATAATGACGAAAACTCGCTTTCGTTGAATGTTGAGCAACAGAATCAGTGAAGTTTAGTTAAAAATAGATTTCCAAGTTTCGAAAAAGAAGGCTTAGGAAAAACTTCTTTATTGGAGTACGAGATACAGCTCGAACCCAATGTCCGTCCGATAAAGCAGCGTTACTTTCCAATTTCACCAGCTGTTGAGAAACTCGTACGTGCCGAAATTGATGAAATGATAAAGTTAGGTGTAATCGAGGAAGCTCCAAATAGTCCATGGTCCAGTCCGGTTGTGTTAGTGAAAAAGCCAGGTAAAGTCCGTCTGTGTCTTCATTCTAGAAAAGTAAATAGCGTTACCGTGAAGGATGCTTACCCCCTTCCTCATATTGATGGGATT
Organism: Eurosta solidaginis; assembly: GCF_040869045.1. Taxonomy (NCBI): domain Eukaryota; kingdom Metazoa; phylum Arthropoda; class Insecta; order Diptera; family Tephritidae; genus Eurosta; species Eurosta solidaginis. The sequence continues at coordinate 137,179,724 of NC_090319.1, forward strand.
CTTAGCAGAATACCCAAGGCAAAATTTATAGGTTCACTAGACTTAAGGCGTGCCTTTTGGCAAATTCCCCTAGCCGAACAGTCCCGAGATTACACCTGTTTTACCGTCCCTAATCGTGCGCTTTACCGATACCGTGTCATGCCTTTCGGTCTTTGCAATGCCCCACAAGCACTTTGTCGCTTGATGGATCGCGTAATTCCACCCCTTTTAAGAGATCAAGTTTTCGTCTATTTAGACGATTTATTAATTGTTTCAGAAGAGTTTGACACACATATGTCCATCCTTGCTGAAGTTGCTCTACATTTAAGGAAAGCCGGGTTGACCATAAACGTCAACAAAAGTAAATTTTGCATAAAGGAAGTGAAATATCTGGGGTATATAGTGGGCAACGGAACTATACGTACCAACCCAGAAAAAGTTTTCGGCTGTTACGCAATATCCGGTTCCAACAAACGTCAAGCAAGTTAGACGGTTTTTGGGAATGGCGGGCTGGTATCGCCGATTCGTTGACAATTCCGCTGCATTGCCAAGTCCTCTTACTAACTTATTAAAGAAGTCCAAAAATTTTGAATGGAACGACGACGCCCAACTAGCTTTCGAAACGCTGAAAGAAAAGCTCTGTACAGCACCAGTACTGGCTAGTCCAGACTACGCAAAACCTTTCATTATCCAGTGTGATGCCAGTAAGATAGGAGTTGGTGCGGTGTTGGTCAAAAAGAATGCCAACGATGTTGAGGTTCCTATAGCATATTTTTCGCAGAAGTTAAACAAAGTGAAAAGTAACTATAGCGTAACAGAGCTCGAGTGTTTAGCAGCTCTGCTAAGTTTAAAGAAATTTAGAGCTTACGTCGAGGGGCAGGAGTTCACTATAATTACTGACCACGCTAGCTTGCAGTGGCTTTATCGACAAACTGACTTACACAGCCGACTAGCGCGTTGGTCTCTCAAATTGCAAGGTTTTAAATTTAATATAGAACATAGGAAAGGCTCCCTTAATGTAGTGCCTGATTTTCTATCACGACAACATTTTGAGGAAGTAGCTGAAGTCCGTGAGATTGAGGTCCGTCCGTTAGTTGATTTACAGTCGTCCGAATTTTTGCCCGATGATTATCAAACATTGATAAGTCATGTCCGTCAAAATAAGAACCGCTTGCCTGATTTTCAGGTAATCGACAACCTGTTTTATAAAAGAACCGAACACCCCGATGGCAATCCTGAAAGGGAATCATTTAATTGGAAGCTTTGGATTCCCACTTCTCTAGTTCCAGGGTTCATCGAAAACGCGTACTGTCCACCAAATAAATGTCATGGTGGGGTTGCCAAAACATTGGAGCGATTGCGAAACAATTTGTTTTGGCCAAATATGACAGTTGATATCAAGAACTACGTTAGCCGATGCGAAATATGTAGGCAAAGCAAATCGCCAAATGTTACGCTAGGACCACCAATGTCCGCACAATACACGGTACAAAGACCGTTTCAGAATTTGTGTGTAGACTTTCTTGGACCTTACCCTAGATCCAAGCAAGGAAACATAGGAATATTCATTGTATTAGACCATTGGACAAAGTTTCCCCTTTTAAAAACTGTTAAAAAGTTTAACACTTCAGTTGTATGCGACTTCCTCCAAGATAACGTCTTTAGTATTTTCGGAACTACTGAAATTGTAATGAGTGACAGTGGCAAGCAATTTAGATCCACGCAATTTAATACTTTATTGTCGGCCCGTGGGATAAGACATGTTTACACGGCCCTTTATAGCTCCCAGGCCAATGCAAGCGAGCGTGCGAATCGCTCGATCATTGCAGCTATAAGAGCTTACCTTAAAAGGACCAATCACACTGGGACAGGAACATCTCTGAAATTGCTGAAGCACTCCGAAGTTCATATCACCAAACGATCGGTGTAACACCATATTTTGCATTGTTTGGACAGCAGATGATGTCCCGTGCAGGTGATTATGAACTATTAAGGAAGCTCAAGACCGTGGACGACACCGTTTTGGAACGAAGTGACAACCTGAAACTCATAAGAAAGAAAATTTCTGAAAACATCTCAACGATACAATCTTCGAAGCTCTAATAAACGTTTTGAAATTGGTGATTTCGTTTTTCGGCGCAACTTTGTCCAAAGCGATGCTTCAAAGAGATTTTCAGCGAAACTTGCTCCAAAATTTGTAAAATGTAAAGTGACTGCGATAAAAGGCAATTGTATGTACGAGTTAGAGGACATCGATACAGGGAAAAGAGCAATTTATCACAGGAAAGATATTCAGAATAGCAACTAAGGCACACCGCACCAGCTCTCTAGGTGGGGGGATGTGTACCGTAGTACAAGGCAGCAAATATTTTTTTTATAATTTCATCTTTTACTTCTTGCTGCTTTCAGTTTTTTTGTATTGCGTTTATTTAGCCACCACTGTCCCTACTTAAGAATATTGCTTAAAAAACAGATATCAAAAAAATATGTTTTTGAACAGACTTATCGACCCATCTTGGCAGCATGCGGGTCTAAATCTACTTCCGAAAAGAATTATCTTTCTTTTTCTATGGAGTTTCCGCATCATCAACATCGTCAGTGGTCCGGGTAAAATTTGCAAGCGTTAAGTAGTCTCGGTAAAATTGTGAAGTTTGTTCTATAATACCAAAGTTCAAGTGTAGTGGTGAATGTGCCTATCGCAGACTCAGTCAATGGATATCATAACAGATAAAAATGGAGCCCAACGTGTAGCCCGATAGAGAAAGCAACTTTTGTGTGCTTCTTTTAAATATTGGCTTCACATGTATGATTCACTCCTTGAATCAAATAGTCTGTCTGCTTTTGGAATTTTTGTATTAGATTAACTTTTTATAAATTTTTCGATTTTTTTTCTCGATTGTTGTTGTGTTCAAACAGTTTTGTATGGACGGAAAGAATTTTCGCTGGAATTGACCATCCTATAGGCTAGATGCCTTGAGATGCGTACCGCGTTAAAACTTCGTGTTTAGGGAATTGTTTGAGCATAGCACTTCTTTTGGTTTTGTTGCAAAAATACGTTATACGCTTTTTGGGAATTTTTGTCATTAAGGCTAAATGCCAGTTGACTTACCAGTCGTTTACGTTTGCTACAATCCAGTAGAAAAATATATACAAGTTTTCCTTAGTTAGTACATCTCAAACTCACCGTCGAGATGAAACCTCAATTTAATACCTTTTTTATTTTCGTTTAGTATTTGGGAAAGACTGTATATTTTGGAAATTGTGATTGTAAATCAAATAAGTCACAACCGATCTTTCTTTCTCAAAATGTTGCATGTCACAGCACAATATGACTATATGCCGAATTTAACCTTTATGCCACATTACCACTATACAGACTCCCATGGTCTCAAACCAAGTTTATTTTTGATGATTTTTTGTTTTTTTTTGATAAAGAACTTCTTTTTGCGTTGATTACCGAGCGAAAAAGCTTCTAATATTTTTGGTGATTTTTTTTTGGTTTTCTTAAAAACAATTTTGGTTGCGTTAAACTACCTTTTTTAACACTGCGTTAAAGGGTAATATCTTTTTTTGCGAGTGCAAATATACATATACCTTTTTCTTTTACATTTTTTGGGAACATGCCATTGCTTCACAGCGACGAACACGCTCCTTTGCAGGCTGGAGCTTTTCTATGTAGGAAGGCTTTTACGAATAGGGATAACATACTAAATACCGCGTGTGACCACCGCTTCCACCGAAACTGCCTATTGCCGTGGCTTAAGAACAATTCTTCTTGTCCACTTTGTAGAGCTCCTTGCTGCAGTAGGGAATTTAATCAGAATATATATAACACTAGATTATTGAAAACGATGTCTCAGGGCAACGCAGGTAATACTAGTGGGAGTGGAAACCTACAAAAGTCCCATAGGGAAGAGCAGCATGAGCTGCAACAAAGATCCGAAAATGCCAATAATTTGTCAGCTGAAGGAGCACATGGTGGTGACGTACCACCAGTAAATGATGACGAAGCTCGTATTAGGAATATGGTCTCGGCTATTGTATCAGCGAGGTCAGCAATCGTTTTTGAAAATTTAGAGAATCGCGTAGCGCAAATGGTAGAATAGCGGATAAAAAATACTTTCTCCCGTTTTTTAGAACGATTAAATATTAACCATACACAAGCAGTCCCTGTAGACAATGACATAAGCCAACCAGCTAATTTGTCCAGAACTCAACACCCACCAAATAGGTCTACTCCAGTGTGGCCTAGAGATGTGCCTCCATTGCCAAATAATACCAATACAAATTTTCATAACCAGATCGACCAAATACGGCTAAGTGATATGTCGACCGTGCCGTACATGGGTAGAATAGCCCAATTAATTTCAAGTTGGGATGTAAAGTTTGACGGTACGTCTCGTGTATCTGTAGATAGTTTCTTATCGAGAATAGAATTGTTAGTTATCGATTCGCTTAACGGCAATTTTAACCCTTTGTGTGAACACATACAAAGCCTTTTTAGTAATGAAGCCAAAGACTGGTACTGGCGATAACGTAGATCTGTCGAACGTGTCACCTGGCCAGCTCTTTGTCAAGCGTTAAGAACAAATATTCAACAACATAAGAGTGACTTCGAAATTAAAGAATCGATTCGTGTTCGAAAGCAGGGTCAAAATGAATGTTTTGACGAATTCCGTAGCGCCATATTGAAAATCGCGGAGCCTCTTGAAACCCCACTTTCAGAGGTGAAGTTACTCGAAATTTTAAAACATAATTTGCGACCTCGTATTCGGCAGCAGCTTATTTTCATTTCTATTCATTCTGTGGCAGAATTACGTAGACTCTGTTTGAAAGGTGAGAGTCTTGCCAATGAAATTGCGAAGACAACGCCATCTTCACAAACAAAAAGCTCTCGACTATTGCCTAGGAGACAAGTTAACGAAGCCTACCTTGACTTGGAAGTAGAGGATGATGCGATAGTGCAAAGTGAATTTGCTAAGGTGCAATTTTTCAGATAGCTTCCAAACTAACACCTGGCTGCTGGAATTGCAACAAGGAGGGACATAGATATTATGACTGCCTTGACGAGCGAACGGTGTTTTGCTACGTTTGTGGCGCACCAAATACTTATCGTCCCAAATGCCCGAAGTGTAGCCCGGAAAACTGCAAAACGAGCGAGAAATCTCGACAGATCCCTCGCAACGACAGCAAACGCTAAACAGCAATATCTCACACAAGTATACGCAAACCAGCTGTGAACCGTCAAGTATACGCACTGGTGAATCTCAAATTTATACAACTCCGCCAAGAAAAGAAATTATTCCATACGAAAAACGGTTGAAGAGATACAATGAAATTAGAAGAAGAATATTTAGTCCTAATGATAATACCTCAGAATTTCCAAAACGTTCCTCAACTCGTATGAAAGACTTTTGGATAAAAGTTAAAACAAATAGAAAAAACTTAAAGAAAGTTATTTGTTCGTTGCAGCGAAGTGAAAGTGATTTGATGCCCTATGCCAAGGTTAGGTTATTGGAAAGCGACCACTTAGGCCTCCTAGACAGTGGAGCTCAATTGTCTTGCCTAGGAGGTTTGTTAGCAAAGGAGGTTTCCAAACGTCCTTTACGAAAACACCAAATTCCAATCTGCACAGCTGATGGCAAGAATTAAATAGTTTTTGATACTATAGATCTTACTGTAAAATATAAAAATAAAACAGAAATAATAACCTTCTTTGTTGTGCCTAGCATATCGCAAGAGTTAATTTTAGGTAATTGACTTTTGGCATAAGTTCCAAATTGCGCCGAATATTATTTCGGAAATTTCACTTGATGAAAATTATAATGACGAAAACTCGCTTTCGTTGAATGTTGAGCAACAGAATCAGTGAAGTTTAGTTAAAAATAGATTTCCAAGCTTCGAAAAAGAAGGCTTAGGAAAAACTTCTTTATTGGAGTACGAGATACAGCTCGAACCCAATGTCCGTCCGATAAAGCAGCGTTACTTTCCAATTTCACCAGCTGTTGAGAAACTCGTACGTGCCGAAATTGATGAAATGATAAAGTTAGGTGTAATCGAGGAAGCTCCAAATAGTCCATGGTCCAGTCCGGTTGTGTTAGTGAAAAAGCCAGGTAAAGTCCGTCTGTGTCTTCATTCAAGAAAAGTAAATAGCGTTATCGTGAAGGATGCTTACCCCCTTCCTCATATTGATGGGATTCTTAGCAGAATACCCAAGGCAAAATTTATAGGTTCACTAGACTTAAGGCGTGACTTTTGGCAAATTCCCCTAGCCGAACAGTCCCGAGATTACACCTGTTTTACCGTCCCTAATCGTGCGCTTTACCGATACCGTGTCATGCCTTTCGGTCTTTGCAATGCCCCACAAGCACTTTGTCGCTTGATGGATCGCGTAATTCCACCCTATTTAAGAGATCAAGTTTTCGTCTATTTAGACGATTTATTAATTGTGTCAGAAGAGTTTGACACACATATGTCCAACCTTGCTGAAGTGCTCTACATTTAAGGAAAGCCGGGTTGACCATAAACGTAAACAAAAGTAAATTTTGCATAAAGGAAGTGAAATATCTGGGGTATATAGTGGGCAACGGAACTATACGTACCAACCCCGAAAAGATTTCGGCTGTTACGCAATATCCGGTTCCAACAAACGTCAAGCAAGTTAGGCGGTTTTTGGGAATGGCGGGCTGGTATCGCCGATTCGTTGACAATTCCGCTGCATTGCCAAGTCCTCTTACTAACTTATTAAAGAAGTCCAAAAATTTTGAATGGAACGACGACGCTCAACTAGCTTTCGAAACGCTGAAAGAAAAGCTCTGTACAGCACCAGTACTGGCTAGTCCAGACCACGCAAAACCTTTCATTATCCAGTGTGATGCCAGTAAGATAGGAGTTGGTGCGGTGTTGGTCAAAAAGAATGCCAACGATGTTGAGGTTCCTATAGCATATTTTTCGAAGAAGTTAAACAAAGTGAAAAGTAACTATAGCGTAACAGAGCTCGAGTGTTTAGCAGCTCTGCTAAGTTTAAAGAAATTTAGAGCTTACGTCGAGGGACAGGAGTTCACTATAATTACTGACCACGCTAGCTTGCAGTGGCTTTATCGACAAACTGACTTACACAGCCGACTAGCGCGTTGGTCTCTCAAATTGCAAGGTTTTAAATTTAATATAGAACATAGGAAAGGCTCCCTTAATGTAGTGCCTGATTTTCTATCACGACAAAATTTTGAGGAAGTAGCTGAAGTCCGTGAGATTGAGGTCCGTCCGTTAGTTGATTTACAGTCGTCCGAATTTTTGCCCGATGATTATCAAACGTTGATAAGTCATGTCCGTCAAAATAAGAACCGCTTGCCTGATTTTCAGGTAATCGACAACCTGGTTTATAAAAGAACCGAACACCCCGATGGCAATCCTGAAAGGGAATCATTTAATTGGAAGCTTTGGATTCCCACTTCTCTAGTTCCAGGGTTCATCGAAAACGCGCACTGTCCACCAAATAAATGTCATGGTAGGGTTGCCAAAACATTGGAGCGATTGCGAAACAATTTGTTTTGGCCAAATATGACAGTTGATATCAAGAACTACGTTAGCCGATGCGAAATATGTAAGCAAAGCAAATCGCCAAATCTTACGCTAGGACCACCAATGTCCGCACAATACACGGTACAAAGACCGTTTCAGAATTTGTATGTAGACTTTCTTGGACCTTACCCTAGATCCAAGCAAGGAAACATAGGAATATTCATTGTATTAGACCATTGGACAAAGTTTCCCCTTTTAAAAACTGTTAAAAAGTTTAACACTTCAGTTGTATGCGACTTCCTCCAAGATAACGTCTTTAGTATTTTCGGAACTCCTGAAATTGTAATGAGTGACAGTGGCAAGCAATTTAGATCCACGCAATTTAATACTTTATTGTCGGCCCGTGGGATAAGACATGTTTACACGGCCCTTTATAGCCCCCAGGCAAATGCAAGCGAGCGTGCGAATCGCTCGATCATTGCAGCTATAAGAGCTTACCTTAAAAAGGACCAATCACACTGGGACAGGAACATCTCTGAAATTGCTGAAGCACTCCGAAGTTCATATCACCAAACGATCGGTGTAACACCATATTTTGCATTGTTTGGACAGCAGATGATGTCCCGTGCAGGTGATTATGAACTATTAAGGAAGCTCAAGACCGTGGACGACACCGTTTTGGAACGAAGTGACAACCTGAAACTCATAAGAAAGAAAATTTCTGAAAACATCTCAACAGCCTTTGAAAATTCCTCCAAACGATACAATCTTCGAAGCTCTAATAAACGTTTTGAAATTGGTGATTTCGTTTTTCGGCGCAACTTTGTCCAAAGCGATGCTTCAAAGAGATTTTCAGCGAAACTTGCTCCAAAATTTGTAAAATGTAAAGTGACTGCGATAAAAGGCAATTGTATGTACGAGTTAGAGGACATCGATACAGGGAAAAGAGCAATTTATCACAGGAAAGATATTCAGAATAGCAACTAAGGCACACCGCACCAGCTCTCTAGGTGGGGGGATGTGTACCGTAGTACAAGGCAGCAAATATTTTTTTTATAATTTCATCTTTTACTTCTTGCTGCTCTCAGTTTTTTTGTATTGCGTTTATTTAGCCACCACTGTCCCTACTTGAGAATATTGCTTAAAAAACAGATATCAAAAAAATATGTTTTTGAACAGACTTATCGACCCATCTTGGCAGCATGTGGGTCTAAATCTACTTCCGAAAAGAATTATGTTTCTTTTCCTATGGAGTTTCCGCATCATCAACATCGTCAGTGGTCCGGGTAAAATTTACAAGCGTTAAGTAGTCTCGGTAAAATTGTGAAGTTTTTTCTATATTACCAAAGTTCAAAGTGTAGTGGTTTAATAAATAACGCACTCAAAAAGATTTACTGATAAATATAATTCCCTATCAGAATACAGCATGATAGTGCTACTTAGTTAAATCTAAATAAATGAGAACACAATAAACTGTGTTGTGATTTAACTACAAATTCCTTCGTATAATCCTTTATATACGCGCTGATTTAATATAATTTCTAAATAAACACTTTGTATCCAGTCAGCATACATATTTTGGGCAATATTCTCTAATCATGGTAAGTGTGCACATTTTTAATAGAGTAAACCTTATGTCGCTTTCCCTTTTATATCTGTATGTGGTGTAAATAGTTTTAAATAAATTTCTTATAGAGCGGTATCATTTTCTTCCGCAGATTCTTTCAAGAAAGAAACACCACAATTTTCCGCAAATTCACACGTAAGCATTTATTTTGCGTCCTCCCTTTTTTACTTCACCCCGAGTCCCGCTTCCACGGCGAAAATCTCTTTAAAATCCAAAAATATTCGCATTTTCAACTAACCAGAACAACGAAATTGCATATTTGACCAGTTTTCCTCATCGTTGGAATGTTCAAAAACCTAACTTCTTAACTATATTGAAATTTATATTGAAATTTAAAAATCTAAAATTTGACCAGAAATTAAAAATGTAGATTATTAAATGGTATACATAAAATATTAATAATGTTAATTTTAAAGAAAGTACCAACTCGAACCCGAAGAAACAAGTTCTCCTTTTTCTTTAGTTTAGGTTTAGGAACATAAAATTTTATGTATATATAAAATGTTGCTAACATATAAGAAAATGTTTATGAATTGATTGTTAGAAAGGATAAATCAAGTGATTAATATAGTCAATATAAGCAAATAGGCTCAACGAAACGCTTTTTAAGATTTAGGCCCCTTTATTTTAAAGGCCACTGTAATTAGAATTGGCCAACTTTGAAAAGTTGGTCAAATTCAATTACCTACCAGAATATAGTTAGCCAAATCGCAACATATTGAATTTTACTTCGTTTTGTTGTACAGCGGTCTCGAACAAGTGCACGATCAATCATATGTGAGGAAAATGGACATGTTCGAGAGAGCTGTATGATGAGTTGCGAGAGAGCGGTATGGCCCTTTTAGAAGTTTTGCATGATGTTCAAAGCAAACGTTCGTTATACATAATTTTTCTCATATTTTGAGTATTTGGAATATTTTTACATTTCTTCACATGGTTGCCATTAATTGCGGTTTGGCCACATTATTATGTAATTTTTCTATGGTAAAATTAATACCATTATAGTTTGTTAGTTGCCTTAGAAAATACTATGATTTTGAATTAAGAAATGAAAATCCATTTCCCGAGAAAGAAGGCCTTCTAAGCTAGGTAGGAATGCTTATACTCATGAAATGAGTTTAATTACACATGTATATAAACAAAGCATACTCACTTATTTTACATATTAGGTTTGTTAACAATTTTCCTCTTTTTTTATACATCAATATATTGATATACATGTACATACATATGTATGCACATACGTACGTTGCTATACATATATATTGGATTTAGTTGTCCTTTCAATTAATTTTCTTTTTGTTGCAATACTTTTTTTTGTATATGCGTACCTAATAGCGCATGTACATATTTACATACATATGTGCATCAAAGTTAATTTTTGAATTCAAAGATATATGAGTTAATAAGTGTGTTGAGACTAATTATAGTTCGACTAATGTATTTATATATTTTTCTCCAATAATGATTTTTTTAAACTCAAACGGAGTTTGTTATTTTGGTTTATTAGTTTAGGTTAACTAGACTTAGCAAAACCTCAGATTGTAAAAATTGTAATGGATTGAACTTCTGAAATAATAATTCAAATAATGTGTAACTGATTTGCTTTAATTTGGTTTGAGTCATGGTGAGTTAGTGGTAGTGTATCGGGGCCTCAATCACATCTAAGAGGCCAATGGTAGGGCGGGTATAGAGGCAGCCACCAAATGTTGCAACAACGAGCTGCCAGGCGTGAAGGGTAAGTATAGGGTGTCACATTTCTGAAGTGTGACATGCAAATGCGATAATGGGTTTTATTTAATTATTTTTTTTTTATTATCTTTTTTTTTTTTTGGTTGAAATCCCAGTGTGCAAAATAAATTATCCTGTGTGAACATTGACTGGGGAGAGCAGTGCTGTGCAGTGATCGCGTAAAAGAATCCACGAAGCTGAAGCTCCGGGCCTAAACGCCAGTGAACACGCCGTGGTCATTGCACCTTGCCACAAGCACTGCTGCTCTTTTGTCCGTGAATGTGCCTATCGCACACTCAGTCAATGGATATCATAACAATTGACTGAAATGTTCCACATTCTTTTGTTTGGTGATCTACTCCCTTGCCTTGAAGCTTGGAGCAGTCCAGATCGCATCCTCCTGCAGCAACATCATCATTCTGCTCCATACAATGTAAGTTGTGAAACAAAATTTGATTAGATACCATCAATTTTGAGATGATTTAACTACAAAAACATTATCATTCGTTTCAGTGATTACTCACTTTAACTTGCCTTGGAAAAAGTCGTCGAAAATTATCCGGGAGAAGTGTCAAGCGACGCCTGTTCTCATCAATATAATTTCTGAAATATCAGCCAAAAAATAACCCTGGGCGGATCCAACACTGAGTTGGACAGAAGAGAAAGCACCTCTAATGCCAGGGGATTGGAAATATGCAGGAAAAGCTATGATTATAGTTCTCAAGGTAAAGTAAAAAAATAGATGGTGTGACGCATGTTTAGATAAAACTCCTCACTATTTTGAGCTTATGTTCTGAGAATTCAGAGAATATCTTTAGCCGTAGTATATTGAACTACGCTAATGTTATAACTCCTACAACGATAACTCGCCCATTGGAGCAGCTTTGTTTTGCTGGTTCATAGGAAAACAGTTTACTTCGCGAATGCTTGGTTCATCGGCACGTAGCATAATGATCCGATCGACTCCTGGTGCTATACAGCCGTGAGGTGACACGCCAAACCTGAATGCACACACAAGCGCGCCAAATTTTGTCTCAACCTCTTTGTTATAACGTACGATAGCACATGCTGTATACATAATATCCGGTTTCTTATTACGATTTCCATTACGGACAAGATCGTATTGGTAAGCAAAACAAAAAAAAATAATAAAGGGGAGCAGAACACCTTTCTGCATTAATGTGTATATGTACAACAAATCTGGTAAAATGCAACATGAAAAATTCGAACCGATTTGCGTTTCTATGTCTTTTGAGATTAATGAAGGTTTTTTTTTATTTCGCTGTAGGATTCTAAAAACGGAACGTGTCTTTTGGTATCACCCTTGATACTTTTGGCCAAACAATTAAGTGGTGCATCATCCGATTAAGCGTTACCACAGGGCATTGACACGACCCCCATATCCTTCTGCTCTGGTGACCTTCGGCCATACTTATAAAAGAATTTTCTGGGGAGAATTTGGCTTTGAGGCCTTTGTTAGCCTGTTGCTTCACTCGAGCGAGACAAGATGCGCTGACAACGTCTCCTGCCTCGAGAGCTCAGCCGGGCATATGTTACGGGAAGTATAGATAAAAACATAGATATGTGTGTAATAACTCTTACTTTTTGGTTTTTTCTAGACAAACTGCGTACGGGTACTTATTGGAGACATCTTTCCTGCCGACTTGACCCTCATCGGCGGGTATTACGCAAGTATTGAATATATCACTTTATATAGATAATTAAATTTTGTATTTTTTACAGGTGAACGATTTCGTTTATTATGTATTTGCTTCTTGTAATTTTCTGACCAGTTTTTAATTATGTGAATGTTTTTTGTGTTTTTTCAGGTGAACGATTTCGGCTAGTTAGTATTAAGATATTATGCATTTGCTTCTTGTAATTTTCTGACCAGTTTTTAGTTATGTGAATGTTTTTTTTGTGTAGGCTTTGCTGGCCTTTTCAATTTAAAATAAAAAATCTTTAACAATTGTTTTCGTTTTTATCGGCCTATCGATAAATGATTTAAAGTGCGAAACGAGCTCAAGGCCAGAACAATAATTGTTTGTAAAGATTATTGTTTTTTTAATTCGAAATCGAAATTAATCTATCTGCGCAGCTATGACAGGTTGTCTGAAAATTTTTCTACTTACTATTCCAAAAACAAAATACAATTTTTCAATTATAGAAAAATTAAAAAAACAATAATCATTACAAAAACTTATTGTTCTGGCCTTGGGCTCGTTTCGAACCTTGGAAAACCTTTATTTTTCCTCCAGTTTTACCCAACGTTTCGCTAAACTCCTTGGCATCATCAGGGGTTAAATCTTTTTATTTGCACCGAAAAAAGGTAGAACAAAATTAATTTTAGAATATTTTCTCACTGTAACAGTCATTTTTTCGACAAAATCTGACATAGAGAGTTAAAACACATATGATATCACAAAAACAAAGTGATTACAAACTGAAAAAATTATCGGTACCATCATCTTTAGGTACACTGGTCGTACTGAATGTCATAGGCATGCCAAATAGCTAGCAGCAATAAATTTTGTGTCCTCTTTTTTATTCATTGTCCTCTCCCTTTTTTGTAATATATGCACGTGAATCTCGTTATTTCCCTCTTTTTTATGTCTATTATTTTCGCGTTCTTTAGATCAGCTGTGTGTTCATGTAATAATACGTGCTGGTATTGTTCTTCTTAATTCCAGCGTCGCGCTCAGCCAATCGGGTTCCTAGTGCTCTTTTTGTTGCTCAAACTTAGATTTTCCGCATTTCTCATTGTCTCTCCCTGTGCATTGAATCTCATATACTACGTTGTTTTCTTGTAGGGGTTCTAAGGCGCTTTTTGTTCGTGTCAAGATAGTTGAAAGTGTGCTGTTCGATTTGTAAGCGAGGGATATATCACGTTTTTGTTTCTTCATGTTCTGGTTGCAGTTTTCAGTAAACTTGGGTATGTATGTGACACTGTGGTATTGCTTTGTCTCCGTTGCGATCTCTTTATTTTGTTTTCTATTTCCTTCTATTGTTCTTGTTTTATTAGGGATGTAATTAAGTGACTTGGGTAATTGTTATTGATCAGTATGTTGTATAGTTTGGTTTTGTTTTTTTTCTGGAACTTTTGGTGGCTTATCGTAAATATTTTGTGCATTAAATTTTTCGCTGTATTTATTTTATAATTTTTGGGTTGTGATGATAGGAAATTTATAATGCGTCCGGAGGCGATGGGTTTGGAATACCACTCAAGTATGATTTTTTCATTTTTCCTGTTATAAGAACATCCAAAAAGGGTGTCATCGAATTTTCCTCTTTTTCCATGGTGAATTGCAACTTATTATGGTACTTATTCAGCGGGCTGAGAATAATGTCCAGGTCACTTCGTTTAAGAATTGCAAAATTGTCATCCACGTACTTGACTATGAATTGTATTTCTATGTTGTGAATTTTTTTTTAGTTCGGAGATGGCATTTTCCAGTATATCGTCCATTATTTTGTCTGCTTTGGTTGGAGAAAGTGGGTTTCCAATTGGCATTCCATAACTTTGTGTGAAAATTTTGTCATCATAGATAAAATAATTGTTGTCGTTCAGACAGAAATTCAAAAGTTTAAGGTACTTGTTTTTTGGAATTTTCGATTGGATTTTGTTGAATTTGGTCATGATGACTTTTATGGCTAAGTACGTTGATATGTTAGTAAATAACGATACCACATTGAATGACACTAGTATGTCGTCTTCCTTTATGTTTATGTTTTTTAATTTTTCTTTTAGTATGACGGAGTTTTTAATGTTGTATTCGTTCGATGTTAAATTATTTAATATTTAAACAATGTATTTTGATAACCCGTAACATGGAACGCTGACAGATGATGTTATTGGGCGTAAATGAAGGTTTGGTTTGTGGGTTTTTGGTAGACCGTAGAGTCTAGTCGCCGTGGCTGCGGTGCAGGTTAGTTGCCTTTTCTTTTTGAAAGTTATAATTTTTTTTGTAAAGATCGTCGAATAGTTGGTTATTCTGTTTTTGTAGTGCATGTGTTGGGTCATTTCTCGATTTTTTTTACGTGGTTTTGTCTTCAAATAACATTTCCGTTTTTTGTTTGTAGTCAATTTTGTACATTGCCACTGTCTTATTTCCTTTGTTCGTGTCTGTAATAATGATGCTATCTTCGCGTTTATTTAAAAATTCTGTAGTGTTTCTGTACGCTTCTAGGATGAATTTGTCCGTTGGGTTGTGCTTGGTGTGTCATTTATATTGCATTATTCTGCTACTGAGCTAGGTTCTTTCGATTTCTTTCTCTCTGTCATCTTTTATTTGCTGTATGATTTGCTCCATTTCAGCAATGATCTTTAAAGGTTTAAAACTAGTGTTTGTTGTGGGTAGTATAAATTTCCTACCGAGAGAGAGTAACCATTTTACTTCCTCGGGAAATTGTATTTTCGTTTTGTTTACAAACAAATCGCAGTTCACTTTAATATCCAACATATACAACATACTGATCAATAAAAATTACCCAAGTCACTTAATTACTTACATACTTACTTACTTAATTGGCGCTTAACCGTCTAAACGGTTATGGCCGTCCAACAAGGCGCGCCAGTCGCTCCTTCGCTCCGCCAACCGGCGCCAATTCGTCACACCAAGGGAGTTTAAATCGTTTTCCACCTGGTCCTTCCAACGGAGTGGGGGCCGCCCTCTACTTCTGCTTCCATAGGCGGGTTCCGATAGAAACACTTCATTGGCCGGAGCATCATCTTTCATTCGCATAACATGGCCTAGCCAGCGCAGCCGCTGCGTTTTAATTCGCTGGACTATGTTGATGTCTGCGTATAGCTCGTACAGCTCATCATTAAATCTTCTTCGGTACTCGCCATCGCCAACGCCTAGAGGTCCATAAATCTTTCGAAGAACTTTTCTCTCGAACACTCCCAAAGCCGCTTCATCTGCTGTTGTCATGGTCCATGCTTCTGCCCCATATAGCAGGACGGGTACGATAAGAGACTTGTAGAGTATGATTTTCGTTCGCCGAGAGAGGACTTTACTTTTCAATTGCCTACCTATTCCAAAGTAGCATTTATTGGCAAGATTGATTCTTCGCTGGATTTCAGTGCTGATGTTGTTGCTAGTGTTGATGCTGGTTCCCAAATAAACGAAGTCTTCTACTATTTCGAAATTATGGCTGCCAACAGTAGCGTGGTTGCCAAGGCGCATATGCGCTGACTCTTTGCTCGATGACAGCAGGTACTTCGTTTTGTCCTCATTCACCATCAAACCCATCTTTACCGCTTCTTTTTCCAGTTGGAGTATGCAGAACTAACAGCGCGGGTGTTTAGGCCGATGATATAAATGTCATCAGCATATGCCAGTAATTGCACGCTTTTATAGTATATTGTTCCAGTGCGGTTAAGTTCTGCAGCTAGTATAATTTTCTCCAGCATCAAATTAAAGAAATCGCACAATAGGGGGTCACCCTGTCTGAAACCTCGTTTAGTTTCGAACGGCTCGGAGAGGTCCTTCCCAATTCTGACTGAGCTGATGGTGTTGCTCAACGTCATTTTGCACAGCCGAATAAGTTTTGCGGGGAAACCAAATTCAGACATAGCGGCATATAGGCAGCTCCTTTTCGTGCTGTCGAAAGCGGCTTTAAAGTCGACGAAGAGGTGATGTGTGTCGATTCTCTTTTCACGGGTTTTTCCAAGATTTGGCGCTTTGTGAAAATCTGGTCGATGGTAGATTTACCAGGTCTGAAGCCGCACTGATAAGGTCCAATCAGCCGGTTCACGGTGGGCTTCAATCTTTCGCACAATACACTTGAAAGGACCTTATATGCGATACTAAGAAGGCTGATTCCACGATAGTTGGTGCATTTTGCAGTATACCCTTCTTGCGGACTGGGCAAAGAACACTTAGATTCCAACCGTCGGGCATGCTTTCGTCCGCCCATATTTTGCTAAGAAGCTGCTGCATGCACCTTACCAACTCCTCGCCGCCGAACTTGAATAGCTCCGCAGGCAATTCATCAGCGCCCACGGCCTTGTTGTTTTTCAATCTGGTTATTGCTATTCTAACTTCGTCATAATCGGACGGAGGGACATATATTCCATCATCATCGATTGCGGGATCGGGTTCTTCATCTCTGCGCGGTGAATTGCTGCCTCCATTTAGGAGAGCAGAGAAGTATTCCCTCCGTAATCTAAGCACTCTCTGGACATCAGTTACAAGGTCGCTGTTTTCATTCCTACAGGAGTTTGCCCCGGTCTTAAAACCTTCCGTCTGTCGCCGTATTTTTTAGTAGAATTTTTGGGCGTTATTCCTGGTGGCTAGCAGCTCAAGCTCCTCGTACTCGTACGCCTTTCTGCTTCTGCTTTTTTCTTCCTGAAAAGGCGTCTCGCTTCCCTTTTCAACTCACGATAACGTTCACACACTCCTCTTGTCGCGCTCGCTTTTAACGTAGCCCTGTAGGCAGCGTCTTTTCTTTCGGTTGCAACGCGGCACTCTTCATCGTACCAGTTGTTTTTTCGTGGCCGCCGGTAACCAATTTTTTCCTCGGCGGCAGTACGAAGTGCTTTGGAGATATGCTCCCACTGCTCCTGTATTCCTTCAGGATGAGTTTTGATCTCAGAGAGCAGGTGTGAGAGTCGAGTTGCGAAATCATTGGCAATCAGTTGTGATTGAAGCGTTTCGACGTCTAGCTTTCCTTGTGCTTTTTGTTCCTTGGTTTTAGCCGCGTTGAGGCGGGTGCGTATTTTGGCTGCAACGAGATAATGGTCCGAGTCGATGTTAGGTCCTCGGATCGTGCGCACATCTAAAACACTGGAGGCATGCCGTTCGTCTATCACAACGTGATCGACCTGATTGCGAGTATTTCCATCAGGAGACAGCCATGTAGCTTGATGTATCTTTTTATGCATGAACCTCGTGCTGGATATGACCATGTTTCGAGCACCGGCAAATTCAATCAGCCTCAGTCCGTTAGGAGAAGTTTTATTGTGTAGGCTGAACTTTCCGACTGTAGGGCCAAAAACACCTTCTTTGCCCACCCTGGCGTTAAAGTCGCCAAGCACGACTTTTATATCATGACGGGGGCAGCGCTCGTATGTGCGTTCTAATTGTTCATAAAAAGTGTCTTTCACCTCATCGTCTTTCTCCTCTATCGGCGCATGGGCGCAGGTGAATGATATATTAAAAAAGTTTGCTTTTATTCGGATAACGGCGAGACGCTCGTCCACAGGCGTAACGCCAGCACTTGGCGACAAAGTCTCTCTCCAACCACGAATCCGATGCCGAAACTGCGCTTATTCGTATGGCCACTCCAATATATGTCACAATTTTTGAACTTCTTTCTTCCTTGCTTCGTCCAACGCATTTCTTGGATGGCGGTGATGTCAGATTTTGCTTTGGCGAGGACATCAACCAGCCGAGCATCTGCACCAATCCCATTCAGGGAGCGGACGTTCCAGGTGCATGCCCTCAATTCATTGTCCTTCAAATGTTTGCCATGGTCGTCATCAATAGAGAGTGTATTTATCCGAGGCAACCAGCTCAGCGGGGGTGAAGATATTACTTGTCACGTTTATATAGCGAGCTGCTTGCTCCAAGACAGACGCCCGCTTGCAGCCGCACCTAGAGGTGTACAGACGCTGCCGATGAGATCTCCCACGGCTAGCCCTTTAACCGATTATGTCAGAGTGGCCTAGCCAGGTTGTTGCCTTCTCACATTAGCTCACCGCTAAACGGATGTTTAGCGGCTACCCAGAGGATACTTGGCCGCAAGCGACCGGCAGTAGTGAGCTGCTTGAACCGCATGCAAAAGAATCGCTCTGGCCATTCCCAGGTGAATGGCGGTCAGAAGCTTTCCCCACTTTCGTGGACTTCTACACACGGCCCCACCCTCCTTAATTACATCCCTAATAAAACGAGAACTATCAGAAGGAAATAGAAAACAAAATAAAGCATCAACAGAGATTGCAACGGAGACAAAGTAATACCACAGTGTCACATACATACCCAAGTTTACTGAAAACTGCAACCAGAACATGAAGAAACAAAAACCAAATATATCCCTCACTTACAAATCGAACAGCACACTTTCAACTATCTTTACACGAACAAAAAGCCCCATAGAACCCCTACAACAAAACAACGTAGTATATGAGATTCAATGCGCAGGGAGAGACAATGAGAAATGCGACAAAATCTACGTTGGAACAACAAAAAGAGCACTAGGAGCCCGATTGGCTGAGCACGACGCTGACATTAAGAAGAACAAGACCAGCACAGCGCTTGCTCAACACGTATTATTACATGGACACACAGCTGATCTAAAGATATCGAAAATAATAGACATAGAAAAGAGGGAAAACCAGATTCACGTTGGAAAGTCTACATATATTACAAAAAAGTAGAGGACAATAAATAAAAAAGAGGACACAAAATTTATTGCTGCTAGCTATTTGGCATGCTTATCACATTCAGTACAAGTGTACCTAAAGATGATGGTATGAAGACTCCATAAAAGGAATATCTTTTTACGTGCATTTATGCATCAATACACACACATGTTACGTTTTAATTGAATAACACGCATACACGTATTTTTAGTAAATGTTTATGTTAATATTTTATTTAACAAATAAAATATGTTTTAAAATTTGTTAGTTAATTTGCATATAAGATGAACACGCTTATTTCCGTTCGATCACATCAAATTCAAATTCCAAAACTCCAAAAACTAATAAAAGTATTTTTTCACCTCACCTACTATACATTTGAAAAATCCAAATATTTTCAATTGCATACTAAGCTCAATACACACAAGTGCGGAAGGTGGAAGTGTATTATATCACCCTCTTTTGAAAAGAAGGATGTGACAAAATGATCAGTTTTGCCACATCCTTTAGTTGAAAAATCTTATTAACTAACTTATAAAGTTATTACTATTTTAAGTTTCTACTAATAATAATGTTAATACTAATAATTAATTTATTGCTAATAATTAAGTTATTGTTAATAATCAAGTGTATATTAATATTAAAAATTAATAAATTAAATGAAATTATTACTAATAATTAATAGCTTATATTCTAGACATTAGTTACTAAATTATTTGATTATAAATTAAATTGTATTTCAATAAATTAACTTTTGATTATTTGCTAATTTAAAACTAAATCTAAATAAAGTTAATTTAAAATATTTTATTTTACAAGTACATATATAAATATTTATTTTATTTTATATAGTCTATTCTTGTAAACTATTTTCCTTTTCTTATTTTTGTCATCAAGAACTGTTACATTATAGTTATAGTGTAGGGGCCCTGATATATGTTTGCATGTTTATCTCTATATTATTTTTTTATTAGAACTCTATCATTTATATTAATAGTCAAAGGTTTTGCTGTTTTATCGTAAACATTTTTATTTCTAATTTTATGTTTATTAATTAATTCTTTTACAAGTAGATGTGACTTTTACGATATTTTACCTCTTTTGCATACTTTTCAACATTATAAATTGGATCTATATTTTCCTTCTTTAACTCATTTGGCAAAGTAACTTTTCTACCAAATACTAATTCAAAAGATGTAAATAGATTATCAAAAACAGTACTTGTTGTTGTATTATGCAAAAATGTTAACTATTTTAAATAAACGTCCCATTCGGGAAATGAATCGTCAAGGTAAGCTCTTAAATATTCGTTAAATACACGATGATTCCTTTCAATAGTACCAACAGTTTCATGATGATAAGGTTTTGAAAAGTTATGCTTAATTTCCAAAAGTTTAGTCAATTCCGCAAAAATTTCATTTTTAAATTCTGTACCTAAATCTGATTTAATAGATTTCATTATTCCATAAATTAAAATAAAACTTTCAAAAATTGCAGATGCAACTGTTTTTGCACTCTTACCTGGAATAGGTATTGTAACTAAATATTTACTTAAATCGCACATAATGGTAACTGCGAACTTATTCCCATAATTCGACTCAGCCAGGTCCTATCCTGTCTATAATTACTATATCAAAAGGCTTGCAAGGTGTTGGTGTAAGCACCATATTTTCTTTTGTTTTGGGCTTAACTTTGTTTAACAGGCATTTTTCACAAATTTAGCAATATCGCGCGTCATATTTTTCCAAAAATATGTTGTACATATTTTCGCGTATAACTTCTTATTTCCGCAATGACCACCTGATATTGGATCATTATGATAAATTGTCATAAGTTTTAATTTCGTGTCTTCATCAGTTACCGTCCTACTGGCTCTGTCAATATAATTATTAAATTTTTTAAAATTTTATTCCCGGTTTCTTTAAAATTTGCAATAGTAAAATTATGAAAAATATTATCATCTTTCTGCCATTCAATATTCTTAATAATGGGGTTTGCCGGCATTACGTTCCAGCCTCAAAAGTAGCTCATCTAAATTCGCTATTTTCTTAACAATCTCAAAATTAAGTAGCTCCAGCTTTTCATGTTTTAAGTGCGCACATATTTTTATATTACTAATATTACCATTCTTATCATAATTTATATTAGACTTTATTCTCAGGATTTTATTTGAAAAATTATAAGCAAATTTGTCGTAAACTTGTAATGTTTCTGTCTGTATTTGTCGGTTATCATTTTGTATCTGTATTTCCTCTTTTTGCTTTGTCATTTACCTTGTTTGTACTGCCAATATATGTTTTGTCGAATTTTTTAACTCATCTGTAGTTATACGAGAAAGAGCATCTGCACCTACATTTGCTTTACCTTTTATATACTGTATAGTAAAATTATACTCAGATAGCTCTAAACGTATTCTAGACAATTTTGACGTAGGATCTTTCATATTAAATAAATAAACTATCGGCCGATGATCTGATCTAACTATAAAGTGTGTACCATAAACGTATGGCCGAAACTGCTTAACTGCAAAATATATTGCCAAAAGTTCTAATTCGATAATTGCTTTATTTTGTTCAGACTTGCTAAATGCTTTTGAAGCGAAACAAATTGGTAAATCGTTACCATAATATCGCACCACACCCAATTTTCGAAGCATCAACTGTTATTAGAAAGTTTTGGAGACATTAAACTTTGTCTTAGTTTCTTAAATGCCCGCTCGCACGAGGTATCCCAATTAAATTCAACATTTTTCCGACTCAAACGATTCAAAGGTGCCGCTAAATAAGCAAAATTAGGTATAAATCTCCTATAATAGTTTGCAAATGCCCCATTAGGATACTTTTTAATTGCTTCTATTTTTGAATCATCAGGTAACAAACCCTTTGCTGAACATTTATGCCCCAGAAATGTTACCTCAGATCTAAGAAAATTACATTTATTAGGATTAAGCCGCAAATTAAACTTTCTGCATGTCTCAAAAACTTGCTCTAAATTTTTTAAATGATGGGTTTCACTATATCCAATGACTATAATATCACCAATCACAATCACCAATCACCATCACCACTAAAGAGGTTGAGGACGCCATTGGTCGCGCTAAACCATCCAAAGCAGTGGGCTCAGACGGCATAGCCATGCCGATGCTTAAGAACCTAGGGAAAGAGGGTTTCAAATATTTAGCGCAAGTCTTCAACCTGTCTCTTTCCACCTTTGTCATACCCGAGAAATGGAAAATGGCCAAGGCGGTCCCGCTACTAAAGCCTGGGAAACCAGCTAACATAGGAGAGTCGTATCGTCCGATATCTCTTCTATCGCCAGTAGCAAAGACGCTTGAAGCCATTTTGCTCCCTTATTTCCAAGCAAATTTGCAGCTAGCCTCTCATCAGCATGGCATCAGAAAACTCCATAGCACGACCACTGCGCTAAATGCCATTAGCACCCAGATAAATTGCGGTTTAAATCAATACCACCACCATAGAACAGTACTCGTAGCGCTAGACCTATCAAAAGCTTTTGATACGGTCAACCGTGGCTCGTTACTGCAAGACCTGGAAGAGTCTACCCTTCCCCCATGTCTTAAAAGGTGGACCGAAAATTATCTGGGTGGTCGGCAGGCATCGGTGCAATTTAGAAACGAAACATCAAAACCAAGGAGAATTATACAAGGGGTGCCACAGGGTGGTGTCCTATCCCCACTTTTGTTTAGTTTCTACATATCTAAGCTACCTTCACCACCGGAAGGAGTCACAATCTTTTCCTACGCCGATGACTGCACAATAATGGCCACAGGCCCAGGCCCAAAGATCGATGAGCTATGCAATAAAATAAACGGCTACCTCCCTGATCTCTCCAGTTTTTTCGCCTCGCGAAACCTGGCATTATCCCCGACTTAATCTTCCGCGACCTTATTTACAACATGGACGTCCCAAATGTCGACCATTTTGAACATCCACGTCGATGGCACTACGCTACCGACTGTCCTACACCCCAAAATCTTGGGTGTGACGTTTGATCAGGATCTACATTTTGGTGAGCACGCAGCCGCAATTGTTCCGAGAATTCAGAGCCGTAACAAAATCCTCAAATGCCTCGCTGGCAGTACCTGGGGAAAAGATAAAGAAACGTTCATGACTACATACAAAGCAATTAGCTACGCGTCACCCATATGGTCGCCAAGCCTAAAAATTACCCACTGGAAGAAGCAACAGGCCTGCCAAAATACTGCTCTCAGAATTACCACGGGCTGTCTTCTTATGTCACCAGAACACCATCTGCATAATGAGGCGATAATACTCCCCATTAGGGAGAGAAATGAGATGCTGACCAAACAGTTCCTGTTGAATACCCAGAAACCTGAGCATCCCAACAGACATCTGATTGATGAACCAGCACCGCCTAGGGGCTTAAGGAGTCATCTCCTTAAGCATTTTGAGGAAATACGGCACCTGAGAACCCAGCCGTATGAAGCGAAAAAACACAAGCAGGTCCTTGGTGAACTCCATAAACAGGCGTCGGACCTTTATGCCGGGAATTGCCCGGTGAATCCAGTACTTAAAGAAAAGTATCCAAAACTCGCGGAAGAGGAACGCATACTCCCCAGGGAAACGCGTGTCACTCTTGCCCAACTTCGTTTTGGATACTGTAACAGGTTAAACTCTTACCTATCCAGAATCAACCCCGACATACAAAATGTATGCCCCGCTTGCAATGTGTCCCCACATGACACCAACCATCTCTTTAATTGTAATGTGGAACCAACGCCTCTAACACCCCTTTCCTTATGGTCCACCCCTGTTGAAACGGCAAGTTTCCTTGGACTCCAGTTAGAGGATATTGATGACCATTTGTGATCGGTCGCGGCTGTCTATATACATAAAGGCTTGATTAGGTGCAATGCTATTGACATCATTCTTGAAAACGAGTTAGGAGCAACATTTAGTCCAAATGGTAAAACTTTCCAACGGAAAGATCCACGATCTGTACTAAATGATGTTATATCTCTCGAATCTTTATGTAATGGAATTTGATGGAAGCCCGAAAAAAGATCCAAATTTGAAAAATATTTAGCTCGACCAAGGTTATCCAAAATATCATCAACACGTGCCAAAGGAAATTTATCTGCAATAAGTTTTTTATTGACTGCTCTAAAGTCTACACACATTCGATATGCCTTTTGTCCAGTTGGGTTGTTTTCGCTACTACAATCAATGGGCTGTTATAATTTGAAGAACTTCCTTCAATTAAATCATTTTTAAACAAATTATCAACCTGTTTTTTTATTTCAGCACGCTGTGAATATGGCAATCTATAATTTTTTATGTACACTGGTGTCTTGTCCGTTAGTCTTAATTTTTGTTCGTAAAAATTATTAATCGTCATTAAGTCTGTTTTTAGAGCAAAAATATCTGAATATTTCAAACATAAGTCAAGTAATTTATCTTTTGCATACGAAGGTATTTGTTTTACTAAAACTGACTTAAGCTCTTCTATGCGTTTTGAATCAACAGATGTTTCATTTATGCGATAGATATCAAAATTTTCAATGTCCTCAGTTTGAATATTGATGTTTTTAACATACTTCACTTCATCAGTAGTATTAGTAATTTTTAAAATAGGATTTTTCGTATCAATGACACATTTTGCGGTAAAATCACCACTACAAAGTTCATGAGAATCGACAAAAACTGGATTTTCCGATTTATTCAAACTAAAAACTCGAAAAACTTCACATTTTGGTGGAATTACAAGAGTATCTGTTGAAGTGCTATGCAAAATTGAAATATTAACTCTTTCTCTACCTAGTCCTATCGTTATTGTATCATTCGCATAATTGATTATACATTTGTTACTTTTAAAATGTCTTTTCCTATTATACGATCCGAAGGAATATTAAAGTTGTCATCAACAACATGAATAGTCAGAGGAAAAAATATATTTGAAACTACGTACGAACATAGTAGTGTAGTATATTGTGCCTTAAGTTGTTACTGTGTCTGTTGCTACACCTGTTATATTTATTACATTACTGTTATCTACTATTACGTCACTTGCTAAACTAGAAATTTTTATAAGTGAAATATCTGCCTGAGAATCTACAAGAAAAGAACATATTTTATAAGAATCGCTACTGTTGACTTCGATGAAGTCAGAATAATTTAAATTTAGACAATATATTGATTTAAAAGAATTTAATCCAATAGCACCTGCTCCCTCAGTGTTCACTCCTGAGGGGCTTCGGCATTTAAAGAACAAACATTGACTGAATTTATGTTATTTAAACGCTGATTATTTGAGTTACTGTTATTTGCAGACCGATTGTTATTTCTATTGTAATTGTGTTGTAATTATTAGACCTATTGTTGTCTCTATTATAATTAGTATTTCGAAAATGTAAATTATTGTTAGGTCTAGTTGCATTACCATTGAATCTAAAATTGTTATTATATCCAAAATTATTATTACCTCTAAAATTCCCGTTAAAACTATTAGATCTTATCGGACGTGACCGATACGCTAACACCTGCCGCTCTTTTACCTCCTGTTCGCGCTCAATAATCATTTTAGCAACAACATCCTTAGATTCTTTAAAAGTTGTTGATGCAAGGATAGACTTCACCATATCTGAACGCCTGTTCAACCTACAAACAGTAACATTTTGCTCAACCGCTATCTCATGAGCATTTGCCTGTGTCATACCTTCAATGATCAAAGAGCGATCTAGCGAATCAGAACAATCTTCTACTTGTTTTGAAAAATCAGCAAAATTATTATTGTTTACCCTTAAGGCCGCAATTTTACCCGCAACAACCTTCGAGTTATCTGGCCTAATTCTGCAACGTAATGCATCTTTAATCTGGCTAATCGAATCTATTTGCGTTGGTAGGGCTTCGCGAGCTTTGCCTTCGAGTTTCGACTTTAAAAATGCTATAAATGTAGGAGTTAAAGATGCATCAGTTAAATCTTCTATTAAATCAATTTTATCTATAAACGAGGCAAGTGATAACGGATCACCGCTATAGTTTTCTCGAATAATCGGGGCACAAATACTAATGAATGATTTCTTTTGCTCAAGTGTTGCCATATTTAAATCGTTAAATTTTAAAGTAGTATTAGAAGTAAAGTAAGAATTAGAATTTGAAGTTACGTCAAAAGTAGAAAATATTGAAAGAATTTCCGTGTAATTTATTGTAAGAAAATAAAATTTGCAAAATCTAAAAATATAATTCCAAAAACGTTCATATACATATACGACTACATTTCACTAATGCACCACTTTGTATAAAACTTCTCAAATAATTATTGCATCACGGACGCACCGTTTTTAGCCAAATTGTTTATTTATTGTTGAATAATGGACGCACCATTTTTAATCAAATTTAATATTTCGGACGCAATTGCTTTAAGATGAATATCTCATATTCACATAGCAGAATGTTTTAATTTTTGCCAAACTCTGGCCAATTGTCACTATGCCAAACATATATTTATATAGTGTAATATATATATGATATAATGTAAGACTTGAATATTTAAAAAAATTTTTTTTAAAATTTTTATTTAATCAAAGTGCGTATGGTGATACATAAATTACAATTAAAAACAAATGTTAATTAATACATATTTACATATTTACCCATATATTTCGCACTATATGCTCTTTGCCAAATGCTGAATTTGTTGTTAATGTGTTGTAGCGATACAATTTGTTGTTGTTACTTTTGTTGCTTTTCTGTTGTCAATGCTGAATCTGTTTAGATACTTTTAGCCCTTTTTTGCACTGTTCAATCCACTGCACTCACCTCGAACAATCGTAGCGAATAAACCAAAAAAAATGAAAGGGTTTCCAATCTTAATAAAGGTATACAAATTATTTAAAAGTGTAAAGTTTATTTATTGTGCAAAATGTAGTAGCTGCGATGACGCGAATCGACCGTAGCGTTCGAAATATTACAAATTGTGATTTTGTTTATATATGAGTGTATATGTGTGGTGTGACAATTTATGTGTGTGAACGTGTTAGTGTTAGTGTGTGGTGTGTTAAGTGGGCGGCAGGGTTGCACCTGCCAGTGTGCTGGTGTTGCCACGCTCGTTTAGCCATCTCGGCCCCCCTAGGCGAGTGATCAGCCTAGCAATCGTTGTAGCTGCTGCAGGGTTGCCACGACGTTACTTAGCCCTGATGGGCGACGGCTGCGCTGCGTGGTTGATGGTCGACGATGTGATGCTTGAGGGCGATAGCGGGCCCCTGGGTGGGTCCACTGCCTTGGATGCTGGTTCTGCTGCCAATAGGGATGTGGTGCTTGTGGTTGATGATGAGTGCGTGGCCGTTGACGCACGTTGTTGCGTGGTGATGGCACGACGACGACGTTGCGCCTTGATGTCCGGTGGAGCAGGGTATGGTGTGGCCTGTCACACAGTTGGCATAATGTGCTGGAGGTTTACTCCGTCGTTGCATGCCACAATGCCAAGCAATTTAGGCAATGGCCGTGCGCTTGTGCCACCTGCTGCCGTTGAAGCGGTTGCATGCCACGAAATATTGCGCATAGGCGTAGCGCATGTGGGCGGCGGCAGAGTGGGCAGCGCACGCCATGTGCCACTGCCGGATCGCTTTGTGGCGTTTGCGGAGTGGCCGCTATTTTAGGCCTCTGCGATGCAGGACGAGGACTTTGGTCCGGTGGGCCCGTTGCTCGGGATGCAGTGTTGCGCGGCGCTGCTGTCTGGGTTGCGCGTGCTCGAATAACGGTAACCGCTGAGCGGATGGTGGGTTTTGGGGCGGCTTCATCCACTTCCATGTCCATGATACCCTGTATGGAGAAAGAATGGACTTTAGTGTCTCATAAGGGCATATTGAGTGCTTGATAGAAGCAGCTTTATGGAGATATGTAAATATATAAATATAAATATCTTATTTATCATTTAAGCGGTTTTTCGATTGGTTTTTAAAGCATATTCGTTTAGATCGGTTAATTTGTTTAGGTTTGGTTTATTTTTATGCTATTAGATATTTGTGTGATCAATATTATCGGTGTTAGGGTCGATAGGTAAAAAGCAAAGCTTTACGAGCGGTCGAGTGAGTGTACCGTTTTGCGTACGCAGGCCAACTACTCGGATGTGACCGTCGGAGCCATAATGTACCTTTTCAATGCGACCTAGCCGCCATTCAGTTGGAGGGAGACATTCGTCATGAATTAGGACGCATTCTCCAATTTTTGGAGCTTCTCGTGTATTTTTCCATCAATATCGTTTAAGGAGGTCTTTTAGATATTCCTCCTTCCATCGGCGACTGAATTCGTGATGGATAATTTTACTTCGTTCCCATCGATTTATGAGGGATAGTGAGTCCACATTTGCGTCAGGGATAGCCAGAAGTGGAGCTCCTCTTAGAAAATGCCCAGGAGTAAGGGCTGTAAAATCGGAGGGGTCTTGCGAGAGCGCTGAGAGTGGCCGTGAATTTTCGTATTAAAAGAGTCGTAAACTTTTCAAACGTAAATTTATTATTGCCAGCTGTTTTCTTAAAATGTAATTTAAAGCTTTTTACTGCTGATTCCCATAGTCCACCCATGTGTGGTGCACTGGGAGGAATAAATTGCCAATTAATGCCTTGGGGTGCGTATTTTTTAATGATTTCCGGCGAGACTTGCTGAGCGAATTGGATGAACTCCTTTTCGGTGGCTCTTTTTACACCGATAAAGGTTTTTCCATTGTCGCTCATGATTTTTGAGGGAAATCCAGGCCGTCCGACAAAGCGTGCAAATGCCGCGAGAAAAGCTGAAGTGGTAAGATCAGAACATAACTCTAAGTGCACCGCTTTTGTCGTAAAACATACAAAGACGGCCACGTAACCCTTCGTAGAAGACCTTAGCATCGAGGCCTTTAGCTGGAAAGGTCCGGCAAAATCAACACCCGTGATAGTGAAGGGCAGAGTGAAATTGCAGCGCTCAGGTGGTAAAGCTGCCATGATCTGCGTGCGGATTTTCTGTTTATGCAATGTGCATACTTTACACATGAAAATTCACCTTTTTATTAACGGCTTTAGTCGGGGTATATAAATCCGAGAGGAATTTTATTTGTTGCATTAGCCGAGGTTCGGCGTGTAACATTAATATGTGCAGGTAATCAATAAAAAGTGTGGCAAATGCGGATTTTTCCGGAATTAATATAGGATGCCGTTCACTGTAGCTCATATTGGAGTTTGCTAGTCTACCATTGGCCCGAAGCAGACCCTTCGAGTCTAAAAAGGGGGTAAGAACTAACAGTGGGCTCTTTCTGTCAATCGGCTTTGATGCCGTCAACAATGCCTTTTCACTGTTGTAATATCGATTTTGTGTGAATTCGATTAAGGATATTTTTGCCCGCTGCACATCTTGATGTGTTAGAGCATAACTTGAGGTATTTGGGATTCCTCTTACTTTATTTTTTAAGCGATTTACAAATTGAAACATATACGCTATTACCCTTAACGCTCGGGGGAACGACAAAAATCGCTCAAGGATGTCGTTTTCCTCCAGAGTCGCATGGAAGCCTTCGATTCTTCGACTTTCCGGGGCTATGATATTACGTGCAGGGGACTTTGGCCATGATTCTGGTGATTCTGTTAGCCAATGAGGGCCATTCCACCAAAGTGTTGTGGTTGTTAGTTGCAGTGGTTTGCAGCCTCTTGTGCCAAGATCCGCAGGGTTATCAGCACTGGCCCAACTAGGTCAAGAATTTGAGCCGTGCAGTTTGACACGTATGTCTTCCAGGTATACGGTGGTTTTTCTAACCAAGCTAAGACAATTTCTGAATCAGGCCACAGATATAATTTTCGATTGCTTAGCTTTAAGCTGCTTTGTACGGTTGAGGCTAGTTTGGCGAGCAGAAGTGCTCCACATAGCTCAAGCCGTGGAAGGCTTACGGTTTTAAGGGGTGCGACCTTGCCTTTTGCAACTAATAAATGGCTTGTAGTTCTGCCATTGTGTTGCGTTCGTATATAAATAGCTGCGCAGTATGCTTTTTCCGAAGCATCGCAGAAGCCGTGGAGTTCCACATGATGATCGGGTGAGAAGTTCACCCACCGAGGTATTTGTATCTCGGATATAGTATGCAAATTATTTGCAAATTGGGACCATTTTATTAACCGAAGTGGTTTGACTACTTCATCCCAATCTGTTCCATCTAGCCATAATTCTTGTATAAGGATTTTCGCTTGTATCATAATTGGCGCAAGCCATCCTGCGAGGTCGAAAAGTTTTGCCACAGATGACAGAATTTGTCTTTTCGTTTCTGCTGATATTGCAGATCTTGACTCAAGCGTGTATGAGAATTGATCTGATATCGCATTCCACTGTATTCCCAGGGTTTTGGTGGTGGTCTCTTTTTCAAATTTCAAAAAGTTTGTATCCAATAGATGCTCTTTATTTATATTTGCTAGTATTTCTGGATGGTTTGCAGTTATCTTTTTTAACGGGAATCCTGCTGAATTAAGAGCTTTGATGACTTGATTCAGTGATTCGCATGCTAGGGGAAGGCTATGGCTTCCAGACAGGATGCCGACTACATATGTTTGAGAGTTAAGCACCGGGGCGGCTAGAGGTAGTTGTGCTTTGGTATCTTTTGCTAGTTCATGCAATGTTCGAATGGCTAGAAAGGGGGCGCAGTTTACGCCAAATGTTCTTTTAGATGCATTAAATACCACTCTTACTTTTGTTGTAAGTTTTTCAGGTTTAATAACTGCATGGTGTGGGAGATAAAATGATTTATATTTACCGTTTGCAATTTTTTCATAGGAATCTACTGCTTCCATATGATCTAATTGTAGGTATTCCTCAAGGACGTTATCATATGAGGTTTTTAGATCGCCTTTCTTAAGTAAGTTTCTTTCCAAACTTAGAAATTGGTGAAGTGCTGAGGTTCGTGATTGACCTAAGGCGAGTGTATCTGGATATTGGTGTTTAAATGGTAGTCGAACGACGTACCTCCCGTTACCTGATCTTGCAGTTGTGGATTCATAGAAAGCTTCACAATACTTATCTTCAGGTGTAGTAACGGGTATGGGAGGGAGTTCTTCCACTTCCCAAAATTTTCTCAATTGTGAGTTAAGATCGTCATTCGAAATATCTTCCACTTGCGTTGTGAATGTGAAGATTTTCTCTTTGACTTGGCCGCTTAAAATCCATCCGAAAATGGTATTTTGGGCCAAAAGGGTGTTGGAAATTTTCTCATCACCTTCTAGTATTATTTGGGGGATTAAGTCGCTTCCCAATAATATGTCGATTTGATCTGGTGTATGGCTATTAGGGTCGGCTAGTTTCAGATGCGAAAACTTTTGCGAATGCTTGCTGCTAAAGTTATAGCTTTGAAGCATATTTGTAAGTCGTGGTAGAACTATAGCGTGTGCTTTTATTCTTTGATCGGCGTTGTGAGAAACCAGGGTAATGATGCAGATTTTAGTTGAGTTTTGTACTACTCTTCCGCCTATACCTGAAATTTCGAAATTGGCTGGTCTGGTTGGCAGATTCAACCTGCTTTGAACCTTAGAGGTTATGAAGGATCGCTGTGATCCTTGATCTATAAGGGCTCTTAATTTAAACCATTCTCCTCGGTGTTCTATAGAAACAATTGCTGTGGGTAATAAAGTTTAGCTTTCATTATCGGAATGAAGCGTTTGAATGTTGGCAGATTTTGAACAACATGGTTGTTCTTGGCAATTTTCGGGATTTTCAGACGTAGCAGTTGCAGCTAGTCCTGTGGTTCTTTTAGCGTTAAAGCTATTTTGGTTATTATTATAATTGTTATTATGGAGCAACGAATTATGTATCCTTTGGCAATGTGAGCAGCTGTATTTGCTCGGACAATTCTGTAGCGAATGAGTACTAGATAAGCAGTTTGTACAGAGTTTTTTGGTTCTAACCAGATTATTTCTCTCATTTATTGACAAGTTTTTAAATTTCTCGCAAGATCTTATTACATGACCTCCATTGCACAGTTCGCATGACGGATATCTTCGTTGTTCTGAAGTGAACGACTGGTTTCTATTGAAACTCTTATTGTTTGAATTATAATTATTGGCTTAGGGTTTAAAGAAGCTTTTGTTTTGCATCTGTTGCATATTTTTCGGCTTTGTTGCTTTATTATCTACCCGTTCTGCGATTTCGAACTGGGTGGTGAGGAAATCTTTCATTTGTTGCCACGTTGGGCATTTTTTCGGGATGAGAGAGATTGCTCCCATAAAATTAATGATTTTTCTGGTAGTGTGGCAGCACAAATATTTACCAGAATGGGGTCCCAGTTTTCAGTGGGAATATTTTGGGTTGCTAGAACCGATAAACCGTTTGTAACAGCTGCTTGTAATTTAAGAAATTCCTCACTTGTTTCTTTTTGAATTTTTGGCAAGTTCATTAATGTGGTTATTTGTTTATCAACCAACACTCGTTCATTTTCATATCTACTCTTTAACGCTTCCCAGGCCAGATTGAAATTGTCGTCATTAAGTGCGAACTGTTTTACTATAGCCGCTGCTTGACCTTTTGTTTTATTTCTTAAATGATATAACTTTTGGGCTTGTGATAACTTTGGGTGGTTTATATACACGGCTGTGAACATGTCCCGGAAGGACGGCCATTGTTCATAACCCCCATGAAATACTTCGGTATCACATGCTGGCACTTTAAGATATATGCCTGAACTTACTTCGTTATTTTGTAATTGGGGCAGCTCTACTCGTTGAGGTGGAGTAGGTGCAGTAACCGGCTTTAGAAGTTTGAGTTGATCGGAGATCATAGCCTTTGTTTCTTCGTATCGGTTTAAGCAGTTTTCGTATTTTGAATACGCCGAGTCTTTAAAATAGTCAGGTAACTCTGAATCGTCGGTTTCGATAATTGCGTCATACGCAGATTGGAGTCGTGTCCAAAATCTTTCAAGGGATTTTTCTTTTACCTCGAGAACCGATTCCGTGTTTTCCTCTATAGGTAATGAGGAGAATCTAGTGCAGTATTTTATGACACTGTCACTTTCTGCAATGAACTTTGCAGCTGAAAAGTCTTTGCCTTTTTTGGCTTTTGAACCCTGTTTTGCGCGTGTAGCGTCTGCAGGGGTACCTTGGGGTTTTTCTTCATCACCCATTTTTGGTGGAATTAAAAGAGGCGTTTTAGGGTCAGTTGACATTTATTGTCGAAATAAATTTAAATGTATTAATAGGTTTCCCCCTTTTTCGCTTTAGAGGTTGTTTATTATTCGCGTTTTCGTTTATTTGATTTTCAATAAATTTATATAGGTTTATCTATATATATGTATATATTTAATGCTTTTATTTTGCTCGCGAGTGTGTTTTCTAACGCGGTATTAATTTAAGTAATTAACTAGTTTACTAACTATGCAATCAAACAGATTTTTGTTTATGTTTTATCAAACTTAATGCTTTTATGCTAAAAAAGTTTGTTGGGTTGCGCTTCAAGTAAGACCGGTTATTACCTTACTTATATATATGTATGTATGTTTGTCTATTAAGCTATTGCGGGGGTGGCTAAACACAAGTTAGTGTGTTTGTTTATTTGTATGCCTAGAACAATAGATAAATAATAATTTTGTTTTGTTTTGGTTTTCTTTCCTTTAAAGTCAAGGAACTGGTGATTTGGGTTTTTCTTATATTGCAGCTTTGTCGCTGACCAAACGTTTATTTGTTTGTGCAAATCTTACCCTGAATATGCTTTTTAATATATGTATTTAAGTAATAAGTAGGTAAAGTAAAGTGCGTTGGAAATGATTATTATTTTTCCTTTTTCTTGTGCCTACTGCTTATTTAGTTTACACAATCCTGCCTTTGCTTGACTTATGGATATGTTAAGAGACGCAAGCAGAGGGGGTATTGCGGGATAAATTTGCAAGTTAAAACTTGAATGTTAATTTGTTTTTGTTCTATGGAGATTAAGTTGCGCTTAGCAACAAGAAAAATAAGCAGTAGATGGTTTTTTTTTTGGTGTTTTGCCCTTTATTATGGATCTATATTTGTATGATTTGTATATGGGCTCAATAGTTTATTTTACCGTATGTTTAGATATAATGTTGATCAAAATATGTATATTATGTTCTTTTTGGGTGCAAACAACGGGACGATAAATTTATATTTGTATATGTAATATAGAAGTATGTGATATGTATATATGATATAATACAAATCATACTTTTGCCGCAATTAATTTTTTATACTTATATATATATATTGTTTTTGTTAAGCAATCCTGCTTCGAGCTCTTTTTTGAAAGGCGAAGGGGTATTGCTGGATAATATTGGCAAGTATATACTTGCAATTATAGCGGTCTTTTAGTGCTAGCACAAGAAAATAAGCATTAGCCTGTAGTGTATATTATTTCGTTTTGAGAATTTTTCTTTTTTCTTTTCTTTTTTCCACTAAGGCAATTCTATAACTGTTTAGATACAACTTACCGCAATATATTAGGGGGTTAGAGTGGGTACCTGTGTTGTTGGTATTAGGTTTTAAGTAAGTTTTAGTGTAATTTTTTTTTTTTTTAATTTTTGGTTTGTGTTATAAATACACGCCCGGAATTATATTTAACCCTCAATTTAATTTTTTAAACGTTTAATAACAATTTTTAAAATATTGTGTTTTGCGGATTTTTAATAAATTTTTTATTTTTTTTCACCCTAATGTGTTCCCACTTTTGCAGTAAAATGTATATATATATTTTTTTTTTTCTAGTTTCTACCTGTATTTATGCACATATATATGTAAGTATGTTTTATTCTATATTTTTGCAGTTTTCGCGCCCGTTCTATTTTGTTTTAATTTATGTGATTTTCCACGTATATTTTGTTTTTGTAATTATTTTGCACCGCGCCCGATCTTTTGATTCATTAAGTTTTTATGTTCAGTGTATGTATTTTATTAATTTTTTTGTTAGTGCACTTAACTACTTTGCAGTTGGGCTTTTGTATAATATTTTGTTATTTATTTATTTTTTTTGTGTGGACTGTATTGTTTTTTTGTTTTCACTGTCCATAGGTGCCTTTCTTTACGGCTCGAAGGACCATAGATACTTTTGGCCCTTTTTTGCACTGTTCACTCCACTGTACTCACCTCGAACAATCGTAGCGAATAAACAAAAAAAATGAAAGGGTTTCCAACCTTAATAAAGATATACAAATTATTTAAAAGTGTAAAGTTTATTTATTTCGCAAAATGTAATAGCTGCGATGGCGCGAATCGACCGTAGCGTTCGAAATTTTACAAATTGTGATTTTGTTTATATATGAGTGTATATGTGTGGTGTGACAATTTATGTGTGTGAACGTGTTAGTGTTAGTGTGTGGTGTGTTAAGTGGGCGGCAGGGTTGCACCTGCCAGTGTGCCGGTGTTGCCACGCTCGTTTAGCCACTGTTGTTGACGTTGTTGTGGAGATACAATTTGTTCTTGATACTTTTCATTTACTTCCTTCCTTCCATTTTCTATTATTATTTGTTGTGGTAATGCTCTGCTGCTTTCTTTCTCTGCTCTGCTTCTATAATCGCATCACATTTGTCAAAACACAATATTATTTTCAGAATACCGCATATGTACATATTTAAATGTGTAAATTTATTTTGCCACACCGCTATTTTTACAAGTGACTGTTATTACGGATAAATAACGATGATAAAATATATTTTGAAATAAGTTCATTTTCTTTCTTTTTTAAAATTTTTTTTTACGTCGTTTGAAAGTTCATTTAGTATTCATATTAATTTGAACACTTTTTATTGTTAAACGTGTTTCAGTTTTATTGCATGAATATACAAAAACAAAACAATCATGTTCAATTAACGATGATATTCAGTGTTCTACATAAAATCTTATATCACCACACCACATGTACATTGCAAATCAATTCATCATTTTACCATTTTTTTTAAATTTTTTTACAATTTTAATTCGTAAATGAATAATTTAAAAGATCCACATATTTATATGTTTAAAAATTTCCCTTTCAATAATTTGCCATTCTTGGCCGTCATTGTAGGGCTCCGGCCCACGGTCGCCATATGAAGACTCCATAATAGGAATGTCTTCTTACGTGCATTTATGCACCAATACACACACATGTTACGTTTTAGTTGAATAACACACATACACGTATTTTTAGTAAATTTTTATATTAATATTTTATTTAACAATAGAAAGATTCAAACGATTATTAACAACATTTCAACATATAGTGTTAAAACGAGACCCTACTAGTAAATCACAAGAGAAGAACAATGCGTTAGTTCAAAAAATGCTTGATAACGGTGTTATCA
The DNA here is from genome assembly GCF_040869045.1 of Eurosta solidaginis. Taxonomy (NCBI): domain Eukaryota; kingdom Metazoa; phylum Arthropoda; class Insecta; order Diptera; family Tephritidae; genus Eurosta; species Eurosta solidaginis. The sequence goes on from NC_090319.1 coordinate 137,216,212, forward strand.
ATGAAATAGAAAAACAACGACTTTTAAGCAAAACTGGCAACCCACCTAGAATTTACGGTTTGCCTAAAATTCACAAAGAAGGGGTGCCACTTCGACCTATTTGTTCCTCTATTAGCTCACCGTCGTATGAATTATGCAAATATGTTGTTAACATATTGGAAAATATAACTAAATCGTCTAAATTTAATGTTAAAGATGGGATTGAATTCAAACGAAAAATAAATAATACCTATATCTATGATGATGAGATTCTAGTGTCTTTTGATGTAGTGTCCTTATTCCCGAGCATTCCAGTTGACTTGGCATTAAAGATAATATCCTCAAAATGGAATGAATTAAAAGACCATACAAAGTTAACCCAAGCGCTGTTTTTAAACATAGTTAAATTTTGCATAATGGAAAATCGTTACTTTAAATATAATGAAAAAATATATGAGCAACGGTCAGGAATGCCTATGGGATCACCAGCATCACCTGTCGTAGTGGATATAGTCATAGAGGAACTACCATCCAAATTCATGATGGAAACTGCCAACAAACCGCGCTTATTAACTAAGTACGTTGACGACTTGTTCGCGATTGTTAAGACACAAGATGTCGACAAGATGCTCAACGATCTTAACAACTTCAATAAATCAATTCAATTTACAATAGAAACGGAAAAAGATGGAGAGCTACCCTACTTAGACACTCTTATTATCAGAAAGAATAACAAATTATTGATTGACTGGTATAAAAAGCCCACGGCATCTGGAAGACTCATTAATTTTAATTCAAAACATGACAAAAAACAATTATAAACACCGCAAGCAATTTCATTAGAAGAGTTCTCTCGATGAGCAACACGATTTTTCACGAAAAGAATATTGACGAAATAAAAGTAACCTTGACAAAGAATGATTTCCCTATGACAACCGTAAATCAATTACTTCGAACATACTTTACCAAAAATAAGGAGAGAACCAACATAGCCAAAGGAGAGGGAAAAATATACAATTCAGTAGTTCATTCTCCAGGAATATCGGAAATAATAAAATTTACAAAGCTCTATGACAGAGATAAATATCAGATCGCGTCAACTTATAAACACACGCTAAGAAAACTCTACAGCAATACAAAGGATAGAATTCCCAAACAAGAGAAGTCTGATGTTGTTTACAGGATTCCGTGTAATGGTGACGGGTCCCACTTATGCGATAAGGTATATGTGGGGACAACAAAAATGAAACTTAAGACAAGGATTTCCGCTCACAGGTCAAATGTGAAATTAAGAAGCAGTTTTTCGGACAATAAGACGGCATTGTCATCACATTGCAAAGATACCGGGCATTATCCTGATTTCGATAATGTATCCATTTTACACGAGGAGAAAAATTACGGCAAAAGATATACTTTAGAAGTGCTGCACATTACGAACACCCCTAAAGACACGAAAATCAATTATAAAATAGACACTGATCAGCTGGCGCGCGTTTACCGCGACTTAGTTTTAAGGCAACAACACTGTTCTAGTTAGAATTGCAGCTCAACACAACAAATGCAGTGGGATGACCAATATATATGTACATATGTACATTTGTATGTTAATGCAAATGATTATGTCTTTTTGTTCGTCATTCTATGTATTGTTGTTTTTGCAGATTTTTGTTTATACTTACGGTGTTTTAAATTGTTTATATTTTCATATTTATTTCTTTTTTCGTAAATCTTGTTAATCGGTAAAACATATTCAATTGTGTAAGTGGTATTATGTTTAGGGTTTGAAAATTGTTTACATGTTAACTAATTGTTGTTTTTGTCCACAGTTCCTGAGGATGATCTCAGAACGAGATCGAAATATCGACCGTATAAAATTGAAATATAAACATTTAAACTGTGTTTCAATTTTTTAAACTGCCTCGAGCTCACCAAAATTTAATAAATTATAATATTTGAAGGCAAATAAAAATATTTTTAAAATGAAATATGTTTTAAAATTTGTTAGTTAATTTGCATATAAGATGAACACGCTTATTTCCGTTCGATCACATCAAATTCAAATTTTAAAACTCCAAAAACGAATCAAATTATTTTTTCACCTCGCCTGCTATGCATTTGAAAAATCCAAATATTTTCAATTGCATACTAAGCTTAATACACACATGTGCGCAAGGTGGAAGTGTATTATAATGGTACCGATAACTTTTTCAGTTTGTAATCACTTTGTTTTTGTGATATCATATGTGTTTTAACTAATTCTTTCTATGTAAGTTTTTGTCGAAAAAATGACGGATACAGTGAGAAAATATTCTAAAATTAATTCTGTTCTACCTTTTTCGGTGCAAATAAAAAGATTTAACCCCTGATGATGCCAAGGAGTTTGTCGAAACGTTGAGTAAAACTGGAGGAAAAATAAAGATATTTCATTTTAAATTGAAAAAACCAGCAAAGCCCACACAAGAAAATATTCACATAATAAAAAACTGGTCAGAAAATTACAAGAAGCAAATTTACTTCGGAAGGCCTGCCGATATACAACCACATTTATCTTAATCTTATTGCACCAACATACATACAAACAAAACCATGAAGAACTTTTATGCACATATGAAGCACCAATACGGAGAAGATATTTGCATACCGCTGAAAGATTACAGCAAACACAAACAAAAACTAAATCAACAGACATCGCAACTAAAGTTCTTATTGGAATGCAGAAGATATAATTTCATACCCGACTACTTGACAAACTCAACAAAGCGCATAGCAATCAGGCCTGTAAAGAAATAGTACCAGTACAAGTACAAGTATCAGTACCTCAGTACTTCGAAAAATTAGAACAAGTATAAGTATCGAGGTACTTGTACTTGAATTGTTGAAGTACAAGTAAAGTACTTGTAAGTACTTTCGAAGTACTTTAATAAGTATTGAACGGGTTTTAAGCGGATCAACCAGCATCCTTACGATCACCTAACTTTGACAAAATGGCTGAAGAAGAGTTTTACGGTGTTGTAATGATACATCAGCAGATTTCAATATGCTTCAGAGTTATCCTCTTATGAAGGACCTATCAATCAAAATGAATACGTCGTCAGCTTCCTCCGACCCAGTAGAGCGTTTGTTTTCCTTAGCAGGCATAGCTTATAGTCCTAGAAAGCAATCAATTACGGGCTCTTCGTTTGAAAAGCTAGTACTAATGAAGGCAAATACAAAACTACTTTAATATTGTTAGCTGTTGTACAATTTATACTTATTTAATATGTTGTTTTACTTCTTGTTGCTTTCTAATATGAATTTCACTCAAATTTTGATTTTCTATTTATGAATCAAACTGACATATTTTATCAGAAAAAGTACTATCGTGTACTTGCAAGTATTTCGTAAGTATATCTACTTGTACTTTCGGATTCGGATTATACTTTATACTATGATTTGAAGTACTTGAGTACTTGTACTTATTTGGTACTAGTACAAGTATGTACTCAGTACTTTACAGGCCTGATAGCTATAAAAACAACAACGAAAAATATACATAATCAACTAGAAAAAAAACGTTTATTTATCAAAAAAATACTTAATATAGAGATTACACAAACAAACATCAACATAAAATCTACAAGAGACCATATTCTGTGTACAGAACAACAACTGAAGCGACATCCGAGTGATTTTGATTTCAACTCCGTCGTTTACAACCAAGCACAAATAGACCAAAGAATTGCGAACGAACGATAAGCAACACAAACATCAGAATTGGAGAGACAAAATCAAACACAACTAAATAAACTTGGGATTAAAGTGAACAGCGATTGGTTTGTAAACAAAACGAAAATACAATTTTCCGAGGAAGTAAAATGGTTACTCTCTCTCGGTAGAAAATTTACACTACCCACAACAAACACTAGTTTTAAACCTTTAAAGATCATTGCTGAAATGTAGCAGATCATACAGCAAATAGAAGATGAGAGAGAGAAAGAAATCGACACAACAAGCAAAACCCAACGGACGAATTCATCCTAGAAGCGTACAGAAAAACTACAGAATTTTTAAACAAACACGAAGATAGCATCATTATTACAGACTCGGACAAAGGTAAATAAGACAGTGGCAATGTACAAAATTGACTACAAACAAAAAAATGGAAATGTTACTTGAAGACAAAAAAACATCGAGAAATGACCCAACACATGCACTACAAAAACAGAATAACCAACTAGTCGACGATATTTACAAAAAAAAATAATAAATTTCAAAGAGAAAGGTCAACTAACATGCACCGCAGCCACAGCGCCTAGACTCTACGGTCTACCAAAAACCCACAAATCAAACCTTCCTTTACGCCCAATAACATCATCTGTCAGCGTCCCATGTTACGGGTTATCAAAATACTTTGGTCAAATATTAAATAATTTAACATCGAACGAATACAACATTAAAACTCCTACATACTAAAAGAAAAAGGACGTGTGGTACTCGGGGACTGCCGCGGTAAAGCTATTGCATATTATCAACTTATGCAATTATAATATTTAAACAACATTTTGTTTTCTTTATATTAATTCAAGTTTTGTCTTTGATTTTAATTCAAGTTAACCTTTTTAAGCGTGGTGACCGATAAGAAAACACATTTTTTACTTTTATTGAATAAATGAGAAGTTAATATTTAACTTTTACTTTAACTTTAACTTTAAATTTATTTTTATCTTTAACTTCAACTTTCACTTTAACTTTAACATTCACTTTAAATTTAACTTTAACTTTAACTTTAACTTTAACTTTAACTTTAACTTTAACATTCACTTTAACGTTAACTTTAACTTTAAATTTAACGTTTACTTTAACTTTAACAGTAACTTTAACTTAAACTTTAAATTTAACTTTAACTTTAACCTTAACTTTAACTTTAATTTTAACTTTGACTTTAACTTTAACTTTAAATTTAACTTTAACTTTAACTTTAACCTTAACTTTAACTTTAACTTTAAATTTGACTTTAACTTTGACTTTAACTTTAACTTTCATTTTCACTTTAACTTTATTTTTAACTTTAACTTTAACTTTCGCTTTAACTTTAACATTCACTTTAACTTTCATTTTCATTTTAACTTTAACTTTAAGTTTAACTTTAACTTTAACTTTAATTTTAACTTTAACTTTAATTTTAACTTTAACTTTACCTTTAACTTTAACTTTAACTTTATTTTTAACTTTAACTTTAACTTTCGCTTTAATTTTAACATTCACTTTAACTTTAACTTCAACTTTAACTTTAACTTTAACTTTAACTATAACTATAATTTTAACTTTAACTTTAACTTTAACTTTACCTTTAACTTTTACTTTTACTTTTACTTTTACTTTTACTTTTACTTTTACTTTTACTTTACCTTTAACTTTAACTTTAATTTTAACTTTAATTTTAACTTTACCTTTAACTTTAACTTTAACTTTATTTTTAACTTTAACTTTCGCTTTAACTTTAACATTCACTTTAACTTTAACTTTAGCTTTAACTTTTACTTTTACTTTTACTTTAACTTTAACTTTAACTTTAATTTTAACTTTAACTTTAACATTAACTTTAACTTTAACTTTAACTTTATCTTTAACTTTAACTTTAATTTTAACTTTAACTTTAACTTTAAATTTTACTTTAACTTTAACTTTAACTTTAATTTTAACTTTAACTTTAACCTTAACTTTAACCTTAACTTTAACTTTAACTTTAACTTTAACTTTAACTTTAACTTTAACTTTAACTTTAACTTTAACTTTATTTTTAACTTTAACTTTAAGTTTCGATTTAACTTTAACATTCACTTTAACTTAAACTTAAACTTTAACTTTAATTTTAACTTTAACTTTAACTTTAACTTTAACGTTAACTTTAACTTTAACTTTAACTTTAATTTTAACTTTAACTTTCACTTTAAATATATTTTTATATTAATTCAAGTTTTGTCTTTGATTTTAATTCAAGTTAACCTTTTTAAGCGTGGTGACCGATAAGAAAACACATTTTTTACTTTTATTGAATAAATGAGAAGTTAATATTTAACTTTTACTTTAACTTTAACTTTAAATTTATTTTTATCTTTAACTTCAACTTTCACTTTAACTTTAACATTCACTTTAAATTTAACTATAACTTTAACTTTAACATTCACTTTAAATTTAACTATAACTTTAACTTTAACTTTAACTTTAACTTTAACATTCACTTTAACGTTAACTTTAACTTTAAATTTAACGTTTACTTTAACTTTAACTTTAACTTTAACTTTAAATTTAACTTTAACTTTAACCTTAACTTTAACTTTAATTTTAACTTTGACTTTAACTTTAAATTTAACTTTAACTTTAACCTTAACTTTAACTTTAACTTTAAATTTGACTTTAACTTTGACTTTAACTTTAACTTTCATTTTCACTTTAACTTTATTTTTAACTTTAACTTTAACTTTCGCTTTAACTTTAACATTCACTTTAACTTTCATTTTCATTTTAACTTTAACTTTAAGTTTAACTTTAACTTTAACTTCAACTTTAATTTTAACTTTAACTTTAATTTTAACTTTAACTTTACCTTTAACTTTAACTTTAACTTTATTTTTAACTTTAACTTTAACTTTCGCTTTAATTTTAACATTCACTTTAACTTTAACTTCAACTTTAACTTTAACTTTAACTTTAACTTTAACTATAACTTTAACTTTAACTTTAACTTTACCTTTAACTTTTACTTTTACTTTTACTTTTACTTTTACTTTTACTTTACCTTTAACTTTAACTTTAATTTTAACTTTAACTTTAACTTTAACTTTACCTTTAACTTTAACTTTATTTTTAACTTTAACTTTCGCTTTAACTTTAACATTCACTTTAACTTTAACTTTAGCTTTAACTTTTACTTTTACTTTTACTTTAACTTTAACTTTAATTTTAACTTTAACTTTAACTTTAACTTTATCTTTAACTTTAACTTTAATTTTAACTTTAACTTTAACTTTAAATTTTACTTTAACTTTATCTTTAACTTTAACTTTAATTTTAACTTTAACTTTAACTTTAACTTTAACTTTAAATTTTACTTTAACTTTAACTTTAACTTTAATTTTAACTTTAACTTTAACCTTAACTTTAACCTTAACTTTAACTTTAACTTTAACTTTAACTTTCACTTTCACTTTAACTTTATTTTTAACTTTAACTTTAACTTTCGATTTAACTTTAACATTCACTTTAACTTAAACTTAAACTTTAACTTTAATTTTAACTTTAACTTTAACTTTAACTTTAACGTTAACTTTAACTTTAACTTTAACTTTAACTTTAATTTTAACTTTAACTTTCACTTTAAATATATTTTTAACTTTAACTTTCGAAGTCCCAAAACTAATTTTCCAGTTTCAAGTCTGTTGGAAATTGAAGAACATGAAAATAAAGTGAAAACGGATTTTGAAAGATATGTAAGGTGGCAATAATTTAATTAAAATCCTTATTTTAATAATATAATTTTTTTACTAGCATACCCAGCAGATGATGTTTTCTGTCTTCCTGTTCCACTTTCCGTATGGCATTCATAAGTATCTGCATAGGATACTTTCGGAAGCTCCGGAAGCATAGGATACTTTCGGAGCGATTGGTTTGTAAACAAAACGAAAATACAATTTTCCGAGGAAGTAAAATGGTTACTCTCTCTCGGTAGAAAATTTACACTACCCACAACAAACACTAGTTTTAAACCTTTAAAGATCATTGCTGAAATGTAGCAGATCATACAGCAAATAGAAGATGAGAGAGAGAAAGAAATGGACACAACAAGCAAAACCCAACGGACGAATTCATCCTAGAAGCGTACAGAAAAACTACAGAATTTTTAAACAAACACGAAGATAGCATCATTATTCCAGACTCGGACAAAGGTAAATAAGACAGTGGCAATGTACAAAATTGACTACAAACAAAAAAATGGAAATGTTACTTGAAGACAAAAAAACATCGAGAAATGACCCAACACATGCACTACAAAAACAGAATAACCAACTAGTCGACGATATTTACAAAAAAAAAATAATAATTTTCAAAGAGAAAGGTCAACTAACATGCACCGCAGCCACAGCGCCTAGACTCTACGGTCTACCAAAAACCCACAAATCAAACCTTCCTTTACGCCCAATAACATCATCTGTCAGCGTCCCATGTTACGGATTATCAAAATACTTTGGTCAAATATTAAATAATTTAACATCGAACGAATACAACATTAAAACTCCTACATACTAAAAGAAAAAGGACGTGTGATACTCGGGGACTGCCGCGGTAAAGCTATTGCATATTATCAACTTATGCAATTATAATATTTAAACAACATTTTGTTTTCTTTATATTAATTCAAGTTTTGTCTTCGATTTTAATTCAAGTTAACCTTTTTAAGCGTGGTGACCGATAAGAAAACACATGAGAAGTTAATATTTAACTTTTACTTTAACTTTAAATTTATTTTTATCTTTAACTTCAACTTTCACTTTAACTTTAACATTCACTTTAACTTTAACTTTAACTTTAACATTCACTTTAACGTTAACTTTAACTTTAACTTTAAATTTAACTTTTACTTTAACTTTAACAGTAACTTTAACTTTAAATTTAACTTTAACTTTAACCTTAACTTTAACTTTAATTTTAACTTTGACTTTAACTTTAACTTTAACTTTAACTTTAACCTTAACTTTAACTTTAACTTTAAATTTGACTTTAACTTTGACTTTAACTTTAACTTTCATTTTAACTTTAACTTTAACTTTATTTTTAACTTTAACCTTTAACTTTCGCTTTAACTTTAACATTCACTTTAACTTTCATTTTCACTTTAACTTTAACTTTAAGTTTAACTTTAACTTTAACTTTAACTTTAATTTTAACTTTAACTTTAATTTTAACTTTAACTTTACCTTTAACTTTAACTTTAACTTTATTTTTAACTTTAACTTTAACTTTAACTTTCGCTTTAATTTTAACATTCACTTTAACTTTAACTTCAACTTTAACTTTAACTTTAACTATAACTTTAACTTTAACTTTAACTTTAATTTTACCTTTAACTTTTACTTTTACTTTTACTTTTACTTTTACTTTTACTTTTACTTTACCCTTAACTTTAAGTTTAATTTTAACTTTAACTTTAACTTTAACTTTACCTTTAACTTTAACTTTAACTTTATTTTTAACTTTAACTTTCGCTTTAACTTTAACATTCACTTTAACTTTAACTTTAGCTTTAACTTTAACTTTTACTTTTACTTTTACTTTAACTTTAACTTTAACTTTAACTTTAACTTTAACTTTAATTTTAACTTTAACTTTAACTTTAACTTTATCTTTAACTTTAACTTTAATTTTAACTTTAACTTTAACTTTAACTTTAAATTTTACTTTAACTTTAACTTTAACTTTAATTTTAACTTTAACTTTAACCTTAACTTTAACTTTAATTTTAACTTTCACTTTAACTTTAACTTTATTTTTAACTTTAACTTTAACTTTCGATTTAACTTTAACATTCACTTTAACTTAAACTTAAACTTTAACTTTAACTTTAATTTTAACTTTAACTTTAACTTTAACTTTAACTTTAACTTTAACTTTAACTTAAACTATAACTTTAACTTTAACGTTAACTTTAACTTTAACTTTAATTTTAACTTTAACTTTCACTTTAAATATATTTTTAACTTTAACTTTCGAAGTCCCAAAGCTAATTTTCCAGTTTCAAGTCTGTTGGAAATTGAAGAACATGAAAATAAAGTGAAAACGGATTTTGAAAGATATGTAAGGTGGCAATAATTTAATTAAAAATCCTTATTTTAATAATATAATTTTTTTACTAGCATACCCAGCAGATGATGTTTTCTGTCTTCCTGTTCCACTTTCACTTCCTTTTCCACTTTCAATCATTTAATTAAAAATCCCTATTTTAATAATATAATTTTTTTCTATTTAAAGGTCATAATTTTTAGATCTATACTCATACCGTATGGCATTCATAAGTATCTGCATAGGATACTTTCGGAAGAATTGTGTTTCGAAATGAATAACTCTGGGCGGTCCAGCGAAAAAGGCCTGCGAGACTTTGTCAACCTTAACAGAGCTTTGTACGGTGAGTATCAAGGAGTTATTTTTTTTACTAGCATACCCAGCAGATGATGTTTTCTGTCTTCCTGTTCCACTTTCACTTCCTCTACCATCTCACCCCAACTCCCCCTTCATGTTTATACTCATATTTTTAGCCTATAATTTTGCAAACAGTAACGTGTTCTGTTGTTAGTCAGATTTTTAAATAATTTGTATCTTAAAATTTTCAGAATCCATACAAAGAGGCGGTTATTCAATGTCCGATTATACAAGAGATGTGCGCAGCGCCTTCCAGAAAATTAAAAACAAGAAATACAAAGCGGTATAATTGCAAAAGAAAAATAAATAAGGCAATATATGTATTTATGCACATAAAATTGTATACCTGAAATTAAAAAAAATAACGAAGAAGACTCTTTAAAATGTGAATTGACTGAATTTTTTATACATATGTATACGGAATACGTATTTTTATTTTTTATACTCAGTTGAGCAGAGCTCATAGAGTATATTAACTTCGATTGGATAACGGTTGGTTGTACACGTATAAAGGAATCGAGATAGATATAGACTTCCATATATCAAAATCATCAGTATCGAGAAAAAATTTGTTTGAGCCATGTCCGTCGGTCCGTCCATTAACACGATAACTTGAGTAAATTTGGAGGTATCTTGGTGAAATTTGGTATGTAGGGCACTCATCTCAGATCGCTATTTAAAATGAACGAAATCGGGCCATAACCACACCCACTTTTTCGATATCGAAAATTTCTAAAAACCCAAAAAGTTCGCCATAAGGCGAACAAAAATGTACCAATCCTTGTGAAATTTGGTAGGGGCTTAGATTCTAGGACGATAACTATTTTCTGTGAAAAAGGGCGAAATCGGTTGAAGCCACGCCTAGTTTTTATACACAGTTGACCGTTTGTCCTTCCACTCGGCCGCTCGTAAATTACGAAAAATTAAAAAAATGCCATAATTCTATACTAAGTACGAAAAAAGGAATGAAACGTGGTAATTGGATTGGTTTATTGAAGCAAAATATAGCTTTAGAAAAAAACTTTGTAAAATGGGTGTGACACCTCCCATATTAAGTAGAAGAAAATGAAAAAGTTCTGCAGGGCGAAATCAAAAGCCTTTGGAATCTTGGCAGGAATACTGTCCGTGGTATTACATATATAAATAAATTAGCGGTACGCGACAGATGATGTTCTGGGTCACCCTGGCCCACATTTTGGTCGATATCTCGAAAACGCCTTCACATATACAACTAAGTGCCACTCCCTTTTAAAACCCTCATTAATACCTTTAATTTGATACCCATATCGTACAAAAACCCCTGGTCCACCATTATTGCGATATCTCGAAAAGGCGTCCACCCATAGAACTAAGGCCCACTCCCTTTTAAAATACTCATCAACACCTTTCGTTTGATACCCATATTGTACAAACGCATTCTAGAGTCACCCCTGGTCCACCTTTATGGCGATTCCTCGAAAAGGCGTCCACCTATAGAACTAAGGCCCACTCTCTTTTAAAATACTCATTAACACCTTTCATTTGATACCCATATCGTACAAACAAATTCTAGGTCAGCCCTGGTCCACATTTATGGCGATATCCTTAAACGGCGTCCACCTATAGAACTATGGCCCACTCCCTCTTAAAATACTCTTTAAAACCTTCCATTTGATACACATGTCATACAAACACATTCCAGGGTTACCTTAGGTTCATTTTCCTACATGGTGATTTTCTCTTATTTTGTCTCCATAGCTCTCAACTTAGTATATAATGTTCGGTTACACCCGAACTTAGCCTTCCTTACTTGTTGATTTTTATAAATGAATATTTTAAGTTTATTTTATGTAAAATAAATATTACCTCTATTTGATAAAATAATTGCGTTTAAAATATTTTTTCCTATTGATATTCTTACTGAATTGTAACGACATTATTCCTGCGGATACTTCCACTTCCTGTTCATTCTCTTTTTCTTGTGGATACTTTACCTTCCGATGGGATAGTTTTTTCATGTGGAAATTCTCACTGCGTGTTCAGTACTTTTTTCACTACAGAAACGTTGACTTCTTAATCTTCAGTTTTCAGATAGTTCTTTTCGCGGCCACCCATGTGTTAATGCGAATGAGAATATTCAGGTTTTGTAACTACATCTCTGCTGATGTTTCTGTACGATTTATATAGTATTTTAATGCTGAACAATGCTGCTGGGTAAATCAGTATACGACAGACTACATACAGAACACTCAGTCACACCAGTACACCACTCAACGACGAACGCTCAAGTTGAACGCATACACAGTACACTAATTGAACTATTAACAGCTCTAGCACAGGAAAATCATACGGCACCGGGAGAAGAACCATTTAACGCCGTGAAGCAGTACAACAGGACGATTCATTCCACCACAGGGTCCAAACCTGAGGAAGTGTTTTTTAACAGAGAGAAATACGCCGATATAAAGGACATTTTAATCGACAAACATGATAAACTCCTGCAATATCATAACAAAAACAGACACACAATTACAAACAAAAAAGGTGGCTTCGTATACCTAAAAACCGATAAAAGAAATAAATTAGCAACGAAATATAATAAACACAAAGTAGAAGAAGATCGTGGGGACAAAATTTTAACAGCAAGAGGGAAAGTTATACACAAAGACAATATTAGAAAACAAGCAAAATGTGCAGAATCGCAATAATATTTTTCTTACTTTTGAAAATTGCTAACAGTGACAAAATAACTGATTTGAATAACAAAAAATATGTGTTAACAGAGACAGATCCCATGATTCAATTACAAGAGGTTCCGGATGTAGCTTTATTTAAAATTTGACACTCCGCACTCATGGTCGTTTTTAAGAAGGAGAGGAAAAGGGAAAGAATTTAATCCCTCTTTCAAAAAGGTACTAAAATTTTACAAAAATGTATGGATAGAAGTTGCTAATATTGTTTTAAAATAGCATATAATATAACGAAGGTAATGAATTTATTGCCCGGTTTTTCATTGCAAGTTTAAACTCCAGTTAAAGTTGACTAGAGTTTAATCCTGCCACTTCGGCCGCTTAAGCAGAGATGAGACTCAAAATTATGTTTTTGAACAAAGTGGCAAGATTAAACTCTAGTCAACTTTAACTGGAGTCCCTCTCCGCCTAAGGGCTCGCTTGCTGAACAAGCGCGACTCGTCAACACCTTAGAGATGTTGCAGTACTGCAAACTGAACCTTCCAGTTGTGAAAGAACACGGAAGTCAAGATCCTTCAAAAAGTTGACAAATGCTCAATGATATTACTAGGGTTTTTTTTAAAGGTGATTGGAGAATTGAAATCTCCAACTCTTTTGGTTGTATTGGGAACACAAAGGTGGAGTCATCCAATCAATTTATTCTTATCTGCCCAGCTTTTGCAAAGACAAGGCGTTATCACCTCGGATGGGAGGTACACGAATTCCCGAAGGAAATTTCTAGGATCGATGGTTGCCTTATCCAGAAGTATAACGTTGCAATGCAGTATTCACTTAACGATCAGAAAACAGTTGCACCGTTACTTTATGTGTTTAAGTGAGCTGCTTCCATCTAGCCTAGGCAGCGGCTGAAATGATTTTCTTTGAAATTTTACACAACCGCATTAGATGATCCACCATTTTTTTACTGAACTCTGTAATTCCTCAAAACTAACCAAAGGGAGCTGCCAACAGGGACTATCTATCGCTCATCCTTAAAGCACTTTCTTTTAAAACGTATGAAAAGCAAATATGTTTATTGGTATTGTATAAAATCTTACTTTTACAAAAAAAAACTGGTATATGAAAAACAACTAGGTGATACAAAGTCCTGAAAATAAGAATAGCAATACAGAAGACATATTTACTTCATTTTTACATCACTTTCGATTATACTTACTTTTTTCTGATTAATTTCTTGCAGGAAAAGCCAATAGTTCCTACAAAGTCCTGTAAAACCTTTATGGATATGCTCGTGTATTGTAAATCCTACCTGCAAAAGAAATTCACAGTTAAACAAATTAAAACTATTAAAAAATAGAATTTCAGATTTGCAGAAAAATATTAAATTTTTTAACGGATGAGAACAAAATAAACTGTCAAAAGTATATAAGTGTACCCAACTTGTACTTTTTTTATAAGTTAAACTTTAAATACGTTTTTAAAATTGTTGTTCAATGTTCTGAAAGGAGTTTAAAAAGAAGTAACACCTTGAGTTTTAGGAGCAATGTGGGAGTTTGGAAGGTGAAAAGTACAGCGTGACATTGTGCTACATGGGTAACCTTGTATAATTAAACCATGGAGAGATCCGTCTTTTTTATTTGAGAATTCAAAATATTTGTACCACATAGCTAACCTAAGTACAAATCTAGCACCATACGAAAAAATAATAAGAAACAGGTACGCCACAGATGAAAATCAGTAAGAAACTTAATTAATAAACAGGATAGAAACCTTGAAATCGCAACTTATATCAACTTCGCATAGAGCTAAGAGATCTTTAAATTTCTTAGTTTCAATCTTAAAATTTATAACAGGAACACCAGACCTAGAAATTAAGACAGGACCCAATGAACTTATTAAAAACAACAACCAACAACAAAAGATTAATTCTCAATTTGAAAAAATCTTAGAAATCTTAGATCTTAAATCAGTAACAGAAAAAATAGTAATAAACGAATTCTATCAAGAGCTTGTAGCCATCACAAATACAATCAATTTTGCAAAAAATGGAAATTTTTATTCAGGCTCTTTAAATTTAAATGATGTTGAAGAAATAATTACAAATGAACAATTTGATACACCCATAATAAATGTACTAGAATATGCAGATATACAAATTTGCCTATACCAAAACTGCGTAATAACTATTTATAAATATCCACTTATAACAAACAAATGTAAATTGTATAATATAACACCACTAATGTATAGACAAGGAAAAATAATTACTGACAAACATATTGCTGAATGTAACAACAAATATACTAGAGTAGCTAAATGTAGAAACTATGTAGGAATGAATATATGTCAACAATTGGCAGATGATAATTGTACTATACCACTTTTAGAAAATAAGGAAGCTAAATGTAACATCATTCAAGAAAACAATAAACCTATATTAGTATTTGATCGCGGTAATATCATCACAGATGGAGTACATACGTGGAATGGATATACAATTAAAGGACCGAAATTTATACAATTTAACCTATCCACAAATATCGACGAAAAAACATACCTCAACCATCAAGAAGAAACAAAAAACGCAATCCATGCTCACACTAACGAACAATTAGAAATCCTAAAAATTCTAACTTCCGAGTCAGATTACAAATTGACGAACATACAAAAAATGTACAAATACACTATACCTATAAAAGAACATCCGGTAAAGTTCACATTGTATAGCATTCTCAGCCTAGCAACTCTAGCACTCCTTGTGTACTCTTAGGCCAAAATATGCCAATGCTTCAAAATAAAGCAGGAAGAAAAAAAGAGAAAACTCACTAACGAAATATACGAAGCGGAATTGATCCACCTTAGAACACAACAACAGTAAAAAGTGAGGACAATTTTTCTTAACAAGGAGGGGAGTTAAGGAATGTTTGAAACGCCACCGCTGACGTCGCCACATAACATGTCATTACATGCATCGAATGCATTATCGATACAAACTGTTGGTCCACCAACTTTTAAGAGCAACTGTCACACCAGAAATAAAACGCAAATTTATGTTTACAGAAGCTTTAAAAAACTGTTTAATAAAAGAAAAATGGTTACAATATTTCCATATTCTAATAAAACATTTTCTTACTTTAGTTTTTCGTTAAAATGAATAATATTGAAAAAAAGAAAAATTTTCGTTGAATTCAGTCGTTCTGGCGTTGATATACGTCCTCATTACAAAATGGTTGTCCTTTCATTTATGATTGTCATTCTCATTTTAGTGTTGCCACACTTCTTTTTTTAAATGTAAGGTGGTGTTGCAACATTCTCCCCCCGGTATTGCGACCCTAGGGAGATAATAACCGAGCCCCATGCAACGTCACCTCTAATATCACCTTTCACATCAAGTACGGCTATTTTCGCTGCTGGACGGTGATACTCGCCAGCCGATGTACGTACTATGACACTGCGGAGTTTAACACATGCTTATCCAAGTTATCTCCCGTCTCGTGGGAGATGTAAAAAAATTAAAGGTGCGGAGGAACTCACTGTCCTCCGATACTTGTGAAATGAAACAAAGAACGATTTCAGATTAACGTCACAACTTCTTTATTCGTGCCACTTGCACGCTAATTAACTACTGTCCTAAACATACGTTGCAACCTAATTAAATAACTTCTTAGCTTAACTAAAATGTTTACATTGCAGTTCCCATGCTTTACCCAGAACTGCTCGCGCGTGTAGACAGGAATTGCTTAGCGTGCGATTCCCATAACTAATGTAAGGTGACCTGATCGATGGTTGCGCGTGTGCCGCGTCAGCGACTTTACCTTATTGAACTAAATAAGTCACATGCTTAGCAACGTGATCGTAGGGTGTGCCGTATTATGGTACCTATGCGTGTAACTCCTCCCCCTTTAAAGATCTGCGCCTCGTAGGTCAAATGTCGAAAAGCGTGAGGGGAAGAAATTTTGTAAGGAGTGATTGCGACCTTCTGGTGATGATTTAGTACTGACGCATGTGACTGGCAGGCTAGGATCTGAGCGATATAATTCAGGTGCAGATTTGTCTTTGGGGATCCTATTTATGCTAATGTTTCCTGTCCAATGCGTAGGAATTTGAACCCGTGGAAGGTCTAGTTTCTTTGTGTAACATCTCCACAGCGTTCCGGCAATAAGAGCTATTGCGCAAATCGAGATAGCCTCTGTAACGATAGCAAAATTTATTTTTTCATTGACATAGCCTAGATACTTAACATTCCCCATTGTGATGTCGTGGATGTACTCCAAGTTGACTTTCATGGTATGGTTTTTTATGTTAGAAAGTACGGCTGGAAAGGCGTGTACGGTAACAGCTTCATTGCTGGAAAATTCCTGATCGCCAATCTTGATTGTCTCGTTGTTGAATTGAATTAAGTATGCGCCATTAATCGTATTTGTGGCATTGTTGCTCCTTATTATGCCCTGGTAATTTGAAATGAAAATTGTGTTTTCGTTTATCAGCTCTATATGGGATCCGTTTCGTCTAATAAATTGACAACTAGCAGCCCCACCTTTTAAGAGTAGTGGCAGGCAGCTGTTTTCTTCCAATCAAGGACTCGGAGCTGCATACTGTGGATGAGCCGATAACCATGTAATCCTTCGTCAACCCGTATGTCTCCTCTTGATTCACCAGCATTCTGTCGAACGGTAGGTCCCCTTGTTTACCAGCGTAGATTCCAGCGCGCGTAATTAGAAGATTGTATTTCCTGGCTGTCACTTTCGGCATCGATAGGACGTAGAGTAGAAGTGTCCCGTTTGTGAGGACCGATGGTTGGCCATATTCGATTGCCTCAATTACATTCTGGTATGGGAGGGTTTCTGTTTCGGATAGGATTTGGTTCACCTCGTCTATGTCTAAAAAGTTGGTATTAACAATTCCTCGCTTTGCCAATTGCATTCTCGCACAAATTCATTGACCTCTTCGCGAACGAGGACGATGTTGCGAAGAGCGCTTTGCTCGAATTCGATTCCTTCTGTTTCCTTTACTACGTAGTTGGTGCGGTTCACCACTTCTTCAATTCGTTTCAATACTTCTTCGGTGGTTGTGAATAGCTTTCTATTGACCTTATATTGATGGTTGTTGTTCGCTATTATCTGGTTTTGGCTGTGGAGGATGTTATTCCAATCTGTTGCGTCAGGCGATCCTGCCAGCCATTTCCATGCCGACCCAATCCAGTCAATGGATCGGGTGACTCTAGTCTTGCTTGTGCTTCCCATCAACTCTCCGAGTCGTTCGAGTGTTTGGTTGATGTAGTGCTGGGCTAAGAGCTGCTCGTCGGTTCGTTTGATTAGATGGCTTGCTAATTTATCCATTTGAGTCACCATCGTGGTATATTTTTGTAGGTCGATGACGTGTATGAGTTTGAATGAGCCCCCTATGATCCACCCATCTCCGCTCTGGATGGTTATTATTGGGGCTTTGTAGTTAAATATGTGTACTGCGCTGATGGCTGATGCCAGCAGTGGGAATCTGCAACGCAAGATGTTAATTCTAATTTAATGTAGTTAGTAGTTGTTATGTTCTAAGTAAGTTACGGTTATCTATTTAATAAAGAGGAAAAATATTATTGGTAGTAGGAAGGTATTATTAGTAAGCGGAATTCTTAAAATTAGATTGGTTATCATTAAACTAGCGTTACTGTTTTGTTTAGGATTTTCGCCTTTTTAGCGATGTTAATTTGTTAATGTGTTAGTGGTTTACAAATTATGATTAGTGGGGAAGATTAAAATAAAATTAAAAAATTTTACTTTATACTGTTATTACAAAGGGTTTCAAAAATAAAAAGGGACAAAAAATTGGGAAAATTAAAAGGTGAAAAATTTTGGTTTTCTTTTTTTTCGTTTTTCATTGTTAACAATTTTTTCGTTTTTCTTCTTTTCTTTGGATTAATATTTTAATTTTATTTTTATTTTAATTTTTTTATTTGTTTTTGTTAAAAAAAATTTTGCTTTATTTTTGCTTAGCGGATTAGGCGCATAAGCTTAAGTTTGTTTTTCTTTTTTCTTTTTTTCTTTCATCTACGGATTAGGCGCAGAGAATTAAATAAATATTTGCTTAGCGGATTGGGCGCATAAGCTCAAATTTTTCTTTTTTTTTTCTTTTTCATCTACGGATTAGGCGCAGAGAATTAAATAAATATTTGCTTAGCGGATTAGGCGCATAAGCTCAAATTTTTCTTTTTTTCTTTTTCATCTACGGATTAGGCGCAGAGAATTAAATAAATATTTGCTTAGCGGATTAGGCGCATAAGCTCAAATTTTTCTTTTTTTCTCCTGGACCAGAGGTGTTAACATTTCTCGAACCAGCTATGGGGAGATCGCCAGAATCCCGTTTGGAAGTAGTGTAGCCATTTGTCAAATTCGATGGCACTACGAGCCTACTAAGGCACGATTTGTCCCACTTACAAGCCCGCTCTTGTTAGATAAACTCCCTCTTGGTGCCAGATCTTTTATAGTTTCTTTTCATGTTTTTTTTATGTTTGTTTGTTTTATTGTGTGGGGGTAGTTTGTCCCCTTCTTTTTATATTTTTAATGTGAAGTTTATGAATTTTTTTCCCATTAAGTGTGGTGACTGAAACTTTATTGTCTTTTGAAACGATTTCTTTCTTGTATAGAGGTTTTTGCTTCCCCTTTATTTGCTTATCCTTCACGTATATGACGTCATTTTCGTCATAACGCTCCGGTAGCATCCTTTTTTTATTGTATCTTTTTATCTGAGCCATTTGCTTTTCCCTCAGTAGTGCTTTAATTTGGATATTCATTTTTTTGCTCTGGTCAAGGAGTTATTGAAATTTGGAGGCTTGTGAGCGATTAAAAAAAATGTCTGTTGGTCTTTTGTTCGTTACCGAGTGGACTGAATTATTATAGCGATCTACAGCTATGATAACAAGTTCCTTGGTCCTGAGGGCTTCATTCTCCGCCTTTAGACATCTAAAAATTTCAAGTAACGTAGAGTGAAATCTCTTGATTTGGCCGTTCACCTCACTCCTCTGAGTTGGAGTGCGGTAAAGCTGAATTCCTAGAGATTCTAACAAGCTTTGTATAACAGGGCTAATCAATCCGCGTTCGTTATCAGTGACTAAAATTCTAGGGGTGGTGAAATAGTGCAGAAGTTTCACTACTTTTTGCCTAAGGTGCAGGGTTCCTTTGTTTCTGATGTGAAAAAGCTTTGCGAATTTAGAAAATTTGTCGATGCAACTCAAAAATTTTTCCCCCTGAATTTCGAATATATCTAAGTGAAGGATCTCGCATGGTCGCGATGGGATTGGTGTAGCCTGTAATTCTGGCCTATGGGGGTGCCTGTCGTATTTACTGAGTTTACACGTCTCACAAGCCAGTACAGTGTCCAGGGTGCGGTTCTTCGTAGATTTGAAGTCTGCCCCCGAACACAATTTGGTTTCTGCAAACATTTAGTGGTACTTCCACGAAGGGGATCAGGTCTGTGTTATCCTGTTCTGCGCTATGTACTGTATCGGAATCTGATCCCATGGTTGCATTCTGACTATCGACCTCGGATGTGGGCGGCATTGAATCCGTCAGTTGGTTTACTTGGGTTTTTAAACGAGAAAGGGCATCAGCCACGACGTTAGATTTTCCGGGTTTGTAGATGAGTTCATAATTGTATTCTTCGATCCGGGCTTTCCATCGCTTCAGCTTAGCATTGTAGTTGCGATTGCTGAGGGAGAAAGTTAGTGGTTGGTGGTCAGTGAATATACGTATTTTCTTGGCACCATACAAGTAATTTCGCAGATTGTCTAACGCCCAAACGATGGCGAGCATCTCTTTTTCGTTTGTAGCGTACCCTTCCTCTGTGGTTGTTAAGCTTCTTGATATAAGCGGAATTGGCTTGTCTTTACCATCATAGTTCTGCGACAATACCGCGCCAACTTTTGAGCTCTTTTAGATTTGAGGGTGGCAACAGATTTCTTATCGAATTTATCTTCTTAGGATCTGGCAGGATTCCTTCGGAGGTTATAATATAACCCAGAAATTCAACGCTTCTTTTTAAAAACTGGGTTTTTTTGAGGTTAACTTTGAGTCCCGCGTCTAGTAGTCTAAAAAGAATTGTTTCGATGTCCTCCAAATGGGTGGCCTCGTCCTTGCTGAAGATAATTATATCGTCGATATATACAAAACAAATTCGGCCTATAAATTCTTTGAGGACATCGTCTATCATTCTTTGGAAGATAGAGGGCGCATTCTTTAGCCCGAAAGGAAGTCGCAGGAATTCATATTTTCCATTCATGGTGGAAAATGCCGTTTTAGGGATGTCACACTTTTTCATTGGGATTTGATGGAATCCTGACGTTAAGTCCAGTGTGGTAAAATATTTGGCTTCGCCAAGGCTGGCAATAGTCCCGTTGATGTCCGGGATGGGATATGTATTGGGAATCGTTACGGCGTTTAACCTTTTAAAATCAATGACCATCCGGTATTTCTTTTCTTCATCCGAGCCAGATTTCTTTGGGACAATCTATAGGGGGGAGTTATAGGGACTCTTTGACGGACGGATGATGCCTTGTGAAAGCAGTTCCTGAATTTGTCTTTCGACTTCTCCACGCATATTGACGGGGTAGGGATAGCTTTTGGTGTAAATGGGGTTTTCGGTTACTGTTTTTATCTCAGCCTGGAGGTTGGTTTGAATTTCCGTAGTTTGGGCGACTGGACCGAATAAAGTTTCGTACTTTTCTAGAATCCCATATAGCTTGCTTTTCGTACGTTCGGTGACATAGTTGTCAAGGGGGATGTCTATATTAATGGAGTTAACCTGTTGCGCAGTCTTTCGCTTAAGAGGCAGGAGGATGTCTGGTTTAAGGATGAGGGTATTGAGCTCCCTATCTAACACCGCTTTAATTTCTGAGAGAGTATCATCCCCTATTATCCCGTCAAATGATTCTAGACCGGGAAGGACAAAGAATGTAGTCGGCAGATCCCTACCAACAAACTGAAAAAAGTTTCCGCAGACTTTCTTGTCGATTTTGATTCTTCCCCCCGCCGAGATTACGTGGAATGGTTTTTCCACTGGGGTAGTATTTAAAGCTACGCGCTCGCTAATGTAATTCTTGTTTGCGCCGGTGTCAACTAAGAACTCTAATATACCTTGACCCTGAGTGACGTACTCTAAATATGGTACGCCGGACACGAGGCTCCCATTGTAAAATTTAGTTGGTCAACTGGTGAATCTTTTTGTTCACTGGAGGCATATTCTCCCTTCTCTTCGTCTACGGCCACTAGATGAAACAATTTTTGTTTCTTGTTTGTTTCGTTGTTTGAAAATTTTGTTGGAAACTGATTTCTCCTTGGCCCGTCGTGCCTAGAGAACCTGGAATTTCCTGTCTGGCGGGTTTGAGAGGATGCACCGGCATCCACTCTTAAAGCCGAGGGGGTCACTGTTGTTGCGCCAGCTTTGCGCAGATTGGTGGCTATTCCTGGTTTGCCCTGACCTGGCGTATGGGGAGTTGAATCCCCTCTGATTTTGATGTCGGTCTACAAAGCTCCCATTGGAGTGGGTTGCATTATTGTACCTTGAATGGTTCGGGGCTGGATTCTGCGGTGTGCCAGAGTAGTCTGTGCTGCCGCGAGGAAAATATCGCTGTGATGGAGTTTGGTACGAATCGCCGAACATTCGGTCACTTCTGTTTAATGCCTGTGGGGGCGGTAAATAGCGTTTCGCCGATCCACGTTCATGAACGTGAGGCATGACGAATATGCCTCAGGTAAGGATTTTGACTTCTGCATAAGAAGCAAGGTCGGCAAGTCACCGTTTAGCCCCCTGATAAAGACATCCAAGGCTCTTCGTCTATGTGCCTCGGCCAATGCCTTCACCGTTTCTGTGTGCACATATTTATCAGTGCTTATCGTATTATCATGAGTGAGAATTGCTTGTTTATTTGGGCATAGAATTCGGACAACTTTTGCCGCACCTGGGTCATGAGGGTAAGTTGCTGATCAAGGGTTTCGATATCCCTAACGTCCGCATAATGTAAGGAGAGAATCTCTTTGATTTTCTTCCAATCCGAATCTAGAATATTGTGAGACACCAAGGCGGCATCTGCCGCTCCCCTAGTCTTGCATCTTATGTGCCTTAAAATTGCCCTATATATTGGCTTTTGCCGAACGGGCTTATAATTACTTAAAACTTGTTCTACACTATGGATCCAGGAGGTATAGTGCTCCCGAGATCCATCAAACACTTGAAGTTCTTTCACGCAATCTGGTAACCTTGCTATTTCTTTGAGATCCCCCTCCGTCTGAGGAGTCACAAGAGGCTATTCTACTGGTGTTGCTTCGCTATCGACAGATTGCCGACGAACCTCTTCTACCCTACTTTCTAGTCTCTCTAGGGTTTGGCTAAGTCCTTGTATGGACTCGACAGCGTTTGCCGATTCTACGCTTTTGAGGCGTTCCTCGAATTTCCTCAGCTGAGCGAGGATGGCGTTCACGGCGCCATTCATTTCAGTCAGCGACTTCTTCATTTCGTCGGCGTTCATGATTAGGTATCCTGAAAAGATAAGAAATGTAAGAAAATATACGTGTGACCTACACAATCCAATGTCTCATTTGAGGATTCTATTCGCGTTTAGATTGGAGAATTTTCAATTTTCTCTCTTCCTCTTTCACTTTTCCCTCTTAGATTGGGGAATTTTAAATTTTCTCTATTTTTCTTGCACTTTTCACTGTTAAATTGGAGAATTTTAAATTTTCTCTCTTTTCTTTCACTTTTCCCTGTTAGATTGGGAATTTTCAATTTTCTCTATTTTGCTTGCACTTTTCACTGTTAGATTGGAGAATTTTAAATTTTCTCTCTTTTTCGTGCACTTTCCACTTCACACACGCGACGCGAACCCTGTACTCCGAAGCTCGGGCGCCAGTTATCTTCCGTCTCGTGGGAGATGTAAAAAAAATAAAGGTGCGGAGGAACTCACTGTCTTCCGATACTTCTGAAATGAAACAAGGAACGATTTCAGATTAACGTCACAACTTCTTTATTGGTGCCACTTGCACGCTAATTAACTACTGTCCTAAACATACGTTGCAACCTACTTAAATAACTTCTTAGCTTAACTAAAATGTTTACATTGCAGTTCCCATGCTTTACCCAGAACTGCTCGCGCGTGTAGACAGGAATTGCTTAGCGTGCGATTCCCATAGCTAATGTAAGGTGACCTGATCGATGGTTGCGCGTGTGCCGCGTCAGCGACTTTATCTGATATAAATAAGTCACATGCTTAGCAACGTGATCGTAGGGTGTGCCGTATTATGGTACCTATGCGTGTAACTTGCATTATGAGTAGATTGCATGTATTTGTATGGAGAATGGTAGAATGAGCGACACTAGCGCCATCTGATATTGAAAAGTAGCAACTCCCCAATTTTGTTCCAAGCAAATCATAAGAAGAAGAATTTGACATTTGCTTTGGCTAAAGGTGTTGGCACACTTTGCAAGTGAAATTATTTTTCCCACTGGTCGGTAAATTTTCTAACATTTTTCACAATTAAAAACTGCATACTTGCAATATAACAATCGAATACGACACAAAATATGTTAGCAAGTATTTTTGTTGTATAGGGAGAATGTTTACAACAGTGCTTCGCGAAATTTTGTATGTGAATGGGCAAGGCGTAATAAACTTCAATTGCCAAATCTGAAGTTCCTTCATATTTACAAACGCAACATCTTGGTTGGTTGTGGCGATGTTATTGGAATGCATAGGTTTGTGTTAAACCCATCTATATGAAAAATGTTATTATGTCACCGCCTTGATATACGTCCTCATTACAAAATGGTTGTCCTTTCGTTTATGGTTGTCATTCTCATTTTAGTGTTGCCACACTTCTTGTTTTAAATGTAAGGTGGCGTTGCAACACAAACCGTATCAGGCAGCAACCGAAACGGAATTTTCCACAAACAAAAAACAGATAAGTAATAGTAAACAACCTTAACAATAGATAAGTATTAGTAAATAACATAAGCAGTGCATAAGGACTGATAAACAACCTTAACAATAGATAAGTATATAAGTATTGGAAAATAACCTAAGCAATGGATAAGGGCTGATAAACAATTTTCCACTGCAAATCTGCCGCCGCATCCTAGTATTATAAATAGCCCTAAGTATACAAAATGTAGATCAGTATTGAATTTTATTTTTAATAAAGAAAGCACGTGACTGTGCAGCATATAATATATTTCTTTACTCTATTCTATTCAAATAGAATAACTCGCGCCAAAGTGCAGCAAAATTAGACGCATGTACGATCCTTATATATATATATATATATATATATAACCAAATTTCTGATGTAGTGAAACTAAAAGTAAGTTTTACATTCTTACATGTCTAGGAGTTTTGTTGTCTAATCCTACTTTAATTTAGTTAAGAAAAAAAATTGGGTTCATTCATGTTGAATCTCTAAACATTTGGCCTACATTCCAACATTTTTGTAGAATTAATTTAACGCATTTTGTTGATTTAGTTTTGTCTTATAAATATCTACGTAAACATGTATGTTTCTTATGTATGTTTGTAGCAATTGGTTTTGGTATATATAAGTAAAGTAAAAAACTTGACTATTTTCAATATAAGTCTATAAGTATGTATGTATAGGTCATTGTATACATATGTGTATTTTTACGTATGTATATGCTTACTATATTTAAACTCTCCTTAATGGGGGGGGGGGGGGGGGGGGGCGGTTGGAACGGACTCACCCATTAGATGTGATTCCTGTTGTTGTGGCCGGGGTTTGCAGCAAGCCTATGGTTGGCGGCCCGCTGTTGTTGTAGCTGGTTCTGTTGCAGCGGGCCTATATTCGGCGGCCCTGCTGTTGTTGTTGTAGCTGGTGATTGTTCCTGTTGTGCCGCCTGTTGTTGTTGTTGGTGTTAATAGCAGCAGGCCTATGTTCGGCGGCCCTGCTGTGTTCGTTGCAACTGGTGGTGTTGGTAAGTCTGGTGGTTGTTGCGCGTTTGGTTGGCGCTGCCGATGTGATTGCGGTTGTGGTTGCGCGGTCGAAGTGGTGGTTGGCGCGTGGTATTGGTAGGCGGAGTTGATGGTATTAGCGCGTGGTGTTGGCGCTGTTACAAGTGACCGTGCGCGGTTTTGGCGCGCAATGTTGGCGCTGCTGGTGGTGGCTGCGCGAGGTGGTTGGCGCGGTCGATGGTGGCTACCTGTGTTGGTGGCGCTGTTGATGTAGGGTCAATCCAGTGGGCCTATATGAAGCGTCTTTTTCACTTTTGTGCCGGCAGTGGTTATATTAGCTTGCACTTTCCACCTTCAAGGCTTTTGAAATGGTGAAAGGTATACTTTTAAAACCGACTCAACACAAGTAGTGAAAATTTTGAATATTTGCAAAATAACAAAATATGTTATACGAAGGCCGGGAGCTGCAATGTATAGCAAACGCGATTAATTATTGAGTACTATGGATATTTAAGCAGGCAATGTGATATGTATGTACACAGCCCAACCTGATCGGTGATTTGTCGTTTCCAAGTGTCGACTTGTTAGCGCAGGTTGGAACTTTCACTTTTGTGCACCATCGAAATTTTGCGCCAAATGAATTGGCTAACTGAATGTCAAGTTTATATCGGTCGATAACAGATATTCTAGAACTGGTCCTGCTCTGTAGCTACTCATGGGCCCAATGCGCTGGCAAAATTTCTCGGCTCCACCTATAGCTATAGTACCCACGTTACTTATATAATTTTCTTTATTTTGCGAATCTGTGTTTCTTCGCAATCCACCTTCACGGTTTTGTGTAAAACTAATAAATATTACTTTGGCACTTCTTCAAACTCTAAACGCAATTTGGCTTTAAACGACTGACCACTCCGTTTTCAACACAAGCACATTTTCTATTTTATACCAATTTATCTTGAACTATTTGCCAACGTTTCTGGACTCCCACCGACCACGACGCGTGCAATTCCTTCCTTTCGAAGACGCTTTCTTTAGCCAGTGTTTAGCGAAAAATAAGAAAATTATGTGGTTAGTCGCGACGTACTGACTTTGCACCTTTTTTTTCTTATTTAATGGCGGCGCTGCTACGCCCAGCTCTTTAGTGCTGTACTGCGTGCAAAGCAATACCAAGACCACTCGAAATCTAAAATTTCTGATTTTATATTTTACGAACTTTTGTTCACACGCACTGTGGTTATGAAAAAACGATTAGCACCACTTATTGATTCGTTGCGAATATGATAGCAAATTTGAGGAGTTTATAATAAAATTTTTGCTTTAAAACGTTCGGTCCCCCGATCACCACGCTTGCCCTTTACTTTATTTTCCTGGAGCAATAATCTTTTTGCGCCCGGCCACACTCAACGCACTTTTCTTTTTTTTCTATATTTATATTCAATACTGCATTCCCGACATCAATGTCCAGTTTGATTTTTTTGTCCGTTTCTTTTTTTGCGGAGAAAAAGGCAGAACCTCTCGCGACCACCACGCTTGCAAAACTTCCTGTTTGATTTTTCGCAAATGGCGCACCACGCCGTCATGGCATTTTTGCAAAAATTTTTCATTCCATCATAGTGATGGAAAAACGCAGTTATCTGATTGTGGCGGCTATTATAGAATGGTTAACTTTATGGTTAGCTCATCCCTACAGCGTTACACATGCCGCGTTCCGACTGTCAAAACCTTTGTGCTGATGTTAGGCGAATGTAGAGGAAACAGACCATTTGCAACTCTTGTGTCGTGGGAGCATTATGCGCTGAGTTAAAGGGATTTATTAATAGAAGTAATTTTAAATAGGATGGGCAATTTTTCCACTAAAAAAAATTTACCACCACGCCGTATTTAGTTTTCAATTTGTTGGTTACATTTTGCGCTCGCCATCTCCGTTTGACAATCTCTATGCCAGCACAACGAAAGAAACCCAAGTCAGGTGATGAGATAAGCCACGTACACCATTGAGCCATGTGATATTGAAAAATCGTCAATGTCATTGGAATTTTTGGCGATGACACTAGTATGAAAGAAAAAATTGTTTCCCCCCCCCCAGGCAGACATGAGTGAGGTGAATCTTGACCTTTTCACCTATCACTAGCCAACTAGTACGTTCAAAGGGCGAATCTCCCAAGTGGACCATAACATTTCATTGAATTTGGTTTATAATTGCTTACATATAAATTCTGAGCTCCTGCTAGATTGAATTGAATATTTGACACTTTATAAGCAAAATCTTTGGCAAATATGGCAGATACTGATTATACGTCCAAGCGCTGTAGTGGAAAATTATAATAATCGGCTAACCGTAATTTAACGGTTAATCGACTAGTCGTAAGTGGGTGGTTAACCGGATAGTCGTGCAGAATATCATGTTTTGATTACTCGAATACTGCTAGTTGACTTTTAGTCGTCGACTAGTGACATATTCGAATAGTTTGGTTAATCGACTAACCGAATATCAAGAGCCCTAATGCCAAGCCTTTATCATCAGTAGGCTTTAGGCACTCTGCGCTAAAGAATCAACTTTTGAAGCAAAGCAAGCCTAAGGAATTTCAGAAAGGAAAGTGCGTTCACACTTATCGTATGCTGATTAAAAAAATATAGAACATTTTTTTAGACAACCTGCCATAGGTGCGCAAATAGAAACATTTCGAAGCGTGCTAAGCTTTCATAATCAGTACGCTTTAGGCACGCTGCGCTAACCATTTAGCTATACAGCGGTGGTTTGTTTTGACTGATAAATTACTACTCCTATTCCTCTTTACCAACTATATTTAATCAACCAAGAGCACATGGGATTGTCAAACAAAGTAATTGACAATAAACAAATGCAGCATTATCAGTGATTTGCAACAGATGGCGCGACGCTGATTAAATATAGTTGGTAAAGAGGTATAGAAGTAGCAATTTATCAGTCAAACAAACCATCGCTGTATAGCTAAATGGTTAGCGCAGCGTGCCTAAAGTGTACTGATGACGAAGGCTTAGCACCCTTCGAAATGTATCTATATGCGAAGCTATGGCAGGTTGTATGAAACAATTTTCTACTTACTAATCCAAAAACAAAATACAATTTACAATTATAGAAAAATTAAAAAAAAAAAAAATATAATTATCAGTATTCTTGCCTCGATCTCGAATCGGAGCTTGAAAAAAAAAATTATTTAACTTAACTAAATACAAACGGAGGAAATAATAGGGGAAAAGCATTAGAAAATTAAAATTTAAGATAGATTTGAAGTAAGAGAACTTAATCAAATAAAAACCAGGAAAGGGAAATAATAATTAGAAAGCTAAAGTAGATTAATTAGAATAAGACAAATTTAACATAATTAACTAAAATAGAAAGGGAAAAAAGGAAATAGAGCTTAGAAACTAAAGTTTAAGATAAATTAAAAATAAGGCGAACCTAACAGACCTAAATAAAACAGGGGAAAAATTGATGTATTTGCAAAGAGTATATATTTGTTAAGAGGCGTCACTCGATACTTTTGTTGTTGCCAAAGCAAATTACTCGATGTTTTCTCAAGGTAGTCGTTGGTTTTTTTGTCAGATGTATTTATAAAAACGCCTTCTACACATCTTCGTGGGGTATTTGTGTTTATTTTATTGATTGTATTAAATTAATTAATTAATTATCTTTCCAAAAATTGTAATTATGCAAAGTCACTTTACCGCACAAATATATAGGATTCAATTAAAAAAACTGAACAAAAATTCCTTGAGAATCACATTCGATATGACAGGGTTGCTTTGGCAACAACAAAGTATCGAGTGACGCCTCTTAACAAATATATACTCTTTGGTATTTGGAAGGATTTTCCGTCATTTTCGGATATAAACTTCCACTGGCCACTCTAACGCGATTATCATAAAATTCTATTCCGCATATGATCGCAATCGTACTCTCCGGGCCTTCTCTGAGTACCGCAAGAGAAGCAAATCGGCCATATCTGTTGGACTGATAGGAGTAGAGGGAAGAAGAGCTTATATGAAAGCCTCTCTCATGGCGGAACTATACAAGGTGGCAGCACGGGACAGCTGATTGTATACTTTTTTTATTTGATTTGATACATCAACTTCCGGCGCAGTACGATTTTGACATTAGCCCATCGAATTGACAAAAACAAAGTTCGTGGAAATTTTATTTATGTTTGTAAGTATGTCAGTATGCTGCCACCTTGTATAGTTCCGCCATTGCCTCTCCGAACACAACCGCAAGCTACCATTGCGGATAAGTACAAGTGTGCTGACTTCTTTCTAACAGTTAGTTAGTATAACGAGAAAATCTGGGTTGCCATTGTTGTTTCGGTTGAAGCGGTCAATTAGGGTTCTGTGTAGGGACGTAAAAGAATGAAACAGGGTTTATGTAGTCACAAAAGTGTTGCTCCTGTTACACAGCATTTTGATTTTATATCATGGCGAAAACTTTTCAGTCCAGAGTAATTGAATTTCACTAAAAATTTAATTCATTACATGAGGTTACTCTTGCCCAGCAGACCTTCGTGCCGAGCGGACGTGTTTTGCATAGCTCGTACAACTGTTTTAAGTGGTGTTAAAATATAAAATATTATAAAATATAAAATTCAGGCATTGAAAAATTTATAAAACCTATTTGTTTTCAAATCAAATTATGGACGAAACAACAATTCCATGTGACGAGTGTGATTTGTCATTGCCAGTCAATGGAGAATATGCCACATGTGGCATATGCAAAAAAAGCTACCACTTTTCCTCTTGCACTACTATCTCAAGCAATACGTATGGCGGCATGAATGCGGAACGTCGTCGAAATTGGAGATGTCATAGATGCAGACAGGGAGGAAAGGCTCAAGCCGCTGCTTCGGAGGTAGGACGGTTGGCTCAGAGATCAAAAACAGGTGCACTGCAAGCCAATTCCGTGTCACCGGCTCCTATTCAAAGAGATAAGGTGGATATTTGCAGTAACGTCCACGTGGGCGGCGGGCCGTCTGCTGTTAGTGAGCTCAAAGCCGACAGCAAAGAAATAATGCGGTAGATCGCAGATTTAACAACCAAACTCGTGCAAACACAAGATGACCTGAGACAAGAAGTCGCGAAAGCAACTGCTAACTTTGAGAAAACCATAATAGAATTAAAGAGCCATGTTAATGAACTCCAGGAAAAGTGTGAAGAAAGAGATCACCACATAGCTGTACTAGAGCGCAAAATTAATGAACAGCTACAACAGTCACTTGAAAGAAGCGTAGTAATCCAAAATATAGACAGAAGAGAGGAACGAAAATCTCATCACAATTGTCGATCGTATAGCTACGTTGGTGGACGTAAATATAGGGAGAGGTGATATTGATCATATACACAGAGTAAAGGGAAAGAGTGATAGCATTGTTGGAAAATTCTCCCAATCGAGAGCCAAAAGAGAGTTATTGGCAAAAACAAAAGGCAAGAAACTCAAACTAAGCGACTGGAGGGCAAGAGTAATGATGCTGAGAAACGAATTTTCATTAATGAAGAGCTCACGGCATTTAATCGTCATCTTCTTTGGATGGCAAAAAATAAAGCAAAGGCGTCCGGCTGGAAATTTTTTTGGGTTAAGGAGGGTAAGGTATTAGCTATAAAAGGGGAAAATAATAAATTCATTTACATAAATTCGGAAAAAGATACGAACTTAATAGAGTAATTTATTGTTTCATAATATAATAACCATACGTATTTTATTTAATATTATATATTATATTCTCTTTTTATATATATTTTCCACATACTTTCTTTTTGATATAAATGAATGCGAAACATGCTAGCTTTAATGAGATCAATTCGATAAACTTTCTAAAATTTGACATTAAATTCGTCTGCCTAAACATCCGTTCATTGAAAAAGCACTTCTTCGATTTTCGTCTAGAACTAAATAAGCTCACAGATGCTTTCGATATAATTGTCTTATAGAGTTTTCTTTTCTGAAATAAAAGAATGGTGAGATGAAATGGTGAGATGAAATGATCTTTGTATGCACTATAAATGTAGACAATTTTCTGGGGTAGGAGTAACACTATTAAGGCTTTACCATTTACTTAGGCAACAATTTATTTCAGAAAAGAAAACGCTATTAGAAGTCATCTATCTTATCAACGCACAGTGGTGCCTCTGCCGTTAAAGCATGGCAAAAATCAAAAAAATCATGAAAACGTTCGCTAAATCTAATACATGTTTCTAAATAGAGGATCAAGAATATACAACTGTTTTTTCACAGAAAATTATAGTTTATCAGGTAGAGCCGAGCAAAGTTGACCAATTTTCAACATTGGGAAAAATTTGAAATTTTTCTTCTTTTTCGTTGTATTTAAAATGGTCTTGTGAGTATATAAGGCGGCCGGTTGTCATTTTCTTGTATAGCAATTAAAGATACCTGTTTTTCGAAAAGCCTATTTTTAGGCCCGTTTTAACATTTTGAGGAAAAAAAAAATGTTAAAATATGTGCTCCGTCAAATTAACAGTAGTTATTTGTGAAATATTCAGTTATCCAAATTCATAAAGTCTGCCTGCGTCCAGCTGCAACTTCACTTTTTATATCAAATAAAGTTAAACAACCTTGGGCATAAATACACGCCTGAGCAAGCATATATAATTCAGTACGGCCGTAAGGTCGTTTTTGTTCTTGGAACTTGTTAACAACATACATTTTTTTAGTTACGAATTGTATACCTGAAATTCATTTTAATAATTTGATTAGGTATATAAAGCTATCCATCATACAATGCACATTATCATTCGTCTTTTGGAGATTAAGGAACTAAGTATTCTGTTTACTTAAATTAAGTGAATAGTATTTTTAAATATAGTTCACAGTTTAATATTTAGTCAGATACGCTCGAAGCCAATTCTAATATGTATCTAGAAAACTCGAAACTATTTGCGGTGTTTAAATCTACAAAGTCAAGACGGGACTTCATTGAGGCTATTATGAGAGAATTTGCGAGTGAAACAAGCATTAAAGAAAAGGAAGGCCCGCAAGAAAAAATTGGTTTACAATACATTATGATAGAAAGAAAATGGAAGGACGTCTATCGTAACAATTCAAAATTTCTAAGTAAATATGAAAAGTGGCTAGCTGACAAAACTTTTTTGGGCGAAGAAACGCCTAGCACGTCAACCAATCCAACTGGTAGACCAACAAAAACCATAGAAGAGTGTTCTACCTACACAAGGAAAGGGAAGCTGGCTGATACCACAAAAGCTATGGCCACGACTCATCTTTCAGAAGCACTGGCTATTAAATATAAAAAAGACGAAGAAAACGTGAAGTCTCATATAACAGAAGCAGTTGCGGTAGCAAGTCCAGTACGACTGATGAGGATCAAAAACAGCATTCCCACACCACCAAATGCGCTACCTAGGAAATACACTCCCGAAGAAGCTTTGGCGCTGTTTATAGATCTCGGTTTAACGAAGAAAAAATATATTATATAGCGTAAGCCATTGCAACGTAGTGCCGATATTTTAACTGGATACAAAAAAATTACTCAAGCCAAGAAAGAAGCAGTTCCTCTAAGTCCCAAAATAACCGAATTATCAGCTGAAATTGAGCTACAAAACGTCTACACGACACCTTCAAAGTTTTACTGAAGAAAAGTTGAAATCACCGCCAAAGGAGCTAGCATTGATAACTAAGTGGGGCTGTCATGGATCATCAGGACAAAGCGCATATAAACAAAGAATAAATGCAGACGATGAGACAGTTACAGATAGTAATATCTTTATGGCTTCTATTGTTCCATTACGACTGAAAGATGAAGCTTCAGAATATTGGATAAATCCACGTCCGTCATAAACTATATTGTGCCGCCCGATATTATTTAAATACGAGAAGGAGTCTTCGGAACTCATAAAAGCTACAGTGAGTGATATAAAAAATCAAATTGCCAAATTAGAACCAACAATAATTGAAATTGAAGAGGGGAATGTCATTACAATAAAGCATGATTTTCTTCTAACAATGGTCGATGGAAAAGTTTTGGACTTAATAACAAATACGACATCTACAATGAAATATCCAATTTGTAAGAGAGCCAACACGACTTTGAAAATCTTGATGATTCAATAACTGACGAACTAAATTATGAGTATGGAATATCCCCTTTGCATGCTAGGATAAGATGTATGGAATTTGTTTTGAAGCTGGCTTATACACTACCACAACAAGGAGAAGTTTTCGACGACAATACAACATGTAAGGAGAAACAAAACAGGAGAAAACAAAATATTTCAGGATGTATTCTATAAAGAGATTGGCCTTAGAGTTGACTGTCCAAAGTATGGATACGGAAATACAAATGATGGTAACTCCTCAAGAAAATTTTTTGAAAACGATGAAGTGACTGCTCGCATAACAGGAGTTGATAGAGATAATGTGAAAAGATTGGGAGTAGTTTTAAATATTTTAAACTGCCATGAACCAGCTAATGGACCCAAATTTGGAGAATATGCATCTAAAACTACAGAGTTGTTGCATCAGAAGTATCCTGAGAAGAAACTTACACCAACGGTACATACAACTTTAGCACATGGAAAAGATTTAATAGAGTGCCAGTGCTTACCATTAGGATAATTGTCTGAAGAAGCTCAAGAATCTAAGAACCAGGACTACAAAAGATATAGATGTATGAACACCTGCAAAGTATCACAAAACGATAGAAAAAACGAAGACCTTTTCAACATGTTAGCTATCTCTTCTGATCCAGTCATATCATCTATGAGGTATGTAAGAACACAAAAAGATCTTACAGATGCGTATAGCTCAGAAATGGTTGCTTTGTTAGATATATGTTCCAGTGACGATGACTATGATAAGATAAAATAAGTTTCTCACTTCTTATAACAACAATGAAAAAGAGATTTACTAATCAATTTTGTTACTTTATTGAAAAATAAGATATCTATGTACAAGTTAATTTTTTATTTCAAATAAAAGAATTAATTAATTTAGTAATTTATAAATATATTCTTTTCGTTATTGCATTTCTCTAAAGTTTATCAAATTTATTTTAAAGCTTAGGCATTGCGCCTTCAAACGAGTATTAAATTTTTATAGAAATCAATACTTCTATCGAGTTTGGTACAAATTGGTAAAGCGGTTACTAGGATCAAACTTTTTAGCATAAATGGGCAGTGCCACTCCCCTTTTCCAAAATTCGTTGGCTGTTTAATCTTTAGCTCAAATAAAATTTCATTGAACCACTTTCAATAACTTTAAGTTATTAATAAAATACATATTTGGCTTGTAAATTAAAAAAAAAAAAACATGTAAAATTTTACGATGAATTTTGAAGCACCTTGTTATTGTGGCACCAAAAACGGACATTTGAGTTTTATAAGAGTATTGCAATTTGAAAGAAACAATACGTGTATCGATTTTGGTAGATATTGATTACGTGACTACTTAGATACAACTTTTTATCATAAGTGGGCAGTGCCACGTTATCTTATCAAAATCATTAGCTTATCTTATTTAATGCTTAAATACGTCATTATTACTAAAAACATTTTGTTTTTGCTTTTTTCTAAACATTTTCGACTTTGACGAATTTTTTTGAAGCACCCTGTATCTGTGACATTCTGAGCTTTCACACAATAAAGCTTCAAATAATTAGCTTTCATTTTAAACTTTTAAAATATCTTCATTGGTTCAAAAGTTATGATTTTTGCAAAGAAAAAACTCAGAAGGCGCCACTGTGCAACGCATCACATTGCAAACGAATACATATGAGGCTGTTGGCATTGAAATTCTTCCCAATAACAGCAATAAATGTAAATATACTCTTTATGCTATGTACCGTCCGCCACAACCGAATATACCTGAGTTTGTTAGTGAGCTGGAGAGTGTAATGAGAAATGCAGACAAAGATGAATGCGTAATAATTATTGGTGATATAAACATAAACATTCGTGATGATGATAATAGGAATGTAGCGCTATATTTAGACATGCCTGCATCATATGGCTATAAAAGAGTAATCAATAACTATACAAGAGTAGATATTAAGAGAAATTCTAGCACTTGTATCGACCATATATTTGTAAAAAGGACGTGTGGCACTCGGGGACTGCCGCGGTAAAGCTATTGCATATTATCAACTTATGCAATTATAATATTTATGCAACATTTTGTTTTCTTTGATATTAATTCAAGTTTTGTCTTTGATAATAATTCAAGTTAACCTTTTTAAGCGTGGTGACCGATAAGAAAACAAATTTTTTACTTTTATTGAATAAATGAGAAGTTAATATTTAACTTTCACTTTAACTTTAACTTTAACTTTATTTTTAACTTTAACTTTCACTTTAACTTTAACATTCACTTTAACTTTAACTTTAACTTAAACTTTATTTTTAACTTTAACTTTAACTTTAACTTTAACTTTAACTTCAACTTTAACTTCAACTTCAACTTTAACTTTATTTTTAACTTTAAGTTTAACTTTCGCTTTAACTTTAACATTCACTTTAGCTTTAACTTTAACTTTAACCTTAACTTTAACTTTAACTTCCACTTTAACTTTAACTTTAACTTTAACTTTTGCTTTAACTTTAACATTCACTTTAACTTTAACTTTAACTTTAACTTCAACTTTAACTTTAACCTTAACTTTAACTTTAACCTTAACTTTAACTTCCACTTTAACTTTAACTTTAACTTTAACTTTAACTTTTGCTTTAACTTTAACATTCACTTTAACTTTAACTTTAACTTCAACTTTAACTTTAACCTTAACTTTAACTTTAACTTTAACTTTAACCTTAACTTTAACTTTAACTTTAACTTTCACTTTCACTTTGACTTTAACTTTAACTTTCGCTTTAACTTTAACATTCACTTTAACTTTAACTCTAACTCTAACTATAACTTTAACTTTAACTTTAACTTTAACTTTAGCTTTAACTTTAACTTTAACTTTAACTTTAGCTTTTTTTTTTTTTTTGTTTTTTTTGCGGGGAGGCTGAAAAATGCCTAATGCACCATAATTGCTGCCGTCGCAGCAACCGTGTGTCCGTAGACTAAAAAACAGCCCCGTTCTGGAACCGTCGCCCACCCTGGCACCACTTTGGCATTACTTCAGGGTGGCGTTCCATATTTCTCATTTTTTAAGAGCCTACTGTTGTCCCTGCGTCCAGGTTCCCGCTATTTGCTCTGAGTGTCCATTTAATCGCCACTGCTTCGCATGCGTATTTCTCTGCGCTCCCTCTCAGCATCCATCAGGCATGTCATTACTATAAATGCCATTTTGCTCACTGCAGTCCAGCACTCTTTCCTGTTGCACATATGTGAAACTAAATTTCTCGTGGTAGGTTCCTCCCCAAAGACTCCATGCAAGGTGAGTCTTTCTTCGTGGAAACGGGGGCAGTAGAACATGACGTGTTCTGCGTTTTCTAACTCTGTGGTACACATTGGGCAATGAGGATCTTCCTCTATCCTACGCTTCCATAAATACTCTTTGAAACCGCCATGTCCACTCATTATCTGCGTGAGATGGTAGTTCAGTTCGCCGTGCTTCCGCTCATTCCATTGAACTACGTTCCAAACTAGTGTGAAAGTCCAACGGCCTTTACTCGAGGCCTCCCACCGTTCTTGCCACTTAGCTATTGTTTGTGTCCTTGCTCTTTTCTTGTCTTCTTCAGATGGTCGCTCGATATTAGTGTTATACAGATCGGCTATTTCGCTTGCCATTAAGTCCACTGGGATTTTCCGGGTTAGAACCAGGATCGCGTCGTCGGACACCGTCCGATAAGCACTTGCTATTCTTAAAGAAGCAAGTCGGTACGCTGCTAATATATATTTTTGATGGGTCTGTTTAGATCCATACGACACTGGTGCTGCGTATAGTATTATTGAGCTGGTTACTGTGGACAATAGCTGACGTATAGCTTCGCTTGGACCACCAATGTTAGGCATTATTCGCATAAGTGATCCATTAACTTTGGTAATTTTCTCCCCCACCGCTCTGAAGTGCTCTTTGAAAGTTAACTTAGAGTCAATGTGCACTCCTAAGTATTTTAAGGAATCCTTTGAGGTGATTTGATGATCCCCGACAGTTAAGACTAACTCGTTCGCCGACCGTTTGGAGCTTACTAATACCACTTCCGTCTTTTGGCTAGCCAACTCCAGTCCTGTATTGGTCAGCCATTCCTTTATTCTTGCTACGGCGTCATTACATAAGCAGGTCCAGTTTCTTGGCCACTACTACCACTGCAATATCATCAGCATATCCCACAATTTGCGTGTTTTCTGGTAGATCAATCTTTAGCACCCCGTCATACATTACATTCCAAAGCGTTGGACCGAGAACAGATCCCTGTGGGACGCCTCCTGTGATTTTGTACTCTTTAGCTCCTTGATCCGTGTCAAAAAGAAGTACTCTGTCTTTAAGATAGCTACCTATAATTCTGCGTAAGTAAGCTGGAGTGCCGAAGCTTTGCAGCGCTGCCATTATCTGCATCCAGTTCGCAGTGTTAAAAGCATTCTTGATGTCCAACATAATCAGTGCACAGAACTTCCTTTTATTTTGGCCTCCAGAGATAGCTTCTCTAGCTATATTGACGACTGTTTGTATTGCATCTACGGTGGATCTTGATTTGCGAAATCCATATTGACTATTCGATAAGCCACCTGGTCTTTCTAGAGTCAGCTGTAGGCGCTCACTAATTATACGCTCGAAAATTTTCCCTAGGGAATCCAGCATACAAAGTGGCCTATATGAGGATGGTTGGTCCGGCTGTTTACCACGTTTCAGCAATAGGACAAGTCTTTGTCGTTTCCACGGGCGAGGGAACACGCCTTCTTGCATACAGGCATTAAAAAAATCAGTAAATAATGTAGCCCTAGTTGTAATCGCGGCTTTAAGGGCTATGTTTGGTACTTCGTCGGATCCTGGGGATTTGTTATCAGCAACTCTTTTTGCAGCGTCCAGCACCTCTTGCTCTGTAACTTGCGGAATTTCCGTACTTTCTAGATCCTCGCTTGGATAAGTCCAGCGATCTTGCGCCGGGAAAAGTGTTTCAACAATAATATTCATCAGTATCGGGCACGTAGATTGCTGTGATATCGGTCCTTTAACTTTGGCCATCACAGTTCTGTAGGCTGATCCCCAAGGATCTAGGTCGACATTATCCAGCAGTTCCCTAAAGCATAACTTCTTGCTCTTTTTTATGGCATTTTTAAGTGCCTTTCTCTGTGCGACATAGGTGCTGTGTAGCTCTGCATATCGTGGTGATGAGCGTGCCCTCTGCGCTATTCTTCGTGCTTTGTGGAATTTTCTACGCTCTTCCGCAATTTCGTCATTCCACCAATATACCGGAGTGCGCTGTGCTTTTCCGCGACTTCTGGGCATGGCAGCATCACATGCCATACATAGCAACTTAGTGATTTGAACCGACTGGTCTTCTGCATGCGATTCTCGTACTATGGCGTCCTTCCAGATAATGTCAAATATTTGTGGGTCGAAAAGGTGCTGTTTCCATTTCCTACTTTGTCGATGTCTTGCTGCTACCGTTCGTGGAGTTTCGAGCAGCTCTACGCTAATAGCTTTATGGTCGCTGTGTGTGTAGACGTTGCTTATGGACCATTTTGCTCGTCTTGCTATTTCGCTGCTAGCGAAGGTGAGATCTATAATGGATCGTCTGGTACCTGTATCGAAGGTATATATCCCTGGTTCATTTAGGAGTTCTAGCCTCAAAGAAGTAAGGCTTTCGAGGAGAACTCTCCCTCTTTCGTTGGTTCGTCTACTTCCCCACACAGATGACCATGCATTGAAGTCTCCACACACTAAAAGCGGGTGTTTACCTCGTGCTTCAATGGTGATCCCGTATATCATGTCTTCGAACTCGGCGATGGTCATGCTCGGAGGGCATAGCAACTGAAGCTGTAATACCGTTGATTTTTGCCCACGTGAATCCTGCTACCGTTGGCGTCATAATTTCCTGTGGGAGAAATTCCCCTGGTGCCCAAATTGAGGCTTTCCCTGCTGAATCTGAGAGCCAACCCTGCTCCTGGCGATTTTTGTATTGTTCAGAGAGTACCACTATGTCATATCCTCCTTCATAGACTGTTTGGGATAATAGCTCTTGGGCTGCCTCGCAATGGTTTAAATTGAGCTGCAATACCCTCATGAGACAGTCATTTTGCTGCCCTCTCGTTGTGGGCATTTAAAACTGCCTGCTGAATGTTGTCCCCCACATAGCGCGCATTTCGGTGCATGTTCGCAACTTGCAGCCTTATGACCTTCCTGGCCGCATTTCCTGCATAGGCTAGACCTATCTACAGTCTCCTTACATTTCTGAGCTATATGCCCGTAGCCCCAGCACCTATAACAGGTTTTT
Organism: Eurosta solidaginis; assembly: GCF_040869045.1. Taxonomy (NCBI): domain Eukaryota; kingdom Metazoa; phylum Arthropoda; class Insecta; order Diptera; family Tephritidae; genus Eurosta; species Eurosta solidaginis. The sequence goes on from NC_090319.1 coordinate 137,256,361, forward strand.
TCTTGCTTGAGCTCTCTAATTCGGCAGGAAACCCATCCTACCCGGATTCTTTGCGTATTAAGAACCGCCTTGGCATCATCCGCTGTAAGGCTTATAAGTGCCGACTTCGTGCCACTGTACCCTGTGCGTATGCTTTTTATGGCAGCCACATCTGGAAGTTTGATGTTGAATTGCTGGTGGAGGGCGTTGCAAATCTCCTCGGGCGTAGTAATCTCATCGAGATCTCTGCACTGTAGCGTGACCATTTGGGACTTTGTTATAACTTTAGCCGAGTCCTTTAGTACCGCTTCAATTTCTGCTTGGTACGCGCTTGTTTTCCCATCTTGCGATTTTTTCAGCTCTAGTAACAGCCCTCCTTTCGCCGTTCTTCTAATCGTTTTGACGTCATCACCCACGGATTTTAATTCGTCGCATCTTCTCACTTTATGCAATATGTCGGCGTACGTCGCATCTCCCGCCTTGGAAATGATGATTGCATCCGGCCTAGCCTTAAGTGATTTTTTCTTGCTCTTCTTTTTGGCTAACTGCCACTCTCCCGTCTTTGGGCTGCATTTTCCTCTTTCCGCTCAGTCTTCTCTTGCGTTTCTTGCCGTCGTTTGTGACCACCCACGTGCCCTGGTAAGACATCTCTTAGTGTAGTAGTGGGTTTTACCACGTTGTTCTCCTTGGTCGAGTACGAATTATTCCTCGGTCGCTTTCCTGGGGGTGATGGACTTCTATCCTTGGCGCATTCGCTTGCACGCAATTTATGTTCTAAATTCTTTACCTCTAGGGCCGACTCGATGTACAGCACTTTTATTACGGAGGCCAAGCGCTTGATTTCCGCGTGTATATTATTACGCCCTATGAAGAACTGCATCAAGTCCTCAATCGCCTTGCCTAGCTTGGTCATCTTTTTTTCTCCAGGGGGGTTTTGCTGATTTAACGCAGCTGACGCCTGCTTAATTAGCTCACTTAATAATGGTATGCCCGTTTGAGCCTTGCTGTCGGAGTTCTTTTTGCAAAGCTTCGGTGTAGCACCCGGCGACAACGCTCCTTGCTTGCTTTCGGCCTCCGCTCCTTTGGGTTTCGTTACCACTTGCGACGAAATGTTAAGGCCCCCAGCCGATGGGCCACGCCCTCCTGGAGAGCGAGCTAGCTTCCTTCCTACAAATGGATTGAACGCCATTTCATTCTCCTGTGTTTGGTTTTTTATTTTAGTATTGTTGTTGCTCATCATTTATTTAATTGGGTCCCCACTTGAGGCCGCTATCTTGGTCTGAGTGTGCAGTTACCTATATAGATCCCGTGGTTGTCTATGCGAAGGCAGGGAGGCCACGTGAAGGTTGACGCAGTCCCTCATGAAGACTGCGTTCAGAGCCAGATCAGTATTAATCGGGATCTCAACCGAACCTGCACCACCAACTTAATGATGACGGACTTTGAACGTACCCCAAGTCCTGCCAAGGTTTTAACGGGACGGAGACGAATGGGACATTAACCGGAAAGTCATTCCGACGGTGTGTCAAGCCGTGTACTGAGATTTCCGAATGCCACATTCGCCAGCCCTTAACAAACATATCCGAGTCGCTGATTCCAGTATACCTTAATTAAGACCTTACTGGGCTTAGTCTTAATGTGACAATCACCTTAAATTTACAAATAATTTACCTCTTTACCTTCCTGAGTGTGTATACCACGTCGTATAGTTGCCTCCCTATCTTGGGTAGGTATTCCCTCGAAGCAACCCCGTACTAGGCTGTGGATGCTTAATTCAGGGCGGCATCTACTCGCCCTACCACTGGAGGTTCTCAGGGTGCTTTAGGCCTTTTAAGCCAAACCCTCCTCACCAGTCGCTCTTGGTCGAGGGCTGCTTATTTGATATTCGCAGCTAACCTAATTAATAGGCCGTTCACTGTCCGCCAGCAGTGACCCCCTTGGCCTGAGCTCAGCCAACTTTAGCTTTAACTTTAACTTTACCTTTAACTTTAACTTTAACTTTAACTTTAACTTCAACTTTAACTTCAACTTCAACTTTAACTTTATTTTTAACTTTAACTTTAACTTTCGCTTTAACTTTAACATTCACTTTAGCTTTAACTTTAGCTTTAACTTTAACTTTAACCTTAACTTTAACTTTAACTTCCACTTTAACTTTAACTTTATTTTTAACTTTAACTTTTGCTTTAACTTTAACATTCACTTTAGCTTTAACTTTAACTTTAACCTTTACTTTAACTTTAACTTTCGCTTTAACTTTAACATTCACTTTAGCTTTAACTTTAACTTTAACTTTGACTTTAACCTTAACTTTAAATTTAACTTTAACTTTAACTTCCACTTTAACTTTAACTTTAACTTTAACTTTATTTTTAAATTTAACTTTCGCTTTAACTTTAACATTCACTTTAGCTTTAACTTTAACTTTAACTTTAACCTTAACTTTAACCTTAACTTTAACTTTAACTTTAACTTCCACTTTAACTTTAACTTTAACTTTATTTTTAACTTTGACTTTAACTTTAACCTTAACTTTATCTTTAACTTTAATTTTGACTTTAACTTTAACTTTCATTTTAACTTTAACTTTATTTTTAACTTTAACTTTAACTTTAACATTCACTTTAACTTTAACTTTAACTTTAGCTTTAACTTTACCTTTAACTTTTACTTCAACTTTAACTTCAACTTCAACTTTAACTTTAACTTTAACTTTAACTTTCGCTTTAACTTTAACATTCACTTTAGCTTTAACTTTAACTTTAACTTTAACTTTAACTTTAACCTTAACTTTAACTTTATTTTTTACTTTAACTTTTGCTTTAACTTTAACATTCACTTTAACTTTAACTTTAACTTTAACTTTAACTTCAACTTTAACTTTAACCTTAACTTTAACTTTGACTTTAACTTTAACTTTAACCTTAACTTTAACTTTAACTTTCACTTTAACTTTAACTTTAACTTTCGATTTAACTTTAACATTCACTTTAACTTTAACTTTAACTCTAACTTTAACTTTAACTTTAACTTTAACTTTAACTTTAACCTTAATTTTAACTTTAACTTTAACTTTCACTTTAACTTTAACTTTAACTTTATTTTTAACTTTAACTTTCGCTTTAACTTTAACATTCACTTTAACTTTAACATTCACTTTAACTTTAACTTTATGATCCGGGGTGGGCGTGAGCTTAGCACCTGCTAACAAGCCAACCTAATATAAACGCACGCAAGTCATTTTCTGTCAAAAATGTCTCATGCACATACAACTTGTATGAGAGCAACTCAAATTGAATTTGCTGCGTGAAAACCTAACTCGATTTCCAATTTTTGTTCTGCGTGACATTTAGATTTGACGTTTGCCCACATGCTATTCATTGACTTTAGTAAAGCATTCGATACCCTTTCGCACGCCAAGTTATTGGAAGCCCTGGATAATGCTGGTGTTCGAGGAAATAGCCTTAAATGGTTCGAAAATTTTCTGGAACTAAGGAAATATACAGTTAAAATACGAAATATGTATAGTGAAGAAACCAGCTTCTCGTGCGGAGGCCCGCAAGGCTCTAAGCTTGGTCCTATTTTATATATTATCTATACAAATAGTTTGCTCAAAAACTTAAAAAATTGTAAAGTTTATGCATATGCTGATGACACCGCAGTCGTAGTCTCCCACAGGAGCCTAGATGAAGCTAATAAAATCATGCAGAGGAAGCTAAATCGGATAACAAAATGGTCTCATGACAATGGCCTCTTAATAAACGCTTCAAAAACTAAAATAATACACATTCGACCACCGCATATAAGTTCGTCACACATTGCCTTAGTATATCACAACTTCAATTGTTTACGTACTAAATTTGATCCATGCGCATGCGTCGAGATTCTGGAGATAGTAAATACGTACAAGTACCTTGGTGTTATCTTAGACGACCACTTTAAGTGGAATATGCACATATAACACCTTCAAAAAAAACTAAGGTCCTCATTTTTTTTATAAAACATTTGAGCTTTTGTAGCAACTTCGAAGTTCTGAAACAAGCTTATTTGGCGTTAGCCGAATCATACCTGAGGCATGTAATTACAGGATGGGGCACCTCCATATACTGTAAATATCTGCAAGGCATCCAAAGCCGGATCCTTAAAATCCTTTGTAAAAAGAAAAATGTGATTGACTCGCACGATACTATAGTAATAACTATATATTTTAATAAATTTTTATTTACTACTTAATTTAAATATCTTTACATTTTTTAATTTTTAAAATAACTATCTATAAAATTTTCATTTTGAAGTAATATACAAAATAAAATAATTCAAAAATAATTTACAAAAATAAAGTATATTTAACTCAAGTAGAAAACCCTACATTTACTCCCCCTCCAGTGAAACGAAAAATTTATTTTTTTTTTTAATGCTAATTTACAGTGTATATTGGTTACTGTAAGAATTTTGTGTTGTAGTTTGCAAAAAAAAAATTGAATTTTGTGTTAATTGCGTTAAAAGTTTATGTTAGTATTGATGTAAGTACCCAATCTTTTGATGATTCGATGTACTTGATAGCTTATTTTTAGGTGTTGTTATTGTTTACTCATTGTATTAATATTTTATGTATATTAATATTTGGTTGTGTTATTGCTATGTTGTTTGCGAAATAATGTTATTTATCACGATGTGATTGAAGAACCTAGAATGAGGTTGAATAATGGTAAATGGCAACTTTGTGTTTACTCAAAAGTTAAAAACTTGTATTATGCAGAATATATATTCAATATATAATTGTACTCTGCATAATGTATGTCCAAGTTGTTGATAAGGAATAAAAAGTTGATTCCTTTATTAGTTTGCGAGTGATGTGAAATTGTTATTGATTCGTCTCATGTTAACAGGTATATTCTTGAGTTTTGTTGTTAAAATTTATCTTAAGAAATATTTAGAGATTTTTTTAAATTGTGGAAATATGTTTGACCTCTAAAGTTTAAAGTTATTTCTTTGTTCTGAAGTGGTTTGGGGTTATTGTTTTATTCCAAATTTGTATGTCCTATTTTTTTTTTTTTGAATTTCTTATATGTATAAACTACAGATATTAAAAACTGGAGAAGGCGTGTACAAAATTAAAATATGCTTAATGTTATTATAATTAAGATTTCACGAAAGATTTAGGAATGTTATAGGATTTATAGTATTTTGTTTTTTTTTTTTGTTTTATAATTAAATTTATTTTTAATTTTTATCAAATAGATCTCCTTGTTTTTGTAAAGAAATAAATTGTTTAACGCGTGCTAAGTTATAAACAGCAATCAAATAAATTTTGATGGCTGCAATCCATTAGCTTGTGTGATGGGATCTGAGACCTTGTTCAGCGCCGCTCCCATAATGCCAATATTATAGCGAGCCTCGGTGTGTAGCAACATCTTTTCTAAAACAATTTTGTTATGATTTCACATAAATACTATTTGCAATAGAAAAATTCTCAAACTGGTTGAAGGTAACTGCCTTTCGGATCTTAGCGGTTAATGGTATAAAGTTGGAGGTTGAAGATTTGAGTTTGATATTTAAGATTTGGTAGAGGATCATTGGTAGGATCGCCAATATATATATTAATAACTATAAATTTTAATAAATCTTTATTTATTACTTAATTAAAATATCTTTACATTTTTAAATTTTTAAAATAACTATCAATAAAATTTTCATTTTGAAATAATATACAAAATAAAATAATTCAAAAATAATTTACAAAAATAAAGTATATTTAACTCAAGTAGAAAACCCTACAGATACACCCAATAAAGAGTTGGGTCTGCTCGACATTAAATCCATATATAGGTTAACAGTTTTGAATGAATTCTATGATGATAGCAGCCTAAAGATACCTATTGACCATCACCATGGTACTCGTAAATGTATGGAAAATAGATTAAGGGTCCCAAGGTTCCTCAATAATTATACAAAAAGTATGCTCTCTGTGCAGCTCCCATTAATCTTAAACGAGTTGCCGTCACACCTCACTAACCTGCCTAAAACTCCAAACAGAAAGTTTGTTTTGGGAAAATACATTAAGATTATATTGTAATTGATCGCTTAAGTCTATGCAGTTTTATTAGACTTAATGAATTATTAATTATCATTGTGGTAAGTCTAAATTTATACCTATACCCATATGAATAATAATTATATTTCTGGAAATCTATTACTAAGTTTTAATGTTTATATGTAACATCAATTAAAATTCAAGGTTCAATTATAAATTAAAATTTGTATTTTTATTTTTATTCTCATTTTATTACATTGTAAACGTATTTATTTTCCTGCGGATAAGCATTTCAGCTTCGCAGGCCACATAATATTTATAGTTGGAATTGTAAAAATTGAAATATGAAATAAATACAAAATACAAATACAAATACAAGTGTGAAAAGTATAGAAAACGTAGAGTTTTTCAAATTATTGTGAAAAACTTTTTAAACACAACAACTAAGTATATCGGTAAAATATTTTCTGGGATTTCTGAATTTCTGTACCCAAGTTCATTATATTTGTGTAATACAAGAATCTGGTAACAATATTTTTAAATGAAAAAAACAACAATGTTACACGTGTGGCGCTTTATATTTTGTTAAGTTTCTCTAGGCTTTTTTGACTATAATTTAAATATATTTTGTTTTCTGTATGTTTCCGCATTGTTGGAGGCCACAAGTCTTCTATTATTTATATTTCCGTGGAAATATATGCAACTATATCATCTGTAGATACTACAAAGTTTTATTAAACTATCAAATGCAACTCAGCTTAAAGTACTCTTACGTACCAAAAATTCAACCCCGAGATTTGCGTCAGGTGAGCGGAGCTGTTTGTAATTTTGACATTTATCGCTTAGGTGACACCATTGTGTACAATACCAAGAGTCAAAAAAGTCAAGATAAACTTAACAAAATATAAAGCGCAACACATAGACAATTCAAATTTCTTACCCCTCTTCAACGAATCGGTCAAACGTGCTGTCATTGTGGTGAAATCTCTGATAAATCGCCTATACCATCCGGTAGTTCCAAGGAAACTGCGCACCTATTTGACCGTTTTCGTTGCAGGGATATTTTGGATGGCTTTGATTTTCTCCGGGTCTGTCTTCAACATCCCGCCTCCTACTATGTAACCCAAATACGGCCAATCTAAAGCAAAATTTCGATTTTTTAAGCTCTATTGTAAGGTTCGCATCTCTTAAGCAGATGACGACATCCTGCAAGATCCGAAGACGCGAATCGAAGTCAGGGGCGATGATTAATAAATCATCCAAGTAAATAAGAACGTTAGATTTCAATCTTTGTGGAATGATCCGATCCATTAGGCGACATAGGCTTTGGGTAGCGTTGCACAGTGCAAACGGCATATTTACGAATTGATAGAGTGGGCGTCCAGGCACAGTGAAAGCTGTATAGGGTTTGCTCTCGGCGTCTAGTTCGATTTGCCAAAAAGAAAGTTCTAAGTCGACGCTACTTATGAAATGTGTGCCATCAATGCGACTTCATATTCCTTCTATATTTTGTAGAGGATAAGCATCTTTCACGGTGACAACATTTAGTTTGCGAGCATGTAAACAGAAAGGATTCTTCCCCGGTTTTCGTACGACAGATGTCCGGTTGCTCCACGGGCTCTCACTCTCCTCTATCACATTCAACTCTAACATTTTGTCAAATTCTTTATAAATGATAGCTTACATTTCGGGCGAAAGTGGATATTGTCGCTCCTTGATGGGTGCTGCCTCGTCGACAAGCTTCATCGTATGCTTTTCCAAACGAGTGCATCCCAAACCGTCGTCTTCGTATGTTTTAAAACCTTTAACTACCTTTTCCAAACGCTCTTTTTGCTACGGCGTTGTACTGTTTTCACACAGACGGCTTATTGAATAATAAAGGCAGTTTTCTACATTAAGACGCTTATTGAGCTCAATCTTCCCTACAAAATTCGAATCTATAATTATTTCATTAGTAGCTAATCGAATGTCTAATGAAGTCAAAAGCACAATGCAACTCTGTTGGGAGCGTTCAGTTTCTTAGTTTTTGGTGTGTTCAGTGCTTAAAAATGTTATTTGTCAAAGTAAATGTCATTGTCTGCATGGCGGAACGATACAAGGTGGCCGCATCGAACAGCTGATTATAACCTTTTTTTATTTGATTTGATACATCATTTTCCGGCGCAGTACGATTTTGACATTTGTCCATCGAATTTACAAAAACAAAGTACATGGAATTCTTATTTATGTATGTAGGAATGTCACCATGCTGCCACCTTGTATCGTTCCGCCATGATTGTCTGTCATAGAGCATTGTCATTTTATTCGCTTGACATTTCATCCTTCATACTAATCGAGCAGTTACCTCTGTGTGAAAGCAAAAAATTTACGATTTCATTAGAAGGTGAAATGAGATCATTAAGTTTCTGTGTGAAAACAGTATTAGACTACATATGTAGAACGCGACGTTCAATTCTATCTTCTTCAGTGACCATATCTTGTTCAATTGTTGTTAGGTAAATTTCATTAACGGAAATAACTTTCGGTGACAGCTTAAAGACTCTCCAAAAATCCACCCCAAGGTAAATCTTTTGTTCTAAATATGGACATAGAAAAAATTTGATTTTATGTTCTACTGAGTTGAATTTTACCGGTATAGTAATTTTGCCTAAGACATTACGTCTGCGACCTACTGTTTTGGCTGAGGATACATAGCGTTCGATTGGAACCCCTATTTCTTCCACGAACTCCCTACAGCCACAGCCTAGAATGCTGACTGAGGCGCCAGTATCTAGCAAGCCGCGTGTCTGTACCCCCGTTATTTCTATGCCGGAGTAAACGTGCGGGTAAGTGCTGCTTATTTTTTTTACCGAGGCCACTACCTTCTGTCGGAGCATTTTCCGCTTACGAAACCGTTCTCTTGCCTTTTGTACTTTACGCGAAACTGCTTGGCGTCCCATTATAATGCTCTCGGCAAAAATCCTTTCCCGAGTTTCAAGATATTTTCTTAGTCTTTCTTCATATGAGGGTGTAATTTCCTTGCCAGTCTTTCGTTGTTTTCAAAATTGTATTAAAATTGCAAATATCTGTTGTGGTTGCGAATTCGGTATCAGTTTCAGTATCCGTAGAAGCGTCTCTTGGACGAGGTTTGTGTGGAGCGCAATTCCCCCGTCACAACCGCGTTCCTCGATGCATTTCCTGATGGGTTACACAGCGGTCACTTTGGTGTATTCACTTCCAGTTTGCCACATTTATAACAAAAGATGCGTCGCTGAAGCGACATGCGTTCAGTGAAAAAGTGGCCGTCCGCGCCACAATTCCAGCACGGAACATTCGTGCGACCGACTGGTTGCTTATTCTGAGGTTGATGGCGTATTTCCTCCACGGCGACTTTCATCACTGGTATGAAAACGCTCTTCCTCATCCATCTGATCTATTTCATTTTCCTGCTGTGTTCTGTTCATAATACCATTCGATGGGTTGTGGTTCCGGCGCGGAAAGCAACCCTCTATTTCCCTACATTCCATTCCGAGCTGGTCTAGTGAATAGGTTGAGATAGGATAAACTCGCGTAGATTTCCTTTCACTAAGCGCACTATCTCGTATTCATGAGTCGGATTTCTAAGTCGTGAGCGCAAAACCCCAACGGCGTGGAAGTAATCGTCGATGTTTTCCCCCTGCCTTTGCTTCCTCTCTGTAAGTTCCCTTAAAATTTCGAAGTCAGTTCGTTGTGATCCGAACTGACGGCGAAGTGCAAACTGCAAACCTGGCCAATCTACTTTGCCATGTGTCTTTATATAGAGCCAGTACCAATCGCGAGCCTCTCCGCTTAGTAATCTGTGAAAATCGCGCAGTATTTCGCACCATGAGCACACGTACTGGTTCTTCAGGTATTCTAACCGAAACATGAAATCCTCAATAGCATCTCGGTGTCCTTGAAAATGTATGTCCCATTTTTCAATATTTATATCTGACCTACAAACACCCTGTTTTCTCGTCCCGATGCTTCTCGATGTGCTATAGAGATAGCTGCTGGAACTCCTTTCCCTGGAATAGGTGCTTGGGGAGCTGGTGGTAGGTCGTAGCGATTAGCAGTATACGCGGCCGAACTGACAGCGGGATGGTTTTTGCACCTATTTGTATTATTTGTATTAAAATTATCTTGTACAATACTCTCTGCGGAACGCCTGGAGTCATGGGAATCGGTGCTAGAGTTGTGTCGTCTCCATTTATTGTTTATATTACGGGCTCTATTATTACCCCCTGAAGTATCCAGCCTGTGGCTGTGTTTGATTTTCCCTGGTCAACTCTGGTATAATTTCGCGCATTTCTTTTATTATGGCTTGTTTTGCCTCGCCCATCATTTCCTTTAGGACCGGTGCTATTTCATTGCGTATATCGCGAGAATCAGTAGCTGTTTTGTTCGCTACTATTGGTAGTGGTAAGCTGTGGAAAGGTTAGGGTGGATGGTGGGACAGGTAATGGCTGCGATTGAATAGGTTCTTTACTTGATTTCGGCATAGTGCTGGTGTTCTTTACCGAGTTTGCCAGAGCATTATTCTGGCTTCCCTGCCTAGTATCCCCTCCTGCGGTTAAAGCATTGTTACCACCTGTTATTCTATCTGAGAGATCTATAAAAGTATGGTCAGTGGTGCTAATTTTGACATATTTGACGGTTTTAACTTATTTGCTTCTTTGTTACGAGGTGGTTTGGTCAAAGGCTGAGGTATGCTCAGTCAATCTACAGTCGGGTGGAGGTTCCACTTGCGGCTCTCAGGCTAGAATATCCACAACCTTAAATCGAGTAGAGGGAGAGTGATGGTTTCTAGGTAGTATCGCTGAGAATATTACGATCCAAGGACGGCGGTTCTCCGCAGAGAGAGAGATAGAGTACCAGCTAACGGATCCTCTTAGTAGATGGTGATGACGGCGGTGAATGGCGGTGGCTCTCGCCAAAAGGTGATGACGGCGGTAGTGATGATCACACCCGAAGAGAGAGTATTAAATGATGCTGTTTCTCACCAAAGAGCTATGACGGCGGTGGTGGCTAGACTCCGAAATGGGATGTCCAAAGATCGTGAAGGCGATGATGGTTGTACCTAAGGCGAAGTGTCGATTACTGGCTAATTTGAACTAACTACAGCATATTGGCTCGGGTATTCGGTCAGGGTAGTAGAGGAATTTGTCCCGCCGCAGGCGCTAGGACGTGTTCCCACCTTACCAGAGTCGGATATCCGTGCATTACCTTTCTTCTGAGTAATAGGGGGTTAAGTCCCGTCTACTCAGAAGAGATGATTACCAAAATGGTAGGGTTTCCAAATAGGCTGGGGGGAAGTACGTGTCGGCAGAAGCCTACCCCCGCCGACCCTAAGGGAGTCCCTTCTGATATATATATGTATATTGGCTCGGGAAGTCTGCCAGCGTAGTAGGGAATCCGCCCCGCCACAGGCATTGGGACGGGTTTCCCTCTTACCCAAGAAGGCTGCTCGTGCATTACCTTTCCTCTGAGTATGTATGCAATTTGTGTATATATGTATGTCTCTATGTATGCATGGCTATCACCATGCATTGCGTTTGCACGGTAGGCCAGTTATATGCAGTGGGTACATATAATACGTAGGATGGCCGGTATATGAAGGATAGATATTGTGGTGTAGCAGTTGCTACTTTACATGGTTTTGGATCGGGTGCCATAGGGTTCGAAGCGTTGCATTCGATTCGTATTGTTCGTTTATTTTCAGATTGAGTTTCGTAAAAAAAATGGTAATTTGATTTCAAAACAATTCAAAAAATTTCTGCTCTCAATAGTTTTTATCACACGAAAATTTAGATTTAAATTCACTCGATTTCAAATTGCTTGCAAATTGTTTCCAAAAAAAAATTCTATGATTTATAATATCAACTTCAAATTTCATATATATACGTGTGGAGGAGCTCAGATGACGTTCACGCCTACCAAAAAAAACTTTGTTGTCAGAAGTCAACGGAGCAAACTCTTGCGTTCCAAAGAGGGTGTGTGCATTTCAGTTCTTAATAAAATATGTAAATAATGACGAAATTTGATACATTGTGCTATGTAAGCTTTATATGGTTAATCCCTTGTGGCCACAATGTCTCAATCCATAAATTGGAGCAACTTATTTGAAGAAAAAAAAATTCAATAAGAACTTCCATATTGTCTGAATCTAGAAAAAAAGTATTGTATTAAATAAAAAAACTCTAAAAAGTTGCTAATAGCCTCCCACCCTAATGCGGCTATGTCATCTATGGGCTATTGTTTTGATCTGACATCTTGCTTCAAACTTCTAGTCTCGGTGCAATGGAATTTTTGGATTGGATCCCATAAATAAGTCACCGAAAGGGGTGATGGTCACATCTGGCTAGACCCATTAAGATGGTTGTGTGCGCAGTGTGGTAAATTTGTTCTAGACCGAAATTTATTTTTAATTAACAATGAGCATTAGGTATTATTATCGAACTTGTTGTTAATTTCGCATTTCCAGTCTAAGGCCCAGCTGTAAGGTCCTAACAATTTTATATTCTTTGAATAAGTTTATTTATAAAAATTAACCTTTGTATGGACGCTATACTAACTATAGCGGCTCTTCTATCTTTTGATTGGGCGCCATAATAATATTGTAACCTACACCTAGTGTGGATCCGTCCCTTCGCGCTATCAAGGTGGAATGCCCCCAGCTAGCTCAGTGTGAAGGGTCGGGGCCCTCAACCCTTGTCCACCTTGATGCGGGGCGAATGTTATGATCATCTCAACTCCTTGTAGAGATGCACACACCTCGCAGGAAGCCCACCATACCTTGGACCGCTCAATCATTTCGGCATTTTTTCTGCTCCGGCTGACTCCTTTTACCTACCCTGTCGTCATCCTCCCTCTCCCCAAACGTTCAAATTAGCACACCATATTTATTTTTTTTTTTCTTTCAAGATGACATTTTTAATAAAAAAGTACTGTCTATTCAAATAAAATTTCATCAAATATTTCATAAACTTCCGGCTTTGAGTTTTACAAAAATTTCCTAAAGAGAAAGTGTATGCAACAAGGATTACCATAAATGTGCTTATAACAAAAATTTCATATTTCTACACCACATACGCACAATATTACATATAATATCATCATAAATTATGTATAGGTTTCGGTATATATTTCCAGGCGGTAAAGTTGAATTGTCTCAGATTCTAAACAAAAATCAAATTATACAAAAAAAGAGGGCATGAGTCTTACAGATAAAAAGAAACAGGATGTAGGTTTTCTTCCTTTTTGGACCTTCATAAAGATATATGTATGTATATAATTAAAGATTTTAATCAAAACATATCACACCTTAACAAGAATGTTTATAACTACATAAAACAAAATTTAAAAATGTACACCAAAAAAGCCATTTATGGAATATTAAACAAAATTTTTTCTGATACGATAATTTACACAAAAAGCCTATTATACAAATGAATTCTATACATATTTATATACGCAAATTCTTATTATATAAATCAAAAACGTAGGCATAAATTTCTGACCAAATTTTGTAACTTCTTACGGGCCTATCAGTCGCCAAAAGTAAACCAAACGACTCCAAACTCAATTTGAGTAAAAATTTTCGGCTACCTAAAACTCCCTAATGCCTACCTAAAAGAGCTCTTTTAATATGGCTGACGGGATTTGTTGGAAGCGAGATGTATCTGCCTCTGCGCAGTAAGAAAAACGTCTTTTGTATCAATTCACTCGTTTGGTATATTTTTCTTTGTATACGACTTCAAAACTCCCGTTTACACAATCTGTATTTTTTTTTTCAGCCTTAATTTTAGAGTATCCCGCTCTCAACACATTTATTGATTTTATTTATTATCTCTTTATACTAGTTTTTAGCTTTTGATATTTCACTTATATATGTTTTCGTTGTCTGTATACCTTCACATCTTCGTCCTTCCCGTTTTTCCTGCTTTTAATCCATCTCTACTTCTACAGCCGGCTTGGTTATTTACATTTTCCCTTTTATTTTCTTTAAATATGTATGTATGTCTGTATGTTACGCATGTATGAACGCTTGTTTGTTTGATATGAAAGCGCAGTTCTTATGTTATTGTTCTGGGCTGTAACAGCATTTGTTCTAAGGCTTATGACAGCCCACATAACATGATCCGAATACTAGGTAAGCAAAAAAATGATTTAAATATCTGTCACCTTAATGCGCAGATCCTCCCAAATAAAGTAGATGAGTTTAGACATATTTTTGAATTGCCCGACGTTGATGTTGAATGTGTCTCAGAGACCCCAAAAGGTCGAGAAATTTTATTTTTCAAATACTTTACAGAACAAAAATTAAATATCCAAAGAAAACAAATATTCAAATGCTCAATACTTAATTTTGGCATTTCAGGATGCACGGCAATTTATACATGTATACCGCTTTTATAAAAACAAAACAAAATTTATGAAACCTTTTGATACGTTTTCTTGGTGGATTATGCAGTGATACGCAGGTAATTCTATTCCCCTTTTGATTAGCTGACCAAGAAGATCATTATTCTTACCAACCATGGCTGGTGCTCCGTCTGCACATATAGCAAATAGTTTTGTCAAAGCAAGATTCTCATTGAACTTTTTATAAATAGCGTTGAATATATCTATTACTCTGGTATTTTCCAAAAGTGGCATGATACCAAATATCTCCTCGCTAATTTCAAAATCATCATCAATGATGCGTATTCCTAAGCATTGGTAAGTGAGATGTTAGTGAAATTTTCTGAAGTATGTATATCAGATTTTTTCAATGGTGAATTTTTTTTTGTGGTTTAAAATATACATTTTTGCCAAACTTTCACTGAAAAGTAATTTTTTCACCCGTGATAGCATTATATTATGCGTCACAACTACGCACCTATCAAGGCCTGGCTGGTATCTGCTATATCAGAAGACTCATCAACTGCAATTGAAATATATCTGAATGCATCCAGTTTCCCTCTTAATTTATTATTTAAATGTTGGTGTAAATTTTCAATTCGACGTGTTACTGTTGGGCGGGATTGTTTTATCCTGTTTATTTCGCTTGCCATTGCCCTTCCATTTACTCCAAAACATGAAAGCATCTTTTGGCATATTTCTTTTATTAAACGTCCATCGGAAAAGGGATTCAAACTTATTGCTATATGTAAGCTTGTCGTATACAATGCTTTCAATGCGCACATATAACAATACAATAACATCAAGTATTCTTCTCGCATCATACTCAAGAAACTCTTCTTTTAAGGCTTTTACCTTTTCTAACCTTTCTTCATCCCCTTTGACCATTTCAGAAAAAGTTTTGGTGACACGTGAAGAAATGTCGTTTCAACTGCTATTTCGAAATTGTATTCATAGTTAAAAAGCACAACATACATTGTGCTTCGCACTCAAAATTTTCGCAAAAAAGGAACTCATGCTCCCATTCTTTATTAAAGGACATTTCTATTACTCGCTATTAATTCCAAAATTCGTACACACCAAATGTATTGTAACGAATTTGCTGCAAATCCTCTTATTTGCCCTTTTGCTAGGTTCGTATCGCTAAACTGTTGAAAAAATAACTCCAATATTGAATAATGGAAAAATGGCCTTTATTAAAATACTTCACAATAACACTCAAACTGTGCAACGAATAGCTTAATAACCAAACTGATAGCTCAAATGAAACTCCACTATTCAAAATAATACTGCTATTGCTCGCTAGATATCGTCTTAATCGAAACTGCTTGACAACTCAAATCAAACTGAATTACAGCGCCTCTACATCTGTCGCCTTTTATACTCTTTGGTTTCCTCGTTCGCATTTTTCTAGAATCTACTAGCATTGTCCATGAGCTCTCAAACTTCTCAGCTATAACTAAAATTGCACAATTTTATACAGCTTTTAGGCGCTTCCAGAATCTACTAGTCCAGTAGCTCTCAAACTTCTCAGATATATGCATGTGTTAGTGCATTCACTCTCCGCTGCTCGTATTCGTACATGGTACATATGTGTAGACGCAATTATTTATTCGTTTATGTAGATACATAATGATTGAATTATTGATGTGAATGTTTGTAGTTTACAGTCTCTCGCGCACACATAGGCGTATAAGTAAATGCATCTGTGTGTGACATCTCTCGGATGCTTTATATGTGTGTATACATGATTTGATTATTGACGTAAATATCGCTTAGCATGCCTTAGCATCGCCTTAGTGATGGTATAGCTTAGTGATGCTAATATCCGTAACAATATGAAAACTTTTTTTATACAATTTTTTTCAGTGCTGTCATGTTTTTTATATTTTTTTCATAGTAAATTTGTTTTTGTAAATTTTTATATTATATCCAAGTGCTCGTTCATTATATGAAATTGTTTTTGCTTTGCCCTAACATATGAAAATCAAAAACTTCCATAAGAATTTTATTTATATGCGAGGGCATACGGGAGTGCTTTGAAATTTTTTTTTATATTCAAAGTGTGAATTTGAAAAGTGCTATAAGTGTATAGGGGTTGAGCAGCCCTGCATATAAACTATGTACAACTTGAAGATGCTGTAGATAGCGTTTTATGGGAGTCGGTTTATAACTTCACATTTGCAAATGACCAAATAAAATTTCTCCAAGCTAATATTTCCTGACTTTATGAAAATACGTACCAATCGTGACAAAATCCTGTAAAGCTCGAAAGCGCCCTTGGTTTAACAACTATATCAAAGGCCTTATCCAAAAACACAACAAGGCGTATCGTAACTGGAAACGGCTAAAATGTGATGAAACTTATAATATTCTCAAAGCTCACAGAAGAGAAGTCACCAAAGCTATCGGATCACAAAAACTCAAATATTATGAGTATCAGTTTGGCACTGCGATAGGGAGTAAAAATCATCATACAAAAAATGGAGGTAGTTCCATTTAGTGTGACGTTAGCCACTTGACGTTTGCGGGGACAATGACAGTTTCACCAAAAACAAGCTACCAGATTGAAAAATGTTACGAAATTTTCTAATTTTGATGGATTTCATATTAACGAATACATCTAAATTACTTTCATAGTTATTTTAAATAAAGAAGAAAAAAATTAGCCACATGCCTTGGAAATATTTTAATACGAAATATCAGCCCAAAAAAGGTTTTTAAAAAGTTTTTCGAGCTACCGAAAATTCTTTTGTGGAAGAAACATGGATCGAAGTATGCAAAGCAAGGAAATATAGAATTCTTAAGTATCCGTACGTTTGCTCAAAACATTTTGACAAAAAAAAAACAAGTTTGTCAATTGCTTGCTCAAAGGAGGTCCTTATAAACGACACCGAAATTTCTTGATAAATTGGCTACAAGTCCACATTTTTTATTTATTGTATAATTCAAGCGGTGCGCTTTAGGAGGGAATTGTTAAACCACTTTTTAGGGAGAACATTACCCTGTAGCTCTGCAGCTTATCCACAAGTTATGAGTGTTTTTGCCCGTTGAACCAGGGGTCATCTTGGGGCAGCCCCGTCTATACACATTCTGTGCCCTTTTAGCATTGAAATAGATTTGCAGACTTTGGAGGTGCACTTTTTCTCAACATGCCTTGAGAAATATCCACTGTAGGGGCCTTATAAAAGGGCCATGCTAGATCAATTGGATTTTGCGTGTGTTTTTTTTTCTGTCTAAGGGTCAAGCTGCCATAAAGATATGCGTCATTAAGCAATGTATGAGTAATTATCCACTATTTTTCAATAAAATTACATGTTTTACTGTATTCTCAATCAATATATATGCACATAAATCGTGATAAAGCCTAGTATTATTGTCTCAGACGACCATTGCGTTTTCATCCTAAAGGAAATTTCCATCTCGAAAAAACACAATTTCGTCTGAAACAGTAACGGTATGGCAACGCTTCTGACAAAACAACAAACATTATGAAACTTCTAAAACTCCCAAATACGTCAATAAATTTTGAGTGGAACTACCTTCTTTTTTGTATCATGGTAAAAATACATGGAAGCACATCCGAGATATTGGTATAGACGTTAAAGGCAATGACACCGATGAACACACAAATGTAAATGAGCTGAATCAAAAGTTTGTTCAGCAATATAATCGTGACAGTAACGTATGTATTGATAGGTTTAGTGATTTTTTGCATTGTTCATTACCTGGTTTTTCATTCTCAAACGTTGATGATTGTGCAGCTATTAAGTCAGTTCTTAGTATTAAGTCTAATGCTACGGGCCTAGATGGTATTCACGCCAAGTTTTTTAAGTACATACTTCCCAAAATTTTACCATACGTCACTTTTGCCTTCAATACTATCCTGTCCTCATCTATTTTCCCTCAATCTTGGAAGGTGGTTAATGTAGACCCAATTAAAGAAACCAATGGGGAACATAGGCCCTTTGCAATACTGCCGTTTCTGTCCAAAGTCCTCGAACCTTTAATGCATGTCCAAATAAGTTCTTTCTTAAGTCGTAATTGCTTTTTTAAAGAAACGGAAAACTTGGGAAGAGAATGACTGGGATTTCCTCTAATTGAAATCTGTACCCAAATACGCATTATGTTGGGTCAGAATTGTTCGAGAATTGGTGTCTGCAATCGCCGAATGTGACGCCGAATTGGCGCAAAAGAAATTCACAGATTTTACATAAAAAAAAAATTTCGTTCACTTAGGACTTACCCTTTAAAATTCGCTCCGTTCTAAAAAATGCCCGAAGCTCGAAACTCCAGAATAATGTTGAAATTACAAGGAAAACCCCACAGTGCCGGATCAGATGGATGTCCCCGCTCTTAGACTACGCAAAACTCAATTACCTTCTGTCGTCTTCAATACCATTATTACCACAAACTGCTGCTTTTTTTGGCCTTTTCGTCTCCACGAAACTTTTAAATATTTGTATACGCACTACTTTCTTATCCTTTTGGACTTCGCGCACAGGGAAACTTACTATCACGAATATCACACAAAAAATGTTTTTAATTTTTAAATTTAAAGAATCCGCGCACTGCCAACTTGGTTGTCTGCTTCAATACATTTAATCCTCTTGCCCTACAGTTACTCCCTTTTATATCGTCAATCCGTCACCGAAACCGTTTACCTTTGCCGTTTTTGCATTATCATAACCATCATTGCCCTATATCTCTCCCTTTCCTTATTATCACTACACCCTTAACTACCATCTGGCAACCTTTAAGCACAGCTTTTCGGACTTCTCTTTGGTGACTTTCCGAACACTTCCTAGCACTTGACATTTCTCGTGTTTATTTACAATTTTACAATTTATTCGTGTGTACTATTTAAAATCTTAATTTACATATAATCTGGTGGAAAGATTACAATTAGTTGTGCTTTCAGACAACCCTTTTTGCTCCCAGTGGTTTTACGCTTTGTTTCACGGTTCTGTGGCCATTTACAATCGGCCAATAGCTGCATTAATCTTCCTGCGCCAACATTGTAATATACAATAGTAAACATTGTGAGTTCTACCAATAAAAGTTGTGATTTATCTTTGAAAAATTAATTTATTAATCTAATAAAGATATCTTTATAAAAAACACGCTCGTGAACATTTTATTTTATTTAAACCTTCTGAGTTTTATGGGTTCGCACAATCTCGCGCTCGCATTAGAACGTGATTTATTGTTTGGTAAAAGTATTTCGGAATATTTGTTCTGAGCTACCCTAGCTTTCTCTATTGTTATGCCACCTCTTTGCTCGGATTTACTCTTCATTTATTGTGGTTTCGACAGACAGACGTATAAAGCTTCTCTCCTTCACGTGCGTTCATTAGGAATTTCCACGTTTCCACCCTTCGTCATATACAACATTCGAGCGGGACAAGGTAGGTTCCAGTCCCAATGCGGGGAACACCCACACCCTGACAAATAGCAAGGAGTCTCATTGCAACGCAACCAAAGCCTATGTAAATCGGCCTTAATTTCTGTCGCTGTGAAAGTCACCCGTAAATAAAACGGTGCTGTGAGTGGAAGCAAACCAAAGGAGCAGCATATGAATGAATGAATGTTTGACTATGAGATACGTTTTTTTGCAATAAAATTGTTGTTTTTTTTCATTTAAAAATGCTGTTACAGATTTTTGTATTACACAAATATAATGAACTTGGAAACAGAAATTCAGAAATCCTAGAAAATATTTGTTTTTTTAATGTTAGTACATTCCGCTCCGCTTGACCTGGATGATAAGGTGCAGTCCGTTTGTGAACTATTCCTTTCTTTTTCATGAGCAAAAGAAACTCGTTAGATGTGAATTGCGGACTATTGTCGCTTACTAGTACTTCTGGAATTCCAAATTTTGAAAATATTTCGTGGCATTTTTCAATCGTAGTCGGTGTATTGATGTTTGGGGTGATATAAATTTCAGACCATTTGCTATAAGCATCTATGAGAATGAAAAAGTATTTCCCTTTGAATGGTCCAGTATAATCCACATGAACACGTTCAAATGGATGTTTCGCTGCTTCCCATACATGCGTAGTAACTTTTACGGGATTTGCTCGCGTATGTTGGTATTGTGTACAATTTCTTGTAATATCTTCAACGTCTGAATCCATTTTTGGCCACCAGCAACAGCTTCGCGCCAATTCTTTCATGCACGTGATTCCGAAATGTGCTATGTGTAGTTCATTTAGAACCCGCTTGCGTAATTCCTTATGTACATATACACGCAAACCTCGTAGTAAGCAATCATTGTTAAGTGCGAATTCCGTTTGGCTATATTGAAACGTTTATTAGGTTTTACTATATATCCCTTGAGCAAACCATTCACTAGCTCTTCAACTGTTTTGTCATTTCTTGTCGCTATTCGCAGTTCTTCTGCCGATACCGGCAGCGTCTCAATTGCATTCATCTCGATTATTTCGATTTCTTCCCTTTTGTTGTATTTTTCCACCAGAGGTAAGCGAGGAAAAGTATCCGCACCTGATTCCGAAATGTGCTATGTGTAGTTCATCTAGAACCCGCTTGGGTAATTCCTTAGGTACATATACACGCAAACCTCGTAGTAAGCAATTATGGTTAAGTGCGAATTCCGTTTGGCTATATTGAAACGTTTATCAGGTTTTACTATATATCCCTTGAGCAAACCCTTCATTAGCTCTTCAACTGTTTTGTCATTTCTTGTCGCTATTCGCAGTTCTTCTGCCGATACCGGCAGCGTCTCAATTGCATTCATCTCGATTATTTCGACTTCTTCCCTTTTGTTGTATTTTTCCGCCAGAGGTAAGCGAGAAAAAGCATCCGCGTTTGCGTGATCGGATAATTTACGATGCTGTATGTCATAATCGAATAATTGTAGCAATATAGAGTAGTGCTGCATTTTTGTAGCGGACATTGTCGGCAAACCTTTTTTTGGTAATAAAATTTGTGTAAGGGGTTTGTTGTACGTGATAAGGTTAATTTCCGAGTGTAAACGTATTGGTAGGACTTGCGAATTCCAAAGATAATCGCGTGAGCTGCTCTATCGATTTGTGTATACCGTTGTTGTACTACTGATAACGTTTGCGATGCAAACTGTATTGGTTTCTCGCTTCCATCTGGGTAAATATGGCTCAGTACTGCATCCACACTCACTGGACTGGCATCGTAGCCAGTACTAAGGGTAATTTTGGATCGTAGTGCGCCAGATGCAAGCTTGTTAAGATTTGTTTTTTTACCTTGCTAAATGCTTTCTTACAAGGGTCGCTCCAAGTAAACTTTACATTCTTTAATGGGTACAAAATTTTGCTTAAATTCGGAAGAAATCAGCCGTAATAATTGACCAGGCCTAAAAAAGCGCGAACTTCATCTTTGTTCGTTGGCTCTGGCATTTCAACAATTGCGTTTACTTTTTCCTGAATTTTATATATACCTAGTCGGCTGATTTTATATCCGCAATATTCTATTTGATTTGCCAAAAATACGCATTTATCGAAATTTATGCGCATACTGTGTTTACTCAGACGTGATAGAACCAGTTCGAGGCGTTGTAAGTGTATATCGTCGTTTAGAGCAGTTATTTTAATATCGTCCAAAAACACTGACACCCCCTCTATGTCTTTTAGGACTTGTTCAATTTCGCGCTGCCATTTCGCTGGCCCTGATGCAATGCCATACATTAATCTTGTAGGTTGATACAGACCACCATATGTACTAAGCGTCAAAATTTCGGGATCATCCGGGTGCACTTCTAGTTGTAAGTAGGCTTTTGTTAAATCAATTTTTGTAAACTTCTGTCCACCCGCCATCGATGCGAACATCTGTTCGATAGTAGGAAGTGGATGCCTTTCCACTACTATTCCCGGATTTACTGTAATTTTAAAATAGCCGCATAATCGTACTTTGTTACCTTGCTTTTTTACTGCTACAATGGGTGTAGCCCATCTAGCAGAATCAACTTTTTTTATGACGCCATTCCGTTCTAACTCTTCGAGCTCTTTTTCGACCGCATCACGCAATGCAAATGGTAACTTCCTCGCTTTAATGAAGATTGGTTCGGCATTTGTCTGTAGAAGAATACGTGCCTGTAATTTCTCAATTTTACTCACCAATTTTTCGAATAATTTGCCATATTTCATTTTCAGTTGTTTGATTGTTGTTTCCATTTGGTGCTTATGAATGGACGAAACGGTTTGCGCATGTAGTCTGCATTGAAAATTTTGTTCCAATCCATTTTCAACTCACGTAACCATTTCCGTCCTAGAAGTGGCTTCCTATTTTATTCTACTACATACATTTTCATATTTCGTTTTTCAGTACCCGATACCACACACACATAGAAATAGCCAAGCAGCTTGATTTCTTTTCCACAGTAGCTAACCAATCGTAAGCCCGAAGGCAACAATTCCTGTGTACGAAAATATGTGTATTTATCTTTATTGTTGATTGTCGTTACTGGAGAGCCGCTATCGATTTCGAAACCTAGAAAAATATTTTTAATTTTTAGTACTGTACACACTTTTTGGTTTCTTCTTTTGTGATACCTACTCATAATTAGGATTGTCCCAGTGTATGTTGAATTATTCCTCGACTGAATTGGTATCACTCTCACATTCGATGTAGTTTGTTGTTTCTTTGTTCTCTTTCTTTGCTTTGAAACAGACTGATTGCAGATGACCCCTCACTTTTCAAAACGCGCAAATCGATTTTTGATGAGGGTATTTATTAGCCCGGTGGTCACTTTTGCCACACCGAAAACAAAATCCACTCTCGTCACCATTAGCAATCGTCTTCGGATTTGCTGAATTCGTCGTTGGCGTATTTCCCCCATTTTTGTTCTTTTGAAGAATGTAGTTTACCTGCGCTTTTGAGTCTTTTTGTAGTTGAATTTGGGCACCACCTTTCGCTGACAGCTCTATTGTTTTTGCTATAGTCAATGTGTCAGGGTGTGGGTATTCCCCGCGTTGGACGTTGAGCGCATCTTGGCCCGATCGAGTGAAGCAACAGGCTAACAATGGCCTCACAGCCGAATTCTTCCCAGGAAATTATTTTATAAGTATGGCCGAAGGTCACCAGAGAAGAAGGATATGGGGGTCGTGTCAATGCCCTGTGGTAACGCTTAATCGGATGATGCACCACTTAATTGTTTGGCCAAAAGTATCAAGGGTGATACCAAAAGACACGTTCCGTTTTTAAAATCCTACAGCGAAATAAAAAAACTTTCATTAATCTCAAAAGACATAGAAAAGCAAATCGGTTCGAATTTTTCATGTGGCTGTTGCATTTTACCAGATTTGTTGTACATATACACATTAATGCAGAAAGGTGTTCTGCTCGCCTTTATTAATTTTTTTTTTGTTTTGCTTACCAATACGATCTTGTCCGTAATGGAAATCGTAATAAGAAACCGGATATTATGTATACAGCATGTGCTATCGTAGGTTATAACAAAGAGGTTGAGGCAAAATTTGGCGCGCTTGTGTGTGCATTCAGGTTTGGCGTGTCACCTCACGGCTGTATAGCACCAGGAGTCGATAGGATGGTTATGCCACGTGCCGACGAACCAAGCATTCGCGAAGTAAACTGTTTTCCTATGAACCAGCAAAACAAAGATGCTCCAATGGGCGAGTTATCGTTGCAGGAGTTATAACATTAGCGTAGTTTAATATACTACGGCTAAAGATATTTCTCTGAATTTTCAGAACCTAAGCTCAAAAAGTGAGGTGTTTTATATAAACATGCGTCACACCATCTATTTTTTTTTACTTTACCTTGAGAACTATAATCATAGCTTTTCCTGCATATTTCCAATCCCCTGGTGTTAGAGGTGCTTTCTCTTCTGTCCAACTCAGTGTTGGATCCGCCCAGGGTTATTTTTTGGCTGATATTTCAGAATTAATATTGATGCGAACAGGCGTCGCTTGACACTTCTCCCGGATAATTTTCGACGACTTTTGCCAAGGCAAGTTAAAGTGAGTAATCACTGAAACGAATGATAGTGTTTTCGTAGTTGTATCATCTCAAAATTGATGGTATCTACTCAAATTTTATTTCACAACTTACATTGTATGGGGCAGAATGATGATGTTGCTGCAGGAGGATGCGATATGAACTGCTCCAAGTTTCAAGGCAAAGGAGTAGATCACCAAACAAAAGAATGTGGAACATTTCAGCCAATATATATAATTTTTCATTATCTCGGCACAAGTAATATCGCCAGAAATTTGTAAATAATGATAAACATGCAAGAAACGTCAAATTTTAGGAAGCGTTCGAAAATTCCATGGCTCAATTAATTGAACCATGGAAAATTCCCAAGAGGTAATTTTTAAAAGCTCCATTCCAAGACTTGTCATATGTTAGCTCCGAGTGTGGTGAGTACAAGAAAGGGGTGGATATAGGTTATAATGGTTGCGGTTGAGTATGTGATGACAATAGAAAACGGTGTATCTGCTAGGTTGCCATCTATAAAAGGGGGCGTAACTGTCGTAGAGAGATGCAGTCCTGAAGTATATTGCACCGATTCGCCTGTGCTGCGCGGTCCGTTGTCGTACAAAATAAGTACATAAAGTTGTAGTTTAACAAGGCTTTTGGCCTTAAAACACATACCGGGTCCGTCGATGAACTAATTTAACCCCAAGGCTGCATATGGATATGGAAAACATTTTTTTATGTGGGAATGTTATCTGGCCACCGCGGATGACAAAAAGCTCTAACAGCGCCAGGGAAATTATTACTTTCTTACTTACTTAATTGGCGCTTAACCGTCTAAACGGTTATGGCCGTCCAACAAGGCGCGCCAGTCGCTCCTTCGCTCCGCCAACCGACGCCAATTGGTTACATCAAGGGAGTTTAAATCGTTTTCCACCTGGTCCTTCCAACGGAGTGGGGGCCGCCCTCTACCTCTGCTTCCATAGGCGGGTTCCGACAGAAACACTTTCTTGGCCGGAGCATCATTTTTCATTCGCATAACATGGCCTAGCCATCGCAGCCGCTGCGTTTCAATTCGCTGGACTATGTTGATGTCTGCGTATAGCTCGTACAGCTCATCTTTAAATCTTCTTCAGTACTCGACATCGCCAACGCGTAGAGGTCCATAAATCTTTCGAAGAACTTTTCTCTCGAACACTCCCAAAGCCGCTTCATCTGCTGATGTCATAGTCCATGCTTCTGCCCCATATAACAGGACGGGTACGATAAGTGACTTGTAGAGTATGATTTTCGTTCGCCGAGAGAAGACTTTACTTTTCAATTGCCTACCCAGTCCAAAGTAGCACTTATTGGCAAGATTGATTCTTCGCTGTATTTCAGTGCTGATGTTGTTGCTAGTGTTGATGCTGGTTCTCAAATAAACGAAGTCTTCTACTATTTCGAAATTATGGCTGCCAACAGTAGTATGGTTGCAAAGGCGCGTATGCGCTGACTCTTTGCTCGATGACAGCAGGTACTTCGTTTTGTCCTCATTCACCATCAAATCCATCTTTACCGCTTCTTTTTCAAGTTTGGAGTAAGCAGAACTAACAGCGCGGGTGTTTAGGCCGATGATATCAATGTCATCAGCATATGCCAATAGTTGCACGCTTTTATAGTATATTGTTCCAGTGCGGTTAAGTTCTGCAACTAGTATAATTTTCTCCAGCATCAAATTAAAGAAATCGCAAGATAGGGAGTCACCCTGTCTGAAACCTCGTTTAGTTTCGAACGGCTCGGAGAGGTCCTTCCTAATTCTGACTGAGCTGATGGTGTTGCTCAACGTCATTTTGCACATCCGTATAAGTTTTGCGGGGAAACCAAATTCAGACATAGCGGCATATAGGCAGCTCCTTTTCGTGCTGTCGAAGGCGGCTTTAAAGTCGACGAAAAGGTGATGTATGTCGATTCTCTTTTCACGGGTTTATTCCAAGATTTGGCGCATTGTGAAAATCTGGTCGATTGTAGATTTACCAGGTCTGAAGCCGCACTGATAAGGTCCAATCAGCCGGTTCACGGTGGGCTTCAATCTTTCGCACAATACACTTGAAAGAACCTTATATGCGATATTAAGAAGGCTGATTCCACGATATTTGGTGCATTTTGCAGTATCCCCCTTCTTGTGGACTGGGCAAAGAACACTTAGATTCCAACCGTCGGGCATGCACTCGTCCGCCCATATTTTGCTAAGAAGCTGCTGCATGCGTCTTACCAACTCCTCGCCGTCGTTCTTGAATAGCTCCGCAGGCAATCCATCAGCGCCCACGGCCTTGTTGTTTTTCAATCTGGTTATTGCTATTCTAACTTCCTCATAATCGGGCGGGGGACATATATTCCATCATCATCGATTGCGGGATCGGGTTCTTCATCTCTGCGCGGTGAATTGCTGCCTCCACTTAGGAGAGCAGAGAAGTGTTCCCTCCTTAATCGAAGCACTCTCTGGACATCAGTTACAAGGTCGCCGTTTTCGTTCCTACAGGAGTTTGCCCCGGTCTTAAACCCTTCCGTGTGTATTTTTAAGTAAAATTATTTATTTTTTGGTAAAATTTTCGGGCGTTATTCCTGGTGGCTAGCAGCTCAAGCTCCTCGCACTCACGCCTTTCTGCTTCGACTTTTTTCTTCCTGAAAAGGCGTCTCGCTTCCCGTTTCAACTCACGATAGCGTTCACACACTCCTCTTGTCGCGCTCGCTTTTAAAGTAGCCCTGTAGGCAGCGTCTTTTCTTTCGGTTGCAACGCGGCATTCTTCATCCTACCAGTTGTTTTTTCGTGGCCGCCAGTAACCAATTTTTTCCTCGGCGGCAGTACTAAGTGCTTTGGAGATATGCTCCCACTGCTCCTGTATTCCTTCAGGAGGAGTTGTGCTCTCAGAGAGCAGGTGTGAGAATCGAGTTGCGAAATCATTGGCAGTCTGTTGTGATTGAAGCTGTTCGACGTCAGCTTTCCTTGTGTTTTTGTTCCTTGGTTTTAGCCGCGCTGAGGCGGGTGCGTATTTTGGCTGCAGCGAGATAATGGTCCGAGTCGATGTTAGGTCCTCGGATCGTGCGCACATCTAAAACACTGGATCCATGCCGTCCATCTATCACAACGTGATCGATCTGATTGCGAGTATTTCGATCAGGAGACAGCCATGTAGCTTGATGTATCTTTTTATGCATGAACCCCGTGCTGGATATGACCATGTTTCGAACACCGGCAAAGTCAATCAACCTCAGTCCGTTAGGATAAATTTCATTGTGTAGGCTGAACTTTCCGACTGTGGGGCCAAAAACACCTTCTTTGCCCACCCTGGCGTTAAAGTCGCCCAGCACGACTTTTATATCATGACGGGGCAGCGCTCGTATGTGCGTTATAATTGTTCATAAAAAGTGTCTTTCACCTCATCGTATTTCTTCTCTGCCGGCGCATGGGCGCAGATGAATGATATATTAAAAAATTTTGCTTTTATTCGGATAACGGCGAGACGCTCGTCCACAGGCGTGAACGCCAGAACTTGGCGACAAAGTCTCTCTCCCACCACGAATCCGACGCCGAAACTGCGCTTATTCGTATGGCCACTCCAATAGATGTCACAATTTTTGATCTTATTTCTTCCTTGCTTCGTCCAACGCAATTCTTGGATGGCGGTGATGTCAGATTTTGCTTTGACAAGGACATCAACCAGCCGGGCATCTGCACCAATCCCACTCAGGGAGCGGACGTTGCAGGTGCATGCCCTCAATTCATTGTCCTTCAAACGTTTGCCATGGTCATCATCAATAGAGAGTGTATTTATCCGAGGCTTGTTGTTATATTTCATTGGAGTATGGTTTTACATGGCGGATCTCAAGCCCAGCGCACAACCTGCTAAGCGGGGGTGAAAATATTACTTGCACGTTTATATAGCGAGCCGCTTTCCTAAGACAGACGCCTGCTTGCAGCCGCACCTAGAGGTGTACAGACGCTGCCGATGAGATCTCCCTCGGCTAGCCCTTAAACCGATTATGTCAGAGTGGCCTAGCCAGGTTGTCGCCTTCTCACATTAGCTCACCACAGATGTTTAGCGGCTACGCAGAGAATAATTAGCCGCAAGCGACCGGCAGTAGTGAGCTGCTTGAACCGCATGCAAAAGAATCGCTCTGGCCATTCCCAGCTGAATGGCGGTCAGAAGCTTTCCCCACATTCGTGGACTTCTACATTATTATATTATACCGGACATTTATACCTCTCATTATAGATTTATACCGGTCACGATACCAGTCACCTATACCAAATACATATTTTTAAAAATCACCCTCATCTTTCATCTGGTTCCTGCAGTGGAGACTGCACCCAATATACAATTTTATAGCAGCGCACGCATGATCGACGAGGAGCGGAAATGATAGGAGCAAGGCGTTTGCATGTATAATAGGCCGTTTTACTTATTTTTTATATGTATATTTCATGTATGTGTAAATTCAATTTTATATGAAATTCAATTGTCCAAATTTTAGTGGCACCTATAGGACACGTAAAAGACATCCCAAACGGATTAGTTTAGGAAAATACGTTTTTTTGTGCATCGCACATTGACCAATAACCCTGCAACAAACCCCTGAACTTCCTTGAGAGCGCTCTATTAGGTAGGCATTAGGGTGGTTTCTTCGGATAACTTGGAAGTGGACTCCGATTGAGCACATAAGCGTTTGGGTGAATTTTGGTGACCAAGTACGCCCTGAATAAATTGACAATCTTTGATTGGGAGACATTTGTAAGGATGTACTATATGATGGAAATTATTATAAGATAGATGAAACTATTCCTGTTTGAATTATATATGTGTTAATGATTAATTTTTTTGCCAAGATTCGAGAATAGTCGAAAGATTGATTTTTTTCATGTAATATGTCTTTTGTATAATTCCGTTACATGCATTTCTTATTTTTTTTTTTTGGTACAATGTAGTAAATCGAACTTTTTCTGATAATATATAAGAGATAATGGTCCAAGTCGATGTTAGGTCCTGGGATCGTGCGCACATCTAAAACACTGGAGGCATACCGTCCGTCTATCACAACGTGATCGATCTGATGCGAGTATTTCGATCAGGAGGCAAGCATGTAGCTTAATGTATCTTTTTATGCATGAACCTCGTGCTGGATATGACCATGTTTCGAGCACCGGCAAAGTCAACCAGCCTCAGTCCGTTAGGAGAAGTTTCATTGTGTAGGCTGAACTTTCCTACTGTACGGCCAAAAACACCTTCTTTACCCACACTGGCGTTAAAGTCGCCAAGCACGACTTTTATATCATGACGGGGGCAGCGCTCGTATGTGCGTTCTAATTGTTCATAAAAAGTGTCTTTCACCTCATCGTCTTTCTTCTCTGTCGGCGCATGGGCGCAGATGAATGATATATTAAAAAATTTTGCTTTTATTCGGATAAAGGCGAGACGCTCGTCCAAAGGCGTGAACGCCAGAACTTGACGACAAAGTCTCTCTCCCACCACGACCCCGACGCCGAAACTGCGCTTATTCGTATGGCCACTCCAATAGATGTCACAATTTTTGATCTTATTTCTTCCTTGTTTCGTCCAACGTAATTCTTGGATGGCGGTGATGTCAGATTTTGCTTTGACGAGGACATCAACCAGCCGGCCATCTGCACCAATCCCACTCAGGGAGCGGACGTTCCAGGTGCATGCCCTCAATTAATTGTCCTTCAAACGTTTGCCATGGTCATCATCAATAGAGAGTGTATTTATCCAAGGCTTGTTGTTATATTTCATTGGAGTATGGTTTTACATGGCGGGTCTCAAGCCTAGCGCACAACCCGCTAAGCGGGGGTGAAAATATTACTTGCACGTTTATATAGCGAGCCGCTTTCTCCAAGACAGACGCCCGCTTGCAGCCGCACCTAGAGGTGTACAGACGCTGCCGATGAGATCTCCCCCGGCTAGCCCTTAAACCGATTATGTCAGAGTGGCCTAGCCAGGTTGTCGCCTTCTTACATTAGCTCACCGCTAAACAGATGTTTAGCGGCTACCCAGAGGATACTTGGTCGCAAGCGACCGGCAGTAGTGAGCTGCTTGAACCGCATGCAAAAGAATCGCTCTGCCCATTCATTCCCAGGTGAATGGCGGTCAGAAGCTTTCCCCACTTTTGTGGACTTCTACATTATTATATTATACCGGACATTTATACCTCTCATTATAGATTTATACCGGTCACGATACCAGTCACCTATACCAAATACATATATTTAAAAATCACCCTCATCTTTCATCTGGTTCCAGCAGTGGAGACTGCACCCAATATACAATTTTATAGCAGCGCACGCATGATCGACGAGGGGCGGAAATGATAGGGGCAAGGCGTTTGCATGTATAATAGGCCGTTTTACGTATTTTTTATATGTATATTTCATGTATGTGTAAATTCAATTTTATGTGAAATTCAATTGTCCAAATTTTAGTGGCACCTATAGGACACGTAAAAGACATCCCAAACGGATTAGTTTAGGAAAATACGTTTTTTTTGTGTATCGCACAGTGACCAATAACCCTGCAACAAACCCCTGAACTTCCTTGAGAGCGCTCTATTAGGTAGGCATTAGGGTGGTTTCTTCGGATAACTTGGAAGTGGACTCCGATTGAGCACTTAAGCGTTTGGGTGAATTTTGGTGACCAAGTACGCCCTGAATAAATTGCCAATCTTTGATTGGGAGGCATTTGTAAGGATATACTATATGATTGAAATTATTATAACATAGATGAAACTATTCCTGTTTGAATTATATATGTGTTAATGAATAATTTTTTTGCCAAGATTCGAGAATAGTCGAAAGATTGATTTTTTTTCATGTAATATGTATGTCTTTTGTATAATTCCGTTACATGTATTTCTTATTTGTTTTTTTTTTTTTGGTACAGTGTAGTAAATCGAACTTTTTCTGATAATATATATATATATATATATATATATATATATATATATGTATATCGTTTTAAGATTTGAAAGTATGTATGTGAATCCCTATATATATATATATATATGTATACTAGGGCGGGTCGATTTAAAAATCGCTCATTGCTCTGTGAAAATCGTATTCTAGGATCGAAATAAGAAACTTTGCCGAAGGAACCATACCTCTAAAACGAATTCTGATGCCCCCCCCCCCCCCCCAGGTAGGGGCAAATTTTGAAAAATTCCACTTTGACCCATTTAGAGTGCTCCAATCGTGTCCAAATGTATGACCGGCCCCCACTAACTTTGGAGGCCCGACCCACCGATGCCAGTGGCACACCCCCTGGAACCCCACTGGGGGTTCACCATACAAACATTTCAAAAAATCGCCGGTTTTGCACTTTACATGAAAAAATGAGCTAAATGGCTATGTTTTTTCTTTATT
Source organism: Eurosta solidaginis (assembly GCF_040869045.1). Taxonomy (NCBI): domain Eukaryota; kingdom Metazoa; phylum Arthropoda; class Insecta; order Diptera; family Tephritidae; genus Eurosta; species Eurosta solidaginis. Next base: position 137,288,112 of record NC_090319.1, read on the forward strand.
TTTATTTATTTATTTATAATAATATTTATTATTTATTTATAATAATACCTTTTTTTTCTCTTAAGAAATTTATTTAGTCAGAACATATGTAAATGAAAAAATTAATTTAAGTGAGTTATAGAAAAGAAACTAAAGAAAATTATTGTTTGAAGTCTTTTTTACTTTCAATTCTGGGCAATTTCGCACGGCTCATCGTCAGTGCATATTCCAATTAATGCATCCAGTGATATATTTTTATCGTTGAAAAAACCATTTAATTTGGTTGTTTTGTATTCAGCGGTTTCATGTTCCAGTCATACGTAACCAATCAATTCAGAATTGGGTTCTCTCAAAATAACAAGATGAGGTTCTTTTACCATCCTAGCATGATACTTCTCATCAATTTTATCTATCGTTAAAGTATCATCTTTTCTGCCATCGAATGAAAACGCTAACAAATTGGTATCATCTAACCGTTTGCGAAGCACTTCTTGTCTGCATTTCTCTGTTTCTCTGCGAACTTTCGATTTATCCATGATGAGAGGTTTCCCATGCTTATCTTTAATTTTAAAATCTTGCAAAAGAGCGGTTCCCAATGCTTATGCTACTCTGTCAGGCACACCAAATCTGTCATATACCAAAGCAAAGTTAAAACAATCGTATCTCTCTGTGTATTGTGAACTTGTGCTTCTATCCATATCTTCTTGAACCGGTGGCGGTGCGTATGTTGAATCATCGGGATCTTGGTATGTTGGCATTGATGACATAGACGTTGCTCCTTGCTCTTCAGTTTCCATCATAAATGCATCCATTGTTAGTCTTCTCTGATAATTTTGATCGTGCATGAACTCTTTGAGGCGTTCGGGAACCCAGCCGCATGCACATGTAGCTGCCTTCAAATCGCATTTAAATGTTCCAATGTAAAAAATTGTTTCCAGAGATTTTACATACTCTGTAAATTGTTGGGTGTTGTTTCTTCTCTTGATTTGCTCTTGATACTTGTCAAGCAATTTATTCAATTTATTAAGTACACTTTTTTCAGCATTATTTCCATACCAAGTTTTTCCCAAATTCCAATCAACTTATCTTGTACTTGAATAGTGAATGATTTATGGGAAAACTTTTAGCACGTTCGCTTAAGTAAAAATAATATCTCAAGATATCGAGATGGGTTGGTAAATAAAGATCAGTTAAATCAGTAGACACACCAAAAACAGTAACATCATTCTTGGGTATATGACTCATTGGGTTTTCGATAGTTGTTGATGTAGTTGCTTCATCTTGCGGTGTAGAGGATGGTGGATTCATTGTAAACTTTTTGATTTCGAATGGTCACTTCACTTATTATTTTTTTGAAATATTTTTTATCTGAAATTAGCACTTCACACTTTGAGTTCTTCACAACGACTTAATGCATTCACAAAAACTGTTGCGTTATATATGGTCTACGAGACGAGGTAATAAGAATGAAATGGTAATTTCAATTCTACCTGCTGTGTCTTGTGGTGGCTTAAAAAAAACAACACAAGCAATTTTACGATCTGCAATTGTGTCACAGTGATACCTTCATTTTTTAAAACGGTTGAATAAAAAACCCACACAACTATGTTTACGACATGCAAATGCATCACAGTGATGCCTTGGTTTTAAAAGGGTTGTAAAAACGCTAATTTCTAATAATTTTTTTTAATTTCTTTTCTATTACTAACCCTACAAGAAACGCTGATAGTTTTACTAATACACTCACACTTGTAATTGACAATGCTGATCCTGCGATGACGTAAACATTGATACTCAAATTTATGTATGTTCCTTTGATCGCTCACGCATGTCCGCATGTTCCCAACGACAGCCTATAATCATGAAAAAGGACTCAAACTGGGAAAGCTTCGGACACCTGGTACAGAACAAAAGAACATACAGCAGATACCATTATGCATGTGAGACAGATACATAATTTTCAACGGAATTTTATGTATGCGAGGACAGTTTATCCGATTTAATCATGTTGTCACTACTGACTGTCATATGACAATCAAATGATTATCACGGTTGTTTTGTTATTTTTTAAATTCCGCCATTTTCAACCGACGAAAACCATATAAAAAATAAGTTTAAAAAGTGAAAAAGAGAGCATTTCAAAGCTCAATGCTAAAAGAAAAAAAATCGAAAATAATATTAAAAAATACCAAAAGCTGTCGGAATGTATGGGGCGCACTCAAAAAATTTATACGCGAAAAATAATAGTAGTGGTGATTCATTTTTAAATGTGTTTCCGCATAAGGAAAGCGCTATTCTATTGTTTTGTTATTTTCTGAATTTAAATTGAACATTCTGAAGTCGAATTCTTATAAAACTATTTATTTTAAACAAATAAGAAACGCGTATGCTTTTATCAAAATTAAAAACGTAATGAAATAAAGTAAATAAAAAGCAAAAAGCATTATTTCTATTTTGGCGGAATATAACAAATGTCATTTATGATAGTATAACAGTCGACCCTGATATCTACAGTAAACTATCATTTATGACACTTTTTGATAGTTAGAGTGTCAGCACTGACCCTGGAAAAGGATTGAGAATGAGCAGTACGGCTATATACTTAATCAGTAGGCGATGTTGGTGTATAAGAAGGAGACAAAAACTCACACGTACACAGTTGTTTACATCACATTTGCGCAAGTCCCCTTAAGTTTGTGATATAAAGTTTGTATGAGGCGCTGATCGTTAAGTTGACATTGCTGACAATCAGATGATAGTCAGTATTCTTGTAGGGTAAGTTAAATTCATTTTTTAATTTACATATGTTCTGACTAAATAAATTTCTAAAGAGAAAAATAAACTCCAAAGAAATGGGCGATTTTTTTGCAAATCGACCCGCCGTTCAGCAATCGATCTTTTTGGAAAAAGGTTAAAATTTGTATTCCTTCTGTCTTTTTTCTATAAGAGGTTTCCCTTAAACCTGTGCGTGAATAAACTTTTTGTTCTACATGGTACATGTTGAGATATATATATATATACTGATCCTAAGAGGATATGATTTCGACATAAGGCAATTTTGTGAAGATCAGTTTTACATGTAAAATATATTTTAGTGTCAGATAATTACTGAAGTTTTGTCCTAATATAAATCGTTTTTTATGAATATTACTAATAGGCTCAATAGCCTTGATATTAGTCGTTTTTTTTTCTTTTATCGATCTCTTTGAGTAGCATTAAGTCGTATAAATGAAATGTTAGATTGAAACAAGAAAAGAAATAAACATGACTTCCTAATTTTATCGGTTGGGGAGGGGGAAGGATGATGAAATGGTAGTGAAAAGGAGTCAGACGGAGCAGAAAGAAAAGAAATGATCGAGCGGTCCAAGGTAGGGTGGGCTTCCTGCGAGGTATGTGCTTCTCTACAGCGAGAGGAGGTGGTTGTAACATCCGCCCCGCATCAAGGTGGACAAGGGTTGAGGGCCCCGACCCCTCGCACTGATCTCGATAGGGTTATCCACCTTGATTGCGCAAAGGGGCGGATCCACACTAGGTGTACGTTACAATAATTATGGCGCCCAATTCAAACACATATACAGGCTGCTTTATTTATTATAGCGCCCAGACAGAAGTACATTTTTTTACAAACAAACTGTTAATAACTTTAAAGACCATGCGGTGCTCTGCCGTGCCTTGCGTCGGCGTCTACTTGTATTACTGGGCGATGCTCTGCCACGCCTTATGCCGGCGCCTTTCTCGACTGCGGTGTTCTGTCGCGCCTTGCGTCGGTGACCCTACCCGCTGCGGTGCTCCGACGTGCTTCTTCGGCGTCTACTTGTATTGCTGGGCGATGCTCTGCCACGCTTTGCGTTGGCGTTTCTTCCTGCTGGGATCTTCCGTCGCGCCTTGCGTCGGCGTCTTGCTGGCGTCTCGGCGGCGGTGGGGCGGTCGCGTCGCTGCGGTGCGGTTTATTACTGTCGCGGCGCGGTCGACATCGGCGCAGGCTAGCGGACTCACCTGTTCGCGGGTGCGCTTTACTGTGGCAGGGCCTTTGCCTATGCGGGTGTGAACGAAGCCTCAAGCGGTGTATGGTGGTATAACCGACACATTCAAAACTTGAGGCCATGACTCACTCCTATGAAGCGATCTCTTTTGGTGGTATAACCGACACATTCAGGATGCGCTCCACTAGTAGCTCCGGTCACAACCACAGCTCAGTGCTGACTGACTAATGTGCTGCTGTGTCGCTCCTTTATGGCTGTTGTGTTTGGTGTTGCTAGCTCAGATGCTTGCTTTGCCATGGTCACCGTGTTGCTGTTAAATTTTGCGACCGCTCGTTGCGTTGCTGAGACTTGTTGGTTGGCCGTGTTGCTGTTAAGTGTCGCGACCGCTCGTTGTGTTGCTGAGACTTCTTGGTTTGTCGTGTTGCTTTTAAGTGTTGCGACCGTTCGTTGTGTTGCTTAGACTTGTTGGTTTGTCGTGTTGCTAGAGCCTTTTGTGACCGCTTGTTGAGTTAATGGTTGTGATCCATATGATGTGAGGTCATTTTGGGTGGGCCAAATTAAGGAGGCTTTATTTGGTCCTCAACCGCAACATTTTCAAGGGCACTGAGATGCTATGCCAGTTGAGGATTTCATGTTTCGGTTGGAATACCTGAAACACCAGTACGGGTGTTCGTGGGGCGAAATATTGCGTGACTTTCATAGATTGATTAGCGGAGAGCCTCGCGAGTGGTATTGGTTTTATATAAAGAAACATGGTAAAGTAGATTGGCGGTTTGCACTTCGCCGTCAGTTCGCATCACATCGAACTCTCTTCGAAATTTTAAGAGAACTTACAGAGCGGAAGCAAAGGCAGGGGGAAAACATCGACTATTACTTTCATGCCGTCGGGGTTTTGCGCTCACTAGTTAGAAATCCGATTCCAGAATACGAGATAGTGCGACCAGTGAAAGGAAATCTACGCGAATCACTAGCGAAATTAGTTTATCCCATCTCAGCATAATCACTGGACCCGCCCCGAATGGAGTGTAAGGAAATCGGGCGATGCTTTCCGCGCCGGGACCGCATCCCATCGAATGGTTTATGCCCAGAACACAGCAGGTAAATGAAGTACATCAGGTGGAAGAGGAAGAGTGTTTTCCTTCCAGTGATGAGGGTCAAGTCGCCGTGGAGGAAATACGCCATCAACCTCAGAATAAGAAACCAGTAGGTCGCAGGAATGTTTCGTGCTGGAATTGTGGTGCGCATGGCCACTTTTTCACTGAATGCATGTCGCTTCAGCAACGTATCTTTTGTTATAAATGTGGCAACTGGATATGATCACACCAAAGTGCCCGTTGTGCAACCCATCGGGAAACAAATCGAGGAACGCGGTTGTGACGGCGGAATCGCGCTCTACAAAAGCATCGTCCTCTTAGACGCTTCCACGAATACTGAAACGGATACCGAATGCGCAACCACCACAGCCATTTGCAATTTTAATACAATTTTGAAAACAAGAAAACAACGAAAGACGGGCAAGGAAATTACACCCTCACATGAAGAAAAAATAAGAAAATATCTTGAAACTCGGGTAGGGATTTTCGCCGACAGCATTATAATGGGACGCCGAGCAGTTTTGCGTAAAGTACAAAAGGCAAGAGGAATAATAAGCAGCGCGGACTCGCGCATTTACACCGACATAGAAATAATGGGGGTACAGACACGCGGTTTGCTAGATACTGGTGCCTCAGTCAGCATTCTAGGCCGTGGTTGTAGGGTGTTTGTGGAGGAAATAGGGGTTCCAATAAAACGTTATGTGTCCTTAGTTAAAACAGCAGGCGGTCGTAGACATTATGTCTTAGGCAAAATTTCTATACCGGTAAAATTCAACTCAGCAGAACAGGAAATCACAAATTTCTTATGCCTATACTTAGAACAAAAGATTTATCTTGGGTGGATTTTTGGAGAATTTTTCAGCTGGCACCGGAAGTTTTTTCCGTAAATGAAATTGATTTGACAAAAACTGAACAAGAGATGGTGACTGATGAGGATAAGAATGAACGTCACGCTTTACATAGTCTAACGCCAGAGCAACAAGACCGTTTGGAAAAGGTAGTTAGAAGTTTTAAAACATACGAAGAATATGGTTTGGGACGCACTAAGGTGGAAAAGCATACGATCAAGCTTGTGGACGAGGCAGTGCCAATCAAGGAGCGACACTATCCACTTTCGCTCGCAATTGAAGATATCGTGTATGAAGAAGTCGACAAAATGTTGGAGTTGGATGTGATAGAGGAGAGTGAAAGCCCGTGGAGCAACCGGACGACAGTCGTACGAAAACCGGGGAAGAATCGCTTCTGTTTGGATGCTCGCAATGTAAATGCTGTCACCGTAAAATATGCCTATCCTATTACAAAATATAGAGGGTATACTAAGTCGCATTGATGACACACACTTTATAAGTAGCGTCGATCTAAAATTTGCATTTTGACAAATCGACCTAGATGAAGCTAGTAAACCGTATACCGCTTTCACTCTACCTGGACGCCCACTCTATCAATTCGTAACTATGCCGTTTGGACTGTGGAACGCTGCGCACACACTATGTCGCCTAATGGACCGGGTAATTCCACAAAGATTGAAACCTAACATCCCTATTTACTTGGGTGATTTATTAATCATCGCCCCTGACTTCGACTCACATCTTCGGAACTTGCAGCGAAGAATCAATCTTGCCAATAATTGCTACTTTGGACTAGGTAGGGAATTGAAAAATAAAGTCCTCTCTCGGCGAACGAAAATCATACTCTACAAGTCACTTATCGTACCCGCCCTGCTATATGCGGCAGAAGCATGGATCATGACAACAGCAGATGAAGCGGCTTTGGGAGTGTTCGAGAGAAAAGTTCTTCGAAAGATTTATGGACCTCTACGCGTTGGCGATGGCGAGTACCGAAGAATGATCAGCTGTACCGGCTATACGCAGACATCCACATAGTCCAGCGAATTAAAACGCAGCGGCTGCGCTGGCTAGGCCATGTTATGCGAATGAAAGATGATGTTCCGACCAAGAAAGTGTTTCTATCGGAAGCCGCCTATGGAACCAGAGCTAGAGGGTGGCCCCCACTCCGTTGGAAGGACCAGGTGGAAAACGATTTAAACTCCCTTGGTGTGACCAATTGGCGCCGGGTGGCGGAGCGAAGGATCGACTGGCGCGCCTTGTTTGACGGCCATAACCGTTTAGATGGTTAAGCGTCAATTAAGTAAGTAGGTGGAAGAACACCGATAACTTCTTTTCCACCATCTTGGTTATCGAAATGAAATTGAAAGTTAATTGAGATACATAAAATACCTCTTCAAGTAAAACTTCAGCGCCCAATGAAGTCTTCAGCAAAATTTCTCCAATACCCTTTGAGTAAACAGCAAACTCCCCAGCCAATTCAATTTTTTCTTCATGCGACTTGATTGAAGAAAACATCTTTTCGCAGCACAAATGGCTCGTCGAACCACTATCGAAAACCCACATATTACGCTGTAAACCTCCAGTCTTCATACCATTCAACATTGTTTTCGATCGATGGGTATCTTGTTTATAATATATAATAACTTACCACAATCATTGCCTCGGAAGCTTTTCTTTCGACATTCTTTCGCAAAATGTCCAGCTTCACCACACATGGAGCATTCCATTGTCGACTTATTACCTTTCAAAATGTTTTTATCACACGCCTTCATCATAAAAACCCCTTCTCTCTCTTGAATAACCATGTGATCCCTTCGTCTTTCAAAATCTTCTAAAAATTTGATTTTGAGCACTTCTAGTGTAGGCAGAGTATCGCGTGACTCAATTGCAACCGTAAAGTTCTCGAACTCGTCACTTAGGCTATTTAGTAACATAATTACCAGAAGAGATTCAGGAATATCTATTTCAACCTCGACTAATTTCTCCACGATTTCAGAGAAATTCGGAAGATGGTCGGCCAACACCATTTTTTCAGACATTTTAACAGACAACAACTTACGAAATAGCAGCACTTTCCTTGCAGGACCTTGCGGACAATCCCTCCCTTATAAAATTTTAAGGTCCGGTAGAATTGTTCGAAATAATTATTTGAGTAGCAATTTAAAATGTAATGACAATCCAGAAACAGTAAAAGAAGTAATGTCACGAGATGATAATGAACAATGGCTAAAATCAATGAAATTTGAGTTTGATTCACTAATGTAAAAAGAAACATGGGTTTTGGTAGATAAATCAAAAGATGCTCCAATCATCAAAAATAAATGGGTGTTCAAAATAAAACGAGATCGGTATGGTAATATTGAGAAGTTTTATTCTTTTTCCCCTGTCACTCGATACTCAACTGTACTGTTGGTTTTAGCTTTAGCTGCAGAATATAGGCTTCATTTACACCAACTTGATGTTCCAGCTGCTTATCTCAATGGAGATATTGATATATAGATCAAAAATTTATAGATCAAAAATTTCCGAAAAAGGTTTGCAAATTAAAGAAAGCGTTGTACGGCTTAAAGCAATCGGGAAGAAAATGGAATGAGAAGCTAGACGAAATTCTGAAGAAAATGAATTTCTCTCGTTATAAATTTGATCCATGTGCGTATACAAAGCACACAGAAGAAGAAATAAAAAAAAAATTTAAGGCGCGATAACCTCCGAAGAGATCTAAGGCCGAGCTTCTCTTCCAGTTTGCGTCGTGCTCCTCTTGATTTTCCCTACAAATTGGCCGGACGGGACCTACATGTTTTATGCCGACTCCTAACGGCATCTGCAAGGCAGATGAGTTTTCACTGAGAGCTTTTCATGGCAGAAATACACCCGGAGCGCTTGCCAAACACTGCCGAGGGGCGACCCCGCTTAGAAAAATTTTCTTCTAATTAAAAAACCTTATTTCTAAAATTTTGATGTTGCTTTGCCCGGGGTGCGAACCCAGGGCATACGGTGTGGTAGGCGGAGCACGCTACCATCACACCATGGTGGCCGCCGCAGAAGAAGAAAAGGTTATTTTAACAGTTTACGTTGATGATATACTCATTGCATCTTCAAACGAGGAAACTTTGAAAGGTATTAAGGAGGAAATAAGTGGACATATTGAAACCGTTGACAAAGGGCCCCTAGGTTATTTCCTGGGGATGGAAATTGAAAGAAAATTACCAACCGGTCCTATAACTATAAATCAAAAGAAGCTTATTATTGAATTGTTAGAAGAATAAATATGGTAAATTGTAGAACAGTGTCATCACCATTGGATCCAGGAGAAGTTCTAAGAAAATGTACTAGTGAATGTATGGACTGCAAAAAGGTGGATGTTGTAAAGTATCAGTCATTAGTAGGATCACTTATGTATATTGGTTTATGTACTCGACCGGACATCTTACATTCGATGAGTAAATTGGCTCAGTTCAATGCGAATCCTCATATGGAACCCTTGATAGCAGCAAAGCATGTTTTAAGGTACATAAGTAATACAGTTGATTTCAAACTTCTCTGTAAAAGTACAGGAAAACCTCTTCATGGTTACGCTGATGCTGATTGGGCAGGAAATTCAATCGACAGAAAATCAAACTGGATTTGTTTTTATATTGGAAAATAGTGCAATAAATTTTGAATCGAAAAAGCTACAAACAGTGGCACTGGGCAGCACAGATCTGAATATATGGCTATTTCTTCAGCAGCGAAGGAGATTATTTACTTAAGAAATCTCCTTTGTCAACTTGGTTTGAGAATTTAGCGAAGGAAGGAACAATTTTGTATGGTGATAATATTGGCGCGTAGCAACTTGTACGAAATCCAATATATCATTCACGCAATAAACATATCGACATTAAGGTTCATCATGTTAGAGATGTGTTCCAGAGTGGAATAATGGATTTCAAATATATTCCTTCACACGAAAATACTGCTGATATTTTAATAAAGTCATTGGGAAAAGTTATTCATCATAAATATTGTGGAAAATTAGGAATGGTCTTAATTTATGTACGTTTTCATTAAGGGGGAGTGTTGAAGTTATTTTTGTATACTTACTCAAAAACTACTTGTTTCTATAATAATGAAAATGATTTTATTATTTTTGTCTAAACGATTATAATGTTGTCAAAATGAATAAAATTTTCTTTTGTCAGCTTGTTAAATTCATTCGAAACAGTCCGTCTATTTATTTAATTTATTACAGTAACGCTCAATCGAATTAATTGTGCTAAAATTGTTTTTAAAAATTTTTTTTGGTAAGGCTTTTGTCCTTAAAATATGTATCGGGTCTGTCGGTGAACTAATTTAACCCCAGGCCATTGTGAATCAAACTAAGTGTGATATATTCTGCATAGACGTCAAAGTTCCAAAGTGATTGGATCACCTGATTTGTAATTGACTACCGCTATCTCATTCTATATCTCTTTCTATCACCCGCTGAAGATAGGCGACCTTATTAGCCGCCATATTGAACACCCTATCAAAACGCTAATAAGTAGCCATATTGAACATCCTGTCAGGCAGTTGACAGATAAGATATCACACTTAGTTTGATTCACAATGCCCCAGGCTGCATATGGACGTGGATTCAATTTTATTATGGTAAGTGTCAGAGTTAGAAATTCCTTTTTTTTTGTAAAGATTTTTCTCTTAAATTACTTTTTTTGCGCAATTTTGGGGTTCACGCAACCCCATTGTCGACTTCGGATATCGATTTTCCCGGGTTCTAATCCCCCCTTCAAAGTTTCATTATCTTCTTTTTTTAAATAATTATCCTTTCTTTTGTTGCATAAATTTTCTTGGTAAATTTTAATTTCGTAGGAAAAACTTAACCGCATTTACTTTTGTCTTTCTCAATTCAAATCGCCATTTAAAATCTAAATATTTTTCTAAATGTAATTCTCCTATTATTGAGTACATCTTTTTGTAAAATTTTAGATTTGTGCAATAAATTTTGCTATTTTTGCGGTGTCGGAAAAACCCTAATAAAAACGCGTGAACGCCAAAATTGGCGTGAAAAAAGAACCTCATTAGCCCAAATAAGTGGTATTTTCTATTCCTCTAGCGGGAATGCCATCTGGTCATCGCGGATGACGAAAAGCTCTACCAGCACCAGGGAAATCTTTATACCGGATATTTATACAGGTCATTTATATGTTTATACCAGTCACCTATACCAAGCACCTATATTTAAAAATTACCCTCATATATCTTCTGGTTCCGGCAGTGGAGACTGCAAACTATGCACAATTTTATAGAAGGGCACATAAGATCTACGAGGAGCGGAAATGATAGCAGCAGGCGTTTGCATATACAATAGGCTATTTTACGTTTTTTTATATGTATATTTTATGTATTTATAATGTAAATTTTATGTGGAATTCAACTGTCCAAATTTAAGTGGCACCTATAGGACACGTAAAAGACATCCCAAACGGGTTATTTTAGAGAAATATGATGATAGAAATTTTTATAACACAGATAAGAGTATTCTTGTTTAAATTATGTAAATGTTGATCGACAATTTGAACCCAAGATTCGAGAATATTCAAAAATGTGTTTTTTTTTTTGTAATACCTCTTTTTTTATAATTCCGTTACACGTGTTTCTTATTTTTGGTACAGTGTAATGCATGAAACTTTTGCCGATAATATACATCGTCTTAAAATCCAAAAGTGTGTGAATCCATATATATATATATATAAATACATATGCCTTCCGGCAATTGATTTTTTTGGAAACAGGTGTACATTTTTTTTATTCTGTGTTTTTTAGTGGTTTATATTAAACCTGTGCGTAATTATACTTTTTGTTCTACGTAGTACATGCAGATGTTCATATATACATATATCGCTCCGAATAGGATAAAATAATGATAATATAATCTTCGTAAGGCAAATTTTGTGTAAATCGGTTTTACTTAGAATTCATATTTTCGTGTCAGATAGTCATTGAATTTTTGTTTGTAGGATTTATACCTATCCTTATCTTGCATGAATATTGCTATTTGGCTCAATAGTCCGAAGATCGATTTCCTTGAGTAGGATTAAGTCATATAAATAAAATGTTAGATTGAAGTGAGAAAAGAAATCAACATGGTTTGCTAATTTAATCGGTTAGGGAGGAGGGGAGGATGACACTAAAGTAAGCTAATAGGGTCATCAGGAGCAGACAAAAAGGGGACCCGCTGAAAGCCGAAATATTCGAGCGGTCCAAGGTAGGGTGGGCTTCCTGTGAGGTATGCGCATCTCTACAGGAAGAAGAGATGGTTGTAACATCCGCCCCGCCTCAAGGTGGACAAGGGTTGAGGGTCCCGGCCCGTCGCACTGAGCTAGATAAGGTAATCCACCTTCATTGCACAAAGGGGCGGATCCACACTAGGTGTACGTTACAATAATTATGGCGCCCAATTCAAACACATAGACGGGCTGCTATATTTATTATAGCGCCCAGATAGAATTGGTTTTTTTTACAAACAAACTGTTAATAACTTTAAAGACCATATATACATACATATATGGTGATCGAATAGAATGTGATCGTTGGGACTTTACAGCAGCGCCGCTGATTGAAATTGGCGCCCACCAAGGAGTAAATTTAACTTCTGACAATAACATCAGTCGACTTAAAAATGGCCAATACTCATTTACAAATACAAATATATATTTCAATCATTTCTAAGCGTACCATCTTACAATCATCCAATTAAACGGGTCTGGCCGTATGCGATCAACACCCTGCCTCGGTGACTTATTTATGGTGTTTGATCCAAAAATTTAATTGCACCGAGACAGGAGTTGGAAGCACAAAATTGCTTTCTGGGTATATTATTTCTACTTCTATATATTGCGAAATTTAGCGGTATTAACTTAGGTTTCAATCTAGTTATATGTTCGTGCCAATTTAAATTCGTATCGAACCATATTCCCAGGTATTTCAACTTGTCTACCCTCGTGATAATTTTGTTATCAAATGCGAAACCAGGAAAATCTGTAATGCTCGGTATGGGTTTGAAGTTGTTAAAAATAATGAAATGTGTTTTTTCTAAATTAATTTTTAATAAATTATAATCAAACCATTTTTTATATCATCCAAATCTGTCCTAATGTTGGTGATTAATTCTTCCTAACGTACTTGCAGAGTACATGAAGGTCCCATCATCAGCATAAAACTGGGGAACACCCTTTAGATTTAGTCTTAGTACATTATTAATATATATTATAAACAGAGTTGCCGCTAGTTTTGATCCTTGCGGTACGCCTGTTTTAATTTCCAAAGTGGAACTCGTTGTATTATTTATTTGTACTAACTGTTTTCTGTTGGTTAAAAAGGTTTCAAATATCTTCAGTTCCTTGCCTTCCAAGCCTAGTTCAGCTAACTTACGAACCATTATTATCTTTATATTTATTGAGTCAAAAGCTTTTGATAAATCAATTGTCAAGAGAGCCACATAATTCTTTTTATCAATATTTTCGTAGATATACTCTGTGCACGATATGCACGCCGCCATGGTGTTGGAGCATTCTACAAAGCCAAACTGGTTTTTCTCAATTATATTATTTTGTGCTAGAAATGTTGTAAGTCGATCAAGAAGTATGCTTTCAAATATTTTATCTATGGTGTTTAGTTTCGTTATTGGCCGGTAGTTTGAACATAACTCTTTACTTCCGGCTTTATGTACAGGTACCACGGAGCCTACCTTTAACTCATCAGGATACTGACCTGATCTAAAACAATCATTAATAAAATGCAGATCGGCATAGCTAGATGATTTTTGTATTTTTTGACAAACTTTGCGGAGATACCACCCGGGCCGTTTGCAGATTTTGAATTTAAATTATCTATCGCATTATTCACTTCCAAGATATTACATTCACTTAAGGTGAATGGAGTTATAATATTATTTGCTGGATTATCCGTGTAATTAATTTCATTTGGCGTTTCAACAACTGTAGTGAAGTATTCGTTAAAACTATTGGCGATATCAGTGCAATTTGTAATCGTTTTTCCCTTATATATTGTCTGACTGATATCAGTCACATTTTCATTCTTCTTTCCATAGATTATTTCTTGCATAATAGACCACGTTTTGCTTCCTGAATGTATATTTTCTGTTATGTGATTACCATAATATCGCTTTTTCAAATAGTTTGTCATTTTTCGAGCTTTTATTTTCAAGGCATGGTACTCAGTTTCGAAGAGCATATTATTTCTATATTTGGTTTTCATTTTGAAGTATTTATTTTTTTCCTTAATAATTTTTGAAAGTACGGAGTTCATCCAAGGGTTCCTATAATCATGCCTAGGTTTTTTAACTTTTTTTGTAAACTGATTTATTTTATTGGGAAAATCATTAAAAGAGGAGTTTTGTATAATTTCGTCGATTACAGCACTATCTTCAAAGGCGCTATAATCGAAAACTTCAAACCAAGTAGTATTACTTTCATTAAAAAATTTTTGGTTCATAGCTATGTCAAAATTAATTATTCTGTGATCTGAGATCGGATTAACTTCTAAGGATAGAAGATAATTATAGTTTAATTTATCAGTTAGAACGTGATCTATTATGCTTCCAATAGCAATTTTCTTCCTGGTAAACATTTCTTGACTTAAACTGTTTAGGCAAACGAAGCCGTTGCTGTAGACTGTAGTAAAATAATTAATAACTTCGTTATTTTTATTAAGAAGGTTTAAATTAAAATCACCAAATACAATAGAGCTTTTATGTTGCAGCACTTCATTTTCAAGATAGCTAAAAAACGATCCAGTATCTGAAGCACAATTCTTGTATACACATGTTATGTGAATACCAATTTGAATTAACTTTATAGTTAGAAAGCTACTGTTTTCATATGTTAAAGAAGACACCAAAGTCGAATCAAGATTTTCATGTACAAATATCAAACAGCCCCCTGCTCGATTAGTTTCCCGGTTTGCAAAATAAACGTTGTAATGGGGGATATTAAAATACTTATTTTCATTTTCATATATCCAAATTTCGCAAAGTGCTATTATGTGTATTAACTTGCCTTTTTTCCTTTTTTCATCAACTATGCAATTGAGATCATTTATTTTGTTTCGTATACTTTGTATATTCATGTATAAAATATTAAGATTATGATTAGCATTAACGGAGTTATGGATAAATTCTTCATTACATTTATATTTCACATTTGTTGCTATATGAACATTATTCATTATGTTAAAGTCATCCATTAAGAGCTCCTATAATTTCTCTATAACCTTAAATTATTTCATATTTGTATGTAAATTAAAATATAAAGCTACTTAATTTTCAATGCATTCTATTCTAATTACGACCCTACTTTCCTCCTTTCCTCCTTTATCACCAAGATGTTCGTATCTTTCATCCAAACAAATTTGTAGTTCTTTTTAATAGCTTCTTGTTTTGTCTTCTTGAATAAGTGACTTACTTCTTTTTCCATTAGATGGTGGAAGTTGATGTTCTTTCCTCTCATATTGTTGTTGTTATTGTTGTTGTAGCGATTAGGTTACTCCCCGAAGGCTTTGGGGAGTGTTATCGATGTGATGGTCCTTTGTCGGATACAGATCCGATACGCTCCGGTAACACAGCAGCGTTAAGGTGCTGGCCCGACCATCTCGGGAACGATTTATATGGCCACATTAAACCTTCAGGCCATCCCTCCCTCCCCACCCCCTAGTTCCATGAGGAGCTTGGGGTCGCCAGAGCCTCGTCTGTTAGTGAAACGGGATTCGCCGCTCGAAGGTGAGGTTGACAATTGGGTTGGAGAAGCTATATATTGCGCTACACAACCCCTTGAATCCCCCATATTCGCATCCGGGAGTATCTCTGTCATATCTATTCGCTTTTTATTCTTCCTAAGTTCCATACATTTATTTTTGAATTCCTGAGTTTTCATTTTCACAATCAGTGGATAAGTTTTGAACTTTTTATTTTCGTTTTGATATACATCTAGAATTTCACTGGTGTCAACTTTTAAGTTAACCTGTTTTCCAATGTCAACTACGACGTCCTTCAACTTTGATTTTTCAATTTTTGGCAAGTTTGTTATAATTAAATTATTTTTATGTTTTCTTTGCTTTATTGCTATTGAGCTTTGAGCTTTAAGTTCTATCAATTCTTTTTTAATTTGTTTATTTTCTTCTGAAAGTTTAGCTATCTCGCTCTTAAGCACATCAAAGCTGTCACTGAAATGTTGTTATGAACTTCTAATCTTGTTCAAAGCTTTCTCTTGCACTTTAAATTGTTTTTGCATATTTTCAATTAGTGATGTTAGGCTTGTGCAATCACCTCCGTCTTCTTCACTTTAACTTGTTATTGTTGTTATTGCTTTTTCTTTTTGGTTGGCTTTTTTATTTCTTCTTGCATTTGGTGACATTTTAAAATTTGATTTTTTTTTATTAGCCAATTACGCGTGTTTTTATATAGTTACGAGTTTATTTTATATTCACCGTACGCAGAATGACTTCCAAATTATATTTTAGAGCAATTGTTTAATTATTTGTTCTTGTTTCCACGGTTTTTTTAATTTTTTTATAGGACTCACACAGCAAATCACATAAGTTGACAGGGTTGCCAAATTTTTTTTAATAAGTTGCTCCAAAAATTTAAGGATTTTAGACATTATAGCCACAAGCAGTCAATCTCATATAACTCGTGTAGTATAATGTATAAGATTCCAGAAATGCACACACCCTCGTAGGAACGCGTTTGCTCCGTTGTCTCCCGTAATGGATCCCTCCTGTGTAGCTTAGAAAGCTTCTCTACAGACATCCACCTTCTCAGTGTTACCCCACCGTGTGCACCTTGCTCGTTGTCCAGCCCGGAGTGTCAGCCATTGCAGTGGGATTCAAGAAAGAAGGGTAACACTAGTGAGTCTACACAAGTAGGCCATACAAAAAAAAATTGTCCACACTAGCGGACTGACTAATTCAATTACCAAAAAAATTTAACTACATCAAAAAAAAAAAAAGACAAAACCACGTTGAGTGTTTAGACACACTACAGATCCTTACCATTTACAATCCTGGCAGCTTTAGATGGAGAAACTATCCCGTTGCCCTCCCTAACCATGGCTTCCATTTCTGTGGGGAAATTTTAAAAATGGGTGAAAGCCTCACCTTCGTACAACTTACGTTACCTTCGGGTTCAGAAAGAGATAGAAAAAACTTAAACAATCATTTTCCTCTGATCAATACAAAAATTCATTTATTTCCACAGATAACGTACATATATTCAAAGTGTGATTGACCTTATATCTAAATGCACTTGTTTTTGTTGTTATACTTGACTTCTAATTATACATAGGATTATCTCAATATGAAAGAAGTAGAAACTTCAAATCAAAGCAAACAAAAGTTATGATTTATAAAAATGAATTTTCGGAATTAGAGAGAGGAAGCAAAATGCATATTGCCAAAAAAAGGCTCTCCCCTACAATTTAAGCTACACTTCGCTCGCTCTAGCTTATGCTATTCAGAGCGGCGGTCAAAAGAAAGACACTTGCTTATGTGATTATGTACATGTGTATGTTCATGCGCATACAGAAAATTATGTATATTAGGGTGCTAGAAAAAAATTGATTTTTTTATCGTGGCAATATTTTACAACCAAAATTTTTCTTTTCATTAAACAGGTATATAAGCATGTAAAAACTGCAAACATATATGTAAGTTAACACGCTGGCGGCCCCCAACATGTTGGATTCCCACAAGCTGAAGTCTACACGTGCATAATCATTCTTCCCACAATCCCAAAGCCACCTGCCGCTGTGTCAGCATAATCATTCTTCCCACAGTCCCATGTGCCACCTGCAGCTGTGTCAGCATAATTATTCTTCCCACGTTTGATGGGCCACCTGCAGGTGCGCTAGCATAATTATTGTAAGCAGCATAATTGCAACCCAACACCCGCTTCAAGGGCAAGTGAATTTCATCATATCGCGCAATGACAATATTGCGCAACGTTATCAAACCTATGGGAACCAAGTCAGTACCTATGCACATTGCAGCGGAGTCAGCATTTTTCTATTTCACAATGTTGTGAGACTTTTGCATTGCACATGCAAGCCAATTAAGACACCTGCGGGAAGTCAAGGAAGGCCACACTCACACCCAGACGTCGCATATGTCTAGCTATAGAATGTAGCTGCACGAAATGTTATAAAAGAAAGCAGCAGTCCACGCAGAGGGCAGTTGCGTCTGGGCTTTCATATTAACCGCTATCATACTTAATTATAGAATACTGAATAAAGTGTTAAATCTTAAATCTAAAAAAGCTTCTTTCCTTATATAGTATCCAGGGCAAGTTGGCCCTTTAATTTTTTTTAGTGTAAGGATCACCGATCCTTTAAGTGGCGCCCGAGCAGGGACCATGAAGCTAGTGTTTAAAGTGAAAAGAGGCTGATAGCCCAAGAAATTGCAAAGAAGGGAAAAACTCTGCACAATAAAGTGAAAAGAGACTGATAGCCCAAGAAATTGCAAAAAAGGGAAAAACCCTGCTGTATAAAGTGAAAAGAGGCTGATAGCCCAAAAAATTATAAAAACAAAACACAGTGTGCTAATGCTAAACCTATACGTGATAGGGACGTAAGTATAATATCTAAAAAAAAATTTTAATATTTTCTTGCAGGATAATGGAAGCGCTGCAGACCACCGTTACAAATTTGACAGGTGCGGTTAACGCACTCTTGGAAAAGGTGAACAGCGTAGATAGGCGGGTATGTGCCTTGGACAACCTTCGATCCCGGCTCGACGTTTTAGAAGGAACTAGCCAATCATCCGTACCGGAAGCAGAACCGCCAGCTCCTGCAACGGAGGCGGTTCTTAAGGACATATCCAGGTTACCCGACTGTGTGAAAGAATTGCAAATCTTTGACGGCATTCCCGTCCAATATATTTCATGGGTGCACTCTGTTGAGAACATCCTGTCTGTCTTTAAGGTGGTAAGAAGCAAACCGATATACCGTGCTATTTTACAGCACATTCGCCAAAAGTACGAGGAGCAGCTGACACTGCCCTGATATCGTACAACATATTCGACACCAACTGGAATGCCATTAAGGAGTGCTTATTACACCATTACGCGGATAAACGCGACATCCGCACTTTGGAGTATCAACTCCATCAATTGTCTCAAAAATATTCACGGCTTGATGAATTCTACGCTGCCATGAATCACCAATTCTCTTTAATTATAAATAAAATCAAAACAGAGACGTTCTCTGAGGAGACAACGAAAGTCCTCATTGACACTTACAGGAATCGCGCCTTAGATGTTTTCATCCGCGGCCTGAACGGGGAGCTAGCTAAAATGCTCCTAATACAACGTCCCAAAACCCTACCTGAGGCATATTCCGCATGCTTCGAAATTCAAAACACTAATTTCCGAAACTATACGATTCACAGCGCACGCCACGACAATTGCGTTGTTGCGCCAATGAACGCGATACTAGATCACATGCATGGTTTAGGTGCCACCAGGGCACCACCAGTACCTCCAAGGACAACATGGCGTCCCCAGGAGCGAAGATTCCCTTCCGAAAAGCGAAATTCAAATCAACAGGAATCTCCAAAGCTAGGCCAGCCATCTTCTTCGCAACCACCCGTTGAAAAGATGGACGTGGACCAGTCCATCCAGAGTAGGCGCGTAAACTACATGAACCGGCCAAACCCCTTCAAACGTGGGGCTAGATCGGAAAACTTTCCGCGTAAGCAACAACGGCTTTATCACGTGACCACAGACGATGTGGAGAAAGAACCTGAACCAGTCCAGGAAGAGGATTTCCTACCGAACGCCCATCTAGCGTTCCATATATAGAATACAAACTTTCCGACGGCCGCACGCTGGACTTTATGGTCGATACGGGTGCGAATAAGTATTTTATTAGCCCAACTGTGACCAAACAGGGTTGTCCTGTGCGGAAATTATTTAGCGTTCGATCAGCGGGGGCTGCGCAGATATAACCGAAAAAATAACTTAGACATTTTTTACAAACTTAGGCATTAATTCCGAGATAACTTTCTTTATCCTTCCCGGTCTTAAAACATTCGATGGGATTATTGGCGACGATACCCTTAAGGATATTAGAGCAGTGGTAGATAGGAAGAACAATGTTTTAAAAATTAAGAAATATAAAATACCCTTTAAGGCACTAATATCCAGTGAAGTAAATTATACAATGTCTAGGGACCTTCCTTTAGAAGCGAGAAGAAGGATAACGAAATAATTGAAAAATATGGCCAATTATTTCAACCGATTAATGGAAACGAATTGGTAGGCACTAGGCTATCCCTGCGAGATTCTGCATATAGACATCTTCGAGATTGAAAAACAAAAATACCTTAGCACAATAGATAAATTTTCAAAATTCGCTAAGCTATTTGCGATGAAGACCAAGTCTTCAATCCACATTCGAAAAAAGCTTACTGATCTTCTGCACTACATCTCAGTACCAAAAATATTGGTCATGGACAACGAAAGAGGTTTACCGATTCCTCTTGTCTTAAACTATGTCCGCTCACTAGGTATAGAAGTCTGCCAAACCCCCACACAACGAAGTGAAAGCATCGGTCAGGTTGAGCGCTTGCATTCAACCTTGATTGAAATATACCGCTGGATTTCTCTTGAACTTAATAGATTAACACCGGCGGAACGTGTCTCGATAACAGTGGACCGGTACAAGAATACCGTACATTCTGTTATTAAGCGAAATCCAGCAGACTTATTCCTTAACAGGACTTCTAGAGTCAATTACCAGGCTTTGTTGGACTTCAGAGAGAATACGTATGAAGCATTATTAGAAGAGGAGCAGGAGGTCAGGAACGCTAGGTTGAACAATAAACGTTCTACCCCACGCACCTTCAGTGCAGAGGACAAATTATTTATTACAAATAAACAGACAAAGGCTAAACAAAAGCCACTGTACAAAGAAGAAACTGTTGAACTGTTGCTGAAAACAGAAACGTAACTATTATTACTGAAAGTGGAAAAAATTCCACAAGACCGACGTAAAAAACGTCTGAGATAACATTGGTCACAAGGCAAATCTCATGCTTAGATCCTTTAGTCCCAGGGCTTTGCGTGCAAATTATTTTGTAGCCGATCCAGTCAGAGGTTGGTTCAATTCCAAATAACTCGTTGGTTCCAATGATGACGATCGGTATGGTTCAACTCCACCATAAGGTCTTTGCTTTAATTGACGTGAAGCTACTCGTGCCCCGAGTAGGCCATTTGCAACCATCAACGCTTATGGTTAAAAAGGATCACCACGACCCTTTCGTCAGCTGAGAAATCGCCTATATTCCGATGCAAAATCAATTTTTTTTTAATACAATGCACGCACTGCTCAAAATAAAAACGAAAAAAAAAATAATAATAATAATAATAAACAATCTTACAGTCATTGGGCTGGTAAATAAACCCGCATAAAGCGGCAATATGTAAAACGCATAAAAGCGTTCATTAAAATAAAAGAATAAATATAAAAAAAGGGGGAATGGCATCCTCACTAAAGAAAAAAGAAAAAAAAAAAGAACAAAAAAGAATAGAGAAACAACTAATCTAGCACTAGACTACTAACATACTAATAAATAACACCAAACAAAGAGCGAAGTCATTTCGTTACACTGCTTCACTGCTCCCAAAAACAACAAAAAACTCTTAAAAATACTTTAAAAATAAAATCAAAATCTAATTGTTCTTCCCAACTACTAATACCAACTTTCCTTGCCAATTCTTCCACCCTCGCAAATCAACTAGTATAAAAATCCTAGAATAATGATAGTTATAATTTTACATAGCTTTAATCGATTCACTATATGAATGAATGAATTTGTAAAATCCTAGATTATAAAAGTAATATTAGAATTAAAATATACGTATGGGGTAAAAGAATGGGAAATTAACTCAATGAAATTAGATTAATGTCTTTATTTAATTAATAGCATCTGCCTCTGCGCAACTGTACACTCGTACGATATATTCGAAATAGACTCACCACTAGCTACCATACGAGATGGATACGCATGGATCATTGATGGGCACTTCAAACTTATTCATACCATTGACTTGCAGCGATATGACTTGGCAACAACCAGACTAGAGCAAACCCTAGAAACGCCTAATGAAACAACATCATCGACAGAGGTACTATCATTCCAATTAAACAGAATCCTCACACACCTGAGCGAATTAGAGGACATAAATCCGAAAGAGCAAGGATCAATTAACTGGATTGGGTCTGCCTGGAAGTGGATCGCTGGCTCACCTGATGCCACCGACTGGGACGAAGTCCTTCGTAACGAAAATGTCCTCAAATAAAATACTGAACAGCAATACAAGGTAAACAATGCCATTTTCAAAAAGACTAATGAATTATTGCAGAAGCTAAATGGAATAGTGACCATCACGAACAAAGTCCGTGATCGAAGGCACCTGGAAAAATTACAGCAATAAATCCAGCACGGAATAACCATTTTAAAGGAGGACGTTCGCGCCTGCCAGATGGCTAAAGCTGGCATTATTAACAGCAACCTTTTGAGCAAAGAAGAAGTCAACCAACTTGTTAGTGAAATCGACGTACTCCCATACAGCAACGCTATCGAAGCCATTGAGTATGGCAAGCCATCGATTTACATCAACAGCACGCTCCTTCTCTATGTGCTGTCCTTGCCTAAGGTCACTGATGCCAGATTTAATCACTTAATCACAAGGGCAAACATCCAAGGAGGTCTCCGTATAGATTTGCGATACAGGTCAATCCTGACCAACAAATTCGAGACTTATGGGGTAAGAGAAAATTGCTTGCAATTATCTTCTGCTATAGTCTGCGACCGGAAATCTCTTGACTTATTACCGGAAACTGGTTGTCTGGCACGCCTTCTCAAAGGCGGACACACAAGTTGTACCTACTCTACATACAACGAATCCACGGTAGAAGTTATCAAAGAGGACACGATATTCCTTGATAAATTTATGGGCACAGTAGGATCAGGTAAAATTTTAATTTATCTAAACGGTTCTTATATTCTTCAGATGGAAAACGAGACTATTGTCATTAACAACGAAACATACTCAAGCACTAGTAGTTCTGGAGCACAGTTTCTTCCACCAGTTTTGACCAGCATTACAAACCACAGCATGGCATTAAACCTCAACCTGGTACACGGAATAACAATGGAAAATATCAAACTTCTAAAATACCTAAGGGACAAGACCGATTGGTTCGCACTTTCTGAAGGATCAGGGTTATTGCTACTTATGCTATTCATTTGGTGCATTTGCAGGAAGATCACAGCAAGGATAATCTTACCAGAAATAAACATTGCAAATCGGCTAAGTCGAAGAGACGAAAATCCTTCTTCGCCAACTAATCCCCGGGACGCAGATCTTTAAAGGGGAGGAGTTAACACGCTGGCGGCCCCCAACATGTTGGATTCCCACAAGCTGAAGTTTATACGTGCAGCTGTGTCACCATAATCATTCTTCCCACAATCCCATAGCCACCTGCCGCTGTGTCAGCATAATCATTCTTCCCACAGTCCCATGGGCCACCTGCAGCTGTGTCAGCATAATTATTCTTCCCACGTTTGATGGGCCACCTGCAGCTGCGCTAGCATAATAATTGTAAGCAGCATAATTGCAGCCCAACACCCGCTTCAAGGGCAAGTGCATTTCATCATATCGCGCAATGACAATATTGCGCAACGTTATCAAACCTATGGGAACCAAGGCAGTACCTATGCACATTGCAGCGAAGTCAGCATATTTCTATTTCACAATGTTGTGAGACTTTCGCATTGCACATGCCAGCCAAATAAGACACCTGTGGGAAGTCAAGGCCACACTCACACCCAGACGTCGCATATGTCTAGCTACAGAATGTAGCTGCACAAAATTTTATAAAAGGAAGCAGCAGTCCACGCAGAGGGCAGTTGCGTCGGGGCTTTCATACTAACCGCTATCATACTTAACTATAGAATACTGAATAAAGTGTTAAATCTTAAATCTAAAAAAGCTTCTTTCCTTATTTAGTATCCAGGGCAAGTTGGCCCTTTAATTTTTTTTAGTGTAAGGATCACAGATCCTTTAAGTTGTATGTAGGCAACATATATATACATACATATAATCACGTATTTTCTTGTAATAAAAGTTGTTTTAACGCTACTGATTTCTACTATACTTGTTTTGATGAACCACATTTTATTAAAAATAAAAAAAAAATATTTATTTAAATAGCAAAAATGTCTTATATAATTTTCAAATACTCACGGTGTTATGTACTGGTTCCTCGTTGCAGCCTCGATGAGCGGCTTTGGAAATTATATATATACAATGTGATTGTAGGTATATATGTATAAATGAATGAACGACACGCATATAGAACAGAAAAAAACTCTCTTAAAAAATTAAAAAAAAAAAATGTAAGGCGCGATAAACTCCGAAGAGATCTAAGGCCGAGCTTCTCTTCCAATTTTTGTCGTGCTCCTCTTGATTTTCCCTACAAATTGGCCAGACGGGGCCTCCTACATGTTTTATGCCGACTCCGAACGGCATCTGCAAGGCAGATAAGTTTTCACTGAGAGCTTTTCATGGCAGAAATACACCTGGAGCGATTGCCAACTACTGCCGAGGGGCAACCCCGCTTAGAAAAATTTTCTTCTAATTGAAAAATTGTATTTCTAAAATTTTGATGTTGCTTTGCCAGGGGCGTGAACCCAGGACATACGGTGTGGTAGGCGGAGCACGCTACCATCACACCACGGTGGCCGCAACTCTCTCTTATCTTTATGATAACCCTCTTTTCTTTAGACTGCATGCATTTTCTAGTGAAAATTCAAAAAAATTATTAAAACTTTAAGAATGGGGGTAGTATCAGCGCTCTGATAGCTACATATATCCCACGTGTATATACCTTATGCATTTTGTAAGAAGTTTTCTTCTTCTTTCACATTTCACACTTCTAGGCACTTTATATGATTTTTTTTTTCAAATACTTAATTAATCTAAACTTTAATTTTAATCAACCGCATTTTTGCTTATTACATTTTTTTTCTTTTTTTTCCTTTTCTGTTAAATTTTGTATTCATTTCATTTCTTCTTTTTTTCCTTTTCCACTGCATGTACACATGTTTAGATTACCGAACATACTAAATTTCTCAGTTTCTACTGAGCTCGACTTGAAGTTCAGAACTGTACCTCTTCTCTAGGTTTATTATACATATGTACATATACTATGAGAGTTATACTAGGTTCAAACACACACCAAATTGGCAATTTATACTGGTTTGGAAATTTATTACGCAATTTGTCATATAATAAATTGTAATAATAAATTGCCAATTTAAAAAAAATTGCGTAATAAATTGTTTCAACCTGTAAATGCAACATTGTAAAGTGTGTTTATTGAGTATATTTAAACGTCACTTACGCATGGCTGAACTATATGGTTGGCTCATTTCATCAGCTGATTTTATGCCTTTCATTTCACTGGAGTAGGGACTGTCAAAAGAAGATGGCAAAATCAAAATGAAACCAAAACATTGAACACATTTTCTTACAACACACAAAAATTTCAAAGTTTTATGTTTTCATTCCATTCCATTCACCTAATACCAACAAGCACATTTTGACAGTCTCAACAGAGATATGTTGTTACTGTAGAGATGAGCCAACCAGCTATCAAATTACTATTGTGTAAACTAAATAGAGTTGTATGAACACCACTCAATTTAAATCGAAATAGCCTCAATTTATTTTTCTGTTTGAACATAGTATTAGAAAAGATTTTTTTTCGGATATTAAATATTTTCTAAGAGAAAAAAAAAACTTCTTACATTTCTTTTTCTTTCTTTATTCCTATTTCCCCTCAAGTTAATTTTTGCAAACTAATAATTTTCTTTCCATTTTTCTCTAGTGGTTTCTTAGCAAATTTCTGTCTTAAATTTGCTATCTATGTCTATTTTGTAAAGTTTGCTAATCGTATAAAAATCTAATACAAAAACACCAAGAAAAGTAAAAAAAATCTCAGGAATCCAATTCCCATGACGACTTAGCTGCTGGATGCGTATCCTCTGGGCAACTGGCAATACCCTTCTCCAGTTCCAAATGATGGTTGGCTCCCCGACCTCAAAAATATGGTGTAGAGTTACATTTACGTTTGCGTACTCGGATTTTTTTTCTTTAATATTTTTTATATTATTTTACTTAATCTTTTTTTTTTTTTTTGTACGGTCAACGCGACTTTTCGAAAAGTTTTTCTTTACATTAACGCAACTTTAAAAATTGTATCGACTGTTGGCAAGAATCCGTACCGACTGAAAAAATTGGTTCACGTTTATGATCTTACAGCTGGCTGTTGAACAGGAAAAAGAGAGCGTCTTCAGCTGAAAAACCTGTACATATCCATGCCTTGACCGGAAGCGGATACCTTCTTCATTTTCTATCAATTTTCCTCCTTGTATTCTACTCATTTTTGACACTTCGTAAATTTCAGTAATGGGATATTGACAATCAATGATTGATACTGTTCACAATGAAGTTATCTGTATTTAAGTTAGTGAATTTATTTGCAATAGGGAATGGACATACATTAAATTAGTGCATTGGTTTATTTAAAATAAAGAATGGAATTTTGGGAAAAAAAAATGATAGCTTTGCCGGTATGGACCCCAGTATAAAACAAACATTGCTGCACAGTGGCAATGTTTTGAAGAGGGTTAAAATTAGGAAACCCTTTTCATAATATCCTTCTTGTGGTAAAGCTCTTTTCTTCTTGTGTCTAGATCTTCTAGTTGGTAGATATTCTTTCCTTTCATACCTACCACTATACTTTTAATAAACTTTGGTGCAAATTTTGAACAGAACTTTTTCGAAGAATCGCTGAGTACGAAATTCCTTCGATAAACTTCATCTCGAATGTTAAAAGTAGTGGACGTACTACGCAAGTTATACCTTTTTGCTGAATTTTCAAAAGCTTTTGTAATGTTATGGGCGATAGAATCCCTAATAAGCTTTAATTTTTCATTTCTATTAATTAGTTCACCCTCACATGTCATTAACTTCCTAATAAGAGAATAATCTTTTGCATTGGTGATCATTTGCTGTCCAAAAACCGAATAGTATGGGCTAAAACCAATTGTCTGGTGGTACGAGTTTCGTAGTGATTCCGAAATTTCTGGTATATATCTATCCCAGTTAGATTGCTCATTTGAGACATAGTTACGAATGGCAGTTATTATGGAGCGATTTACTCTTTCGCTGGCATTAACCCGAGGACTATATACGGCTGTATAAACATATTTTATACTTCTTTCTCCCAGAAAATTATTAAACTGCGTGCATTTAAATTGCTTCCCATTATCGCTTATAATCACTTCTGGCGTACCAAATATCGTAAATACGTTTTCCCTTAAATACTTTACTATTGCCGTAGAGTTCAGTTTTCTTCTTGGTCAAATGGACACTGAACCTTAAATGTGTCTATCATCCGTGGGCGAAGAATAGCATTAGGTTATTTCGTTTGCTGACAAATAGAGCAATTGGCTATAAATCTTTTAACATCTATTATCATGTCTGGCCAATACAAATTTAGTTGTAGTCTATCCAGAGTTTTTGCAATACCACCGTGAGATTTGTTTGGGGGATTATGAGCACTTTCAATGGCATTAACCGTCAATACTTTTGGTACCCATAATTTCCAGTTGAACTTTTCCCGTTCTTCATTTCCATCTGGGTGTTCAGTTCTTTTGTAAATTTTTCCTTCCCTAATTTACACATCAGGTAGGCGAGATTGGTTTTCTTGTACGTAAGCTCTTAGTTTTTGATAATCCTCGGACTCGAACTCATCCGACTCCATATCAATAATTGGATAACAACTGACTTCAGATATTTCTTCAAAGTTCTGCCTCGATAAGCAGTCGGGAACAATGCTTTGGGTTCCACGTCTGTGTACAATTTGAAATTTGTAAACCTCTAATTTTAACGACCACCTCGCCAATCTGCCACTAAGGTCGGTCTGTTGCATGAGCCATTTAAGACTTGCGTGATAAGTGATCACGGTGAATTCTTGACCCTCAACGTAAGGACGACATTTCCTAATTGCCAATATTGCAGCTAAGCACTCAAGCTCTGTTACACTATAATTCGACTGGGCTTTATTTAGTTTTTTTGAAAAATACGAAATAGGCATTTCTTCCCCTTTGGTCATTCACTTGGGCCAGTACAGCACCTACACCTTGATTACTGGCATCACATTGAAATAAAAGGACTTTTGGTAATCCGGATTGGCTAAAACTGATGCACTTACAAGCTTTTCTTTAGTTTTTCAAAAGCTGCTTGCGCTTCTTCATTCCAGTGGAATCCACGGCCTTTTTTAAGAAGGTTTGTTAGTGGCGTAGTTAGAGATGCAAAATTGTCTAGGAATCGCCGATACCATCCTACCATACCAAGGAATCTTCTTAGCTGTCTCGCCGTCTTTGACGGTGGGAAATTTATCATAGATGAAACCTTTTCTGGGTCAGTACAAAGAGTACGATTTCCCACAATAAAACCTAAGTATTTTACTTCGCGAATACAAAATTTACTTTTCTGTACATTTATAGTGAGGCCAGCCCTTCGAAATTGATATGCAACTTCAGATAATACAGATATATGATTTTCAAAGCTGTTTGAAATAATAAGGAGGTCATCCAAGTAAACAAAAACTTCATCTTTCAGGTTTGCTGGTATCACGTGATCCCTTAGACGACAAAGGGCTTGTGGTGCATTACACAGGCAAAAGGACATCACGCGGTATCTTTATAATGGTATATTCGGAACAGTAAAGCATGTCAAATCACGAGATTTTTCCGACAAGGGTATTTGCCAGAAAGCTCGTCTCAAATCCAGTGAAGATATGAACTCAGCTTTCGGCAATCGACTTAATATTCCGTCGATATGCGGGAAAGGGTATGCATCTTTTCTGTTACACTGTTTACTTTTCTAGCATCGAGACACAATCTAACTTTCGTTGGCTTTCGTACTAATACTATGGGACTTGCCCTAGGACTATTTGGTGCTTCTTCAATTACCCCTAGCTTTAGCGTCTCATCGATCTCTTTATGTACCAGTTTTTCTATGGCTGGAGATATAGGAAAGTACCTTTCTTTCGTTGGTTTAACATTTGCTTCAATTTCTATTACGTGCTCGGTTAGGGAAATTTTCCCTAGCCCCTACTTTTCATAAGAAAGAAAGGTATTTATAACATTCTTCAACTTTATGGCTTGCTGTTCGGTGAGATAGTGTTTATTGGCATTTTCAGGCTCTTCTGTTTTATCATCTACGTCTATTTGCGCGATAAGGTGTGGTGATATGCTAAATTCTCTCCAAAAATCGACGCCAAGTATTAAATCTTGGGCTATGCTTCGCACAACATAAAATTTAATGCTTTTTGTTTGACCTTTGAACGTTACCGGAAGTAAAATCGTGCCATATACTATTTGATTTCGACCATCTGCTGTACTTATCGTAGCAGCGTGTGTAGACAATTTGTGCTGATCATATATTTCTTTAGCTAAGTTATTACCTAAACAAGACACCTGCGCTCCACTGTCTAACAATCCCAGAAGTCTCCTACCTTCAAAAATTACTTCTGCATATGGCCTAAGATCATTTTCTTTGTTAGTAATTGAATAGACGAGGTTACTAATATTTTTACCAGTCACGTTTAGTTTCTCCCTATTTTTATTATCTTCATTCAGATAAATTTTTATTTGTCCTTGCGAAGATTCGTCATGGAGCCTTCGCTCACATTAGAGTTTTTCGGACTACAAGCTTTACAATTTGGTTTATAAACTCCAACAAGTCCACAGCCGAAGCAAAATATGGTACGTGCTGCGACGCAGTCGAAATACCTGTGGCCTTCTTGCCTACAATTCCAACATATGATTTTGGAATCTGTTTTTCTTACAGCTGCCAACTCGTTAGCATCTGCAGCAGGAGGTATCGCATCACTGCCATCCAAGTCTTCTTCGAATTCTACTTCGCTTACTTGTTTTTTGCTAAATTTTGGTTTAGAAATAGTTGGGGTTTGATTAGATGAATTATTTTTGAAAATTTCCTGCAAAACCGTTTCTCCTTTTAAGCACAGCATTCGTAGTTGTGCAACTGAGTTAACAGTCACATACAAAAGCTGTTGCCTGACTCTAGGACGCAGTCCTCTTTGTAACATCTCTACCAATTCCAGTTCACTAATTGGGTTCTTTAGGCTTTCAGCTATCTTTAATACCACAGTTTTGTATTCGTCAAAACTTCCTGTATTACCTTGTCTCCTAGCTCTCAACGCTTCTTTGATATCAATATCGGTTCTATGTTCCTCGAAATTTAATCTTAGGGCCTCACAAAAACCTGGCCAAATAACACGTTGGACTGATCTGCGATAGCGCCAATACCAGTCCTTCGCTGCCTTCGTAAAGAGAATCTGTGCATGTTCACACAATACGTTAAAATTTACGCTAGAGCGTCTACAACTTGAGATTCTATCCTGTAAATAAAGTTTTCTACGGTCAATTTTTTTGATCCGTCAAATTTGATGTCCCAGCTGGAAATAAGTTGGGATAGTTTGCCAGCGTGAGTCACACTAGACATATCACTTAGTCTGAAATGATCGTTCCTAGGAAGTAAGAGGAGCTCATTTAAGAAACTGGGTCTATCCTGCGGCCAATTGACATTATCGGAATGCTAGCCTCATTGTTGTTTGGGTTATCTATATGAAACCTACTAAGAACGCTAGCTACCGAGCTTTGAATCCTATCATCAATAAGTTGAGATACCCTACTTTCGAACTCTTCTAATGCTGAAGCTTGCCTAGCAGATACGACAGCGGTAACTATGCTTCGAATGCGGCTTTCATTAAGGTCAGTGTTTGCTGGGGCTGCATTTGCAGTCGCTGAGGGATTACCGGTATTGTGTTCCGAAGATGTTTGCTGATGCGGAGGTTGCATCTCTTTTTCTGCTGTTGTTGTTGTTGATGACCACCAGTTTCTGGTACAGTTGCCTGGGTTGCATTAGTAGACATTCCGATTTGAGACGTATTTTTCGATCGGGTACCCATTACGGAGGTATTCGGGTTTGTACATTGCTCAGAGCTGCAAGTCGCTCTGCACTGTGGGCAAGATGGTTATTTTTAAGCCAATTTAGTAGACACGCGCGGTGAAATAAGTGACTACAAGCGGTTTGCAAAATTTCGTAGTTTTTCCTAATATATTCCTGACAGAGTATACAAAACTGACCGGAATTTCTAGGCAAGTTTTCGTTGCTGTAGCGTACAGACATATTGACGATTTCTATCTTCACTAGCTTAAAAAAAAATAATTTATTTTATTTGTTTTTATAATTTTTGTTTTAGTTTATCCTCCACAAAAGATATAACAAGATATGTATTTCTCTTCTGTCCAAAGGTTTCGTAAAGTTGTAAGAAGGCATAACTATGTAAAGATAAAGATAGCGTGTGGAAGAAGAAAAATTTAATAGAAAAAAAATCGACTTGTGGTCATATTCCGTATTATTCTCAGATATGATTCCAACAAATCTGACACCTGGAACGTTGGTTCAAAGTTTTTTTTTTTTAATGAACCTTTCACCTATACTGTATCGGTCAGTAAAACGCACAATAAGTGTATATTTTAACTGCATTCCATTATACGATAAGGCAAAATGTAATCCTCTGAAGGTAAAAGGAGCATCAATATATTTTCAAGGGCGATTGTAGATGCACTAAACAACTACAGCATTCCATTAAAAATGGTATAAGTAACTTTGTAAAAAAAAATTGACATAAATATCAAGTACAACTTTGCAGCTCCCACGTTCAGTGGGCCCCACACTTGGACGCCATTTTTGTAATGGATCCCTACTGTGTAGCTTAGAAAGCTCCTCTACAGACATCCACTTTCTCAGTGTTACCCCACCGTGTGCACCTTGCTCGTTGTCCAGGCCGGAGTTTAAGCCATTGCCGTGGGATTCATCAAGAAAGAACGGTAACACTAGTGAGTCTACACAAGTAGGCCATACAAAAAAAAAATTGTCCACACTAGCGGACTGACTAATTCAATTACCAAAACAAATTAACTACATCAAAAAAAAAGACAACAATAACAAAATCACATTGAGCGATTAGACACACTACAGATCCTTACCATTTACAATCCTGGCAGCTTTAGATGGTGAAACTGCCCCGTTGCCCTCCCTAACCATGGCTTCCATTTCTGTGGGGAAATTTTAAAAATGGGTGAAAGCCCCGCCTTCCTACAACTTACGTTACCTTCGGGTTCAGACAGAGATAGAAAAAAACTTAAACGATCATTATCCTCTGATCAATACAAAAATTCGTTCATTTCCACAAATAGCGTACATATATTCAAAAATTGTGATTGACCTTATATCTACATGCATGTGTTTTTGTTGTTATACTTGACTTCTAATTTTACATAGGATTACCTCAATATGAAAGAAGTAGAAACTTCAAATCAAAACAAACAAAAGTTATGATTTATAAAAATGAATTTTCGGAATTAGAGAGAGGAAGCAAAATGCATATTGCCAAAAAAAGGCTCTCCCCTACAATTTAAGCTACACTTCGCTCGCTCTAGCTTATGCTATTCAGAGCGGCGGTCAAAAGAAAGACACTTGCTTATGTGATTATGTACATGTGTATGTTCATGCGCATACAGAAAATTATGTATATTAGGGTGCTAGAAAAAAATTGATTTTTTTATCGTGGCAATATTTTACAACCAAAATTTTTCTTTTCATTAAACAGGTATATAAGCATGTAAAAACTGCAAACATATATGTAAGTTAACACGCTGGCGGCCCCCAACATGTTGGATTCCCACAAGCTGAAGTCTACACGTGCATAATCATTCTTCCCACAATCCCAAAGCCACCTGCCGCTGTGTCAGCATAATCATTCTTCCCACAGTCCCATGTGCCACCTGCAGCTGTGTCAGCATAATTATTCTTCCCACGTTTGATGGGCCACCTGCAGGTGCGCTAGCATAATTATTGTAAGCAGCATAATTGCAACCCAACACCCGCTTCAAGGGCAAGTGAATTTCATCATATCGCGCAATGACAATATTGCGCAACGTTATCAAACCTATGGGAACCAAGTCAGTACCTATGCACATTGCAGCGGAGTCAGCATTTTTCTATTTCACAATGTTGTGAGACTTTTGCATTGCACATGCAAGCCAATTAAGACACCTGCGGGAAGTCAAGGAAGGCCACACTCACACCCAGACGTCGCATATGTCTAGCTATAGAATGTAGCTGCACGAAATGTTATAAAAGAAAGCAG
The DNA here is from genome assembly GCF_040869045.1 of Eurosta solidaginis. NCBI lineage: Eukaryota > Metazoa > Arthropoda > Insecta > Diptera > Tephritidae > Eurosta > Eurosta solidaginis. Next base: position 137,321,381 of record NC_090319.1, read on the forward strand.
CAGTCCACGCAGAGGGCAGTTGCGTCTGGGCTTTCATACTAACCGCTATCATACTTAATTATAGAATACTGAATAAAGTGTTAAATCTTAAATCTAAAAAAGCTTCTTTCCTTATATAGTATCCAGGGCAAGTTGGCCCTTTAATTTTTTTTAGTGTAAGGATCACCGATCCTTTAAGTGGCGCCCGAGCAGGGACCATGAAGCTAGTGTTTAAAGTGAAAAGAGGCTGATAGCCCAAGAAATTGCAAAGAAGGGAAAAACTCTGCACAATAAAGTGAAAAGAGACTGATAGCCCAAGAAATTGCAAAAAAGGGAAAAACCCTGCTGTATAAAGTGAAAAGAGGCTGATAGCCCAAAAAATTATAAAAACAAAACACAGTGTGCTAATGCTAAACCTATACGTGATATGGACGTAAGTATAATATCTAAAAAAAAATCTTAATATTTTCTTGCATGATAATGGAAGCGCTGCAGACCACCGTTACAAATTTGACAGGTGCGGTTAACGCACTCTTGGAAAAGGTGAACAGCGTAGATAGGCGGGTATGTGCCTTGGACAACCTTCGATCCCGGCTCGACGTTTTAGAAGGAACTAGCCAATCATCCGTACCGGAAGCAGAACCGCGAGCTCCTGCAACGGAGGCGGTTCTTAAGGACATATCCAGGTTACCCGACTGTGTGAAAGAATTGCAAATCTTTGACGGCATTCCCGTCCAATATATTTCATGGGTGCACTCTGTTGAGAACATCCTGTCTGACTTTAAGGTGGTAAGAAGCAAACCGATATACCGTGCTATTTTACAGCACATTCTCCAAAAAGTACGAGGAGCAGCTGACACTGCCCTGATATCGTACAACATATTCGACACCAACTGGAATGCCATTAAGGAGTGCTTATTACACCATTACGCGGATAAACGCGACATCCGCACTTTGGAGTATCAACTCCATCAATTGTCTCAAAAATATTCACGGCTTGATGAATTCTACGCTGCCATGAATCACCAATTCTCTTTAATTATAAATAAAATCAAAACAGAGACGTTCTCTGAGGAGACAACGAAAGTCCTCATTGACACTTACAGGAATCGCGCCTTAGATGTTTTCATCCGCGGCCTGAACGGGGAGCTAGCTAAAATGCTCCTAATACAACGTCCCAAAACCCTACCTGAGGCATATTCCGCATGCTTCGAAATTCAAAACACTAATTTCCGAAACTATACGATTCACAGCGCACGCCACGACAATTGCGTTGTTGCGCCAATGAACGCGATACTAGATCACATGCATGGTTTAGGTGCCACCAGGGCACCACCAGTACCTCCAAGGACAACATGGCGTCCCCAGGAGCGAAGATTCCCTTCCGAAAAGCGAAATTCAAATCAACAGGAATCTCCAAAGCTAGGCCAGCCATCTTCTTCGCAACCACCCGTTGAAAAGATGGACGTGGACCAGTCCATCCAGAGTAGGCGCGTAAACTACATGAACCGGCCAAACCCCTTCAAACGTGGGGCTAGATCGGAAAACTTTCCGCGTAAGCAACAACGGCTTTATCACGTGACCACAGACGATGTGGAGAAAGAACCTGAACCAGTCCAGGAAGAGGATTTCCTACCGAACGCCCATCTAGCGTTCCATATATAGAATACAAACTTTCCGACGGCCGCACGCTGGACTTTATGGTCGATACGGGTGCGAATAAGTATTTTATTAGCCCAACTGTGACCAAACAGGGTTGTCCTGTGCGGAAATTATTTAGCGTTCGATCAGCGGGGGCTGCGCAGATATAACCGAAAAAATAACTTAGACATTTTTTACAAACTTAGGCATTAATTCCGAGATAACTTTCTTTATCCTTCCCGGTCTTAAAACATTCGATGGGATTATTGGCGACGATACCCTTAAGGATATTAGAGCAGTGGTAGATAGGAAGAACAATGTTTTAAAAATTAAGAAATATAAAATACCCTTTAAGGCACTAATATCCAGTGAAGTAAATTATACAATGTCTAGGGACCTTCCTTTAGAAGCGAGAAGAAGGATAACGAAATAATTGAAAAATATGGCCAATTATTTCAACCGATTAATGGAAACGAATTGGTAGGCACTAGGCTATCCCTGCGAGATTCTGCATATAGACATCTTCGAGATTGAAAAACAAAAATACCTTAGCACAATAGATAAATTTTCAAAATTCGCTAAGCTATTTGCGATGAAGACCAAGTCTTCAATCCACATTCGAAAAAAGCTTACTGATCTCCTGCACTACATCTCAGTACCAAAAATATTGGTCATGGACAACGAAAGAGGTTTACCGATTCCTCTTGTCTTAAACTATGTCCGCTCACTAGGTATAGAAGTCTGCCAAACCCCCACACAACGAAGTGAAAGCATCGGTCAGGTTGAGCGCTTGCACTCAACCTTGATTGAAATATACCGCTGGATTTCTCTTGAACTTAATAGATTAACACCGGCGGAACGTGTCTCGATAACAGTGGACCGGTACAAGAATACCGTACATTCTGTTATTAAGCGAAATCCAGCAGACTTATTCCTTAACAGGACTTCTAGAGTCAATTACCAGGCTTTGTTGGACTTCAGAGAGAATACGTATGAAGCATTATTAGAAGAGGAGCAGGAGGTCAGGAACGCTAGGTTGAACAATAAACGTTCTACCCCACGCACCTTCAGTGCAGAGGACAAATTATTTATTACAAATAAACAGATAAAGGCTAAACAAAAGCCACTGTACAAAGAAGAAACTGTTGAACTGTTGCTGAAAACAGAAACGTAACTATTATTACTGAAAGTGGAAAAAAATTCCACAAGACCGACGTAAAAAACGTCTGAGATAACATTGGTCACAAGGCAAATCTCATGCTTAGATCCTTTAGTTCCAGGGCTTTGCGTGCAAATTATTTTGTAGCCGATCCAGTCAGAGGTTGGTTCAATTCCAAATAACTCGTTGGTTCCAATGATGACGATCGGTATGGTTCAACTCCACCATAAGGTCTTTGCTTTAATTGACGTGAAGCTACTCGTGCCCCGAGTAGGCCATTTGCAACCATCAACGCTTATGGTTAAAAAGGATCACCACGACCCTTTCGTCAGCTGAGAAATCGCCTATATTCCGATGCAAAATCAATTTTTTTTTAATACAATGCACGCACTGCTCAAAATAAAAACGAAAAAAAAAAAAATAATAATAATAATAAACAATCTTACAGTCATTGGGCTGGTAAATAAACCCGCATAAAGCGGCAATATGTAAAACGCATAAAAGCGTTCATTAAAATAAAAGAATAAATATAAAAAAAGGGGGAATGGCATCCTCACTAAAGAAAAAAGAAAAAAAAAAAAGAACAAAAAAGAAAAGAGAAACAACTAATCTAGCACTAGACTACTAACATACTAATAAATAACACCAAACAAAGAGCGAAGTCATTTCGTTACACTGCTTCACTGCTCCCAAAAACAACAAAAAACTCTTAAAAATACTTTAAAAATAACATCAAAATCTAATTGTTCTTCCCAACTACTAATACCAACTTTCCTTGCCAATTCTTCCACCCTCGCAAATCAACTAGTATAAAAATCCTAGAATAATGATAGTTATAATTTTACATAGCTTTAATCGATTCACTATATGAATGAATGAATTTGTAAAATCCTAGATTATAAAAGTAATATTAGAATTAAAATATACGTATGGGGTAAAAGAATGGGAAATTAACTCAATGAAATTAGATTAATGTCTTTATTTAATTAATAGCATCTGCCTCTGCGCAACTGTACACTCGTACGATATATTCGAAATAGACTCACCACTAGCTACCATACGAGATGGATACGCATGGATCATTGATGGGCACTTCAAACTTATTCATACCATTGACTTGCAGCGATATGACTTGGCAAAAACCAGACTAGAGCAAACCCTAGAAACGCCTAATGAAACAACATCATCGACAGAGGTACTATCATTCCAATTAAACAGAATCCTCACACACCTGAGCGAATTAGAGGACATAAATCCGAAAGAGCAAGGATCAATTAACTGGATTGGGTCTGCCTGGAAGTGGATCGCTGGCTCACCTGATGCCACCGACTGGGACGAAGTCCTTCGTAACGAAAATGTCCTCAAATAAAATACTGAACAGCAATACAAGGTAAACAATGCCATTTTCAAAAAGACTAATGAATTATTGCAGAAGCTAAATGGAATAGTGACCATCACGAACAAAGTCCGTGATCGAAGGCACCTGGAAAAATTACAGCAAGAAATCCAGCACGGAATAACCATTTTAAAGGAGGACGTTCGCGTCTGCCAGATGGCTAAAGCTGGCATTATTAACAGCAACCTTTTGAGCAAAGAAGAAGTCAACCAACTTGTTAGTGAAATCGACGTACTCCCATACAGCAACGCTATCGAAGCCATTGAGTATGGCAAGCCATCGATTTACATCAACAGCACGCTCCTTCTCTATGTGCTGTCCTTGCCTAAGGTCACTGATGCCAGATTTAATCACTTAATCACAAGGGCAAACATCCAAGGAGGTCTCCGTATAGATTTGCGATACAGGTCAATCCTGACCAACAAATTCGAGACTTATGGGGTAAGAGAAAATTGCTTGCAATTATCTTCTGCTATAGTCTGCGACCGGAAATCTCTTGACTTATTACCGGAAACTGGTTGTCTGGCACGCCTTCTCAAAGGCGGACACACAAGTTGTACCTACTCTACATACAACGAATCCACGGTAGAAGTTATCAAAGAGGACACGATATTCCTTGATAAATTTATGGGCACAGTAGGATCAGGTAAAATTTTAATTTATCTAAACGGTTCTTATATTCTTCAGATGGAAAACGAGACTATTGTCATTAACAACGAAACATACTCAAGCACTAGTAGTTCTGGAGCACAGTTTCTTCCACCAGTTTTGACCAGCATTACAAACCACAGCATGGCATTAAACCTCAACCTGGTACACGGAATAACAATGGAAAATATCAAACTTCTGAAATACCTAAGGGACAAGACCGATTGGTTCGCACTTTCTGAAGGATCAGGGTTATTGCTACTTATGCTATTCATTTGGTGCATTTGCAGGAAGATCACAGCAAGGATAATCTTACCAGAAATAAACATTGCAAATCGGCTAAGTCGAAGAGACGAAAATCCTTCTTCGCCAACTAATCCGCGGGACGCAGATCTTTAAAGGGGAGGAGTTAACACGCTGGCGGCCCCCAACATGTTGGATTCCCACAAGCTGAAGTTTATACGTGCAGCTGTGTCACCATAATCATTCTTCCCACAATCCCATAGCCACCTGCCGCTGTGTCAGCATAATCATTCTTCCCACAGTCCCATGGGCCACCTGCAGCTGTGTCAGCATAATTATTCTTCCCACGTTTGATGGGCCACCTGCAGCTGCGCTAGCATAATAATTGTAAGCAGCATAATTGCAGCCCAACACCCGCTTCAAGGGCAAGTGCATTTCATCATATCGCGCAATGACAATATTGCGCAACGTTATCAAACCTATGGGAACCAAGGCAGTACCTATGCACATTGCAGCGAAGTCAGCATATTTCTATTTCACAATGTTGTGAGACTTTCGCATTGCACATGCCAGCCAAATAAGACACCTGTGGGAAGTCAAGGCCACACTCACACCCAGACGTCGCATATGTCTAGCTACAGAATGTAGCTGCACAAAATTTTATAAAAGGAAGCAGCAGTCCACGCAGAGGGCAGTTGCGTCGGGGCTTTCATACTAACCGCTATCATACTTAACTATAGAATACTGAATAAAGTGTTAAATCTTAAATCTAAAAAAGCTTCTTTCCTTATTTAGTATCCAGGGCAAGTTGGCCCTTTAATTTTTTTTAGTGTAAGGATCACAGATCCTTTAAGTTGTATGTAGGCAACATATATATACATACATATAATCACGTATTTTCTTGTAATAAAAGTTGTTTTAACGCTACTGATTTCTACTATACTTGTTTTGATGAACCACATTTTATTAAAAATAAAAAAAAAATATTTATTTAAATAGCAAAAATGTCTTATATAATTTTCAAATACTCACGGTGTTATGTACTGGTTCCTCGTTGCAGCCTCGATGAGCGGCTTTGGAAATTATATATATACAATGTGATTGTAGGTATATATGTATAAATGAATGAACGACACGCATATAGAACAGAAAAAAACTCTCTTAAAAAATTAAAAAAAAAAAATGTAAGGCGCGATAAACTCCGAAGAGATCTAAGGCCGAGCTTCTCTTCCAATTTGTGTCGTGCTCCTCTTGATTTTCCCTACAAATTGGCCAGACGGGGCCTCCTACATGTTTTATGCCGACTCCGAACGGCATCTGCAAGGCAGATAAGTTTTCACTGAGAGCTTTTCATGGCAGAAATACACCTGGAGCGATTGCCAACTACTGCCGAGGGGCAACCCCGCTTAGAAAAATTTTCTTCTAATTGAAAAATTGTATTTCTAAAATTTTGATGTTGCTTTGCCAGGGGCGTGAACCCAGGACATACGGTGTGGTAGGCGGAGCACGCTACCATCACACCACGGTGGCCGCAACTCTCTCTTATCTTTATGATAACCCTCTTTTCTTTAGACTGCATGCATTTTCTAGTGAAAATTCAAAAAAATTATTAAAACTTTAAGAATGGGGGTAGTATCAGCGCTCTGATAGCTACATATATCCCACGTGTATATACCTTATGCATTTTGTAAGAAGTTTTCTTCTTCTTTCACATTTCACACTTCTAGGCACTTTATATGATTTTTTTTTTTCAAATACTTAATTAATCTAAACTTTAATTTTAATCAACCGCATTTTTGCTTATTACATTTTTTTTCTTTTTTTTCCTTTTCTGTTAAATTTTGTATTCATTTCATTTCTTCTTTTTTTCCTTTTCCACTGCATGTACACATGTTTAGATTACCGAACATACTAAATTTCTCAGTTTCTACTGAGCTCGACTTGAAGTTCAGAACTGTACCTCTTCTCTAGGTTTATTATACATATGTACATATACTATGAGAGTTATACTAGGTTCAAACACACACCAAATTGGCAATTTATACTGGTTTGGCAATTTATTACGCAATTTGTCATATAATAAATTGTAATAATAAATTGCCAATTTAAAAAAAATTGCGTAATAAATTGTTTCAACCTGTAAATGCAACATTGTAAAGTGTGTTTATTGAGTATATTTAAACGTCACTTACGCATGGCTGAACTATATGGTTGGCTCATTTCATCAGCTGATTTTATGCCTTTCATTTCACTGGAGTAGGGACTGTCAAAAGAAGATGGCAAAATCAAAATGAAACCAAAACATTGAACACATTTTCTTACAACACACAAAAATTTCAAAGTTTTATGTTTTCATTCCATTCCATTCACCTAATACCAACAAGCACATTTTGACAGTCTCAACAGAGATATGTTGTTACTGTAGAGATGAGCCAACCAGCTATCAAATTACTATTGTGTAAACTAAATAGAGTTGTATGAACACCACTCAATTTAAATCGAAATAGCCTCAATTTATTTTTCTGTTTGAACATAGTATTAGAAAAGATTTTTTTTCGGATATTAAATATTTTCTAAGAGAAAAAAAAAACTTCTTACATTTCTTTTTCTTTCTTTATTCCTATTTCCCCTCAAGTTAATTTTTGCAAACTAATAATTTTCTTTCCATTTTTCTCTAGTGGTTTCTTAGCAAATTTCTGTCTTAAATTTGCTATCTATGTCTATTTTGTAAAGTTTGCTAATCGTATAAAAATCTAATACAAAAACACCAAGAAAAGTAAAAAAAATCTCAGGAATCCAATTCCCATGACGACTTAGCTGCTGGATGCGTATCCTCTGGGCAACTGGCAATACCCTTCCCCAGTTCCAAATGATGGTTGGCTCCCCGACCTCAAAAATATGGTGTAGAGTTACATTTACGTTTGCGTACTCGGATTTTTTTTCTTTAATATTTTTTATATTATTTTACTTAATCTTTTTTTTTTTTTTTTTGTACGGTCAACGCGACTTTTCGAAAAGTTTTTCTTTACATTAACGCAACTTTAAAAATTGTATCGACTGTTGGCAAGAATCCGTACCGACTGAAAAAATTGGTTCACGTTTATGATCTTACAGCTGGCTGTTGAACAGGAAAAAGAGAGCGTCTTCAGCTGAAAAACCTGTACATATCCATGCCTTGACCGGAAGCGGATACCTTCTTCATTTTCTATCAATTTTCCTCCTTGTATTCTACTCATTTTTGACACTTCGTAAATTTCAGTAATGGGATATTGACAATCAATGATTGATACTATTCACAATGAAGTTATCTGTATTTAAGTTAGTGAATTTATTTGCAATAGGGAATGGACATACATTAAATTAGTGCATTGGTTTATTTAAAATAAGGAATGGAATTTTGGGAAAAAAAAATGATAGCTTTGCCGGTATGGACCCCAGTATAAAACAAACATTGCTGCACAGTGGCAATGTTTTGAAGAGGGTTAAAATTAGGAAACTCTTTTCATAATATCCTTCTTGTGGTAAAGCTCTTTTCTTCTTGTGTCTAGATCTTCTAGTTGGTAGATATTCTTTCCTTTCATACCTACCACTATACTTTTAATAAACTTTGGTGCAAATTTTGAACAGAACTTTTTCGAAGAATCGCTGAGTACGAAATTCCTTCGATAAACTTCATCTCGAATGTTAAAAGTAGTGGACGTACTACGCAAGTTATACCTTTTTGCTGAATTTTCAAAAGCTTTTGTAATGTTATGGGCGATAGAATCCCTAATAAGCTTTAATTTTTCATTTCTATTAATTAGTTCACCCTCACATGTCATTAACTTCCTAATAAGAGAATAATCTTTTGCATTGGTGATCATTTGCTGTCCAAAAACCGAATAGTATGGGCTAAAACCAATTGTCTGGTGGTACGAGTTTCGTAGTGATTCCGAAATTTCTGGTATATATCTATCCCAGTTAGATTGCTCATTTGAGACATAGGTACGAATGGCAGTTATTATGGAGCGATTTACTCTTTCGCTGGCATTAACCCGAGGACTATATACGGCTGTATAAACATATTTTATACTTCTTTCTCCCAGAAAATTATTAAACTGCGTGCATTTAAATTGCTTCCCATTATCGCTTATAATCACTTCTGGCGTACCAAATATCGTAAATACGTTTTCCCTTAAATACTTTACTATTGCCGTAGAGTTCAGTTTTCTTCTTGGTCAAATGGACACTGAACCTTAAATGTGTCTATCATCCGTGGGCGAAGAATAGCATTAGGTTATTTCGTTTGCTGACAAATAGAGCAATTGGCTATAAATCTTTTAACATCTATTATCATGTCTGGCCAATACAAATTTAGTTGTAGTCTATCTAGAGTTTTTGCAATACCACCGTGAGATTTGTTTGGGGGATTATGAGCACTTTCAATGGCATTAACCGTCAATACTTTTGGTACCCATAATTTCCAGTTGAACTTTTCCCGTTCTTCATTTCCATCTGGGTGTTCAGTTCTTTTGTAAATTTTTCCTTCCCTAATTTACACATCAGGTAGGCGAGATTGGTTTTCTTGTACGTAAGCTCTTAGTTTTTGATAATCCTCGGACTCGAACTCATCCGACTCCATATCAATAATTGGATAACAACTGACTTCAGATATTTCTTCAAAGTTCTGCCTCGATAAGCAGTCGGGAACAATGCTTTGGGTTCCACGTCTGTGTACAATTTGAAATTTGTAAACCTCTAATTTTAACGACCACCTCGCCAATCTGCCACTAAGGTCGGTCTGTTGCATGAGCCATTTAAGACTTGCGTGATAAGTGATCACGGTGAATTCTTGACCCTCAACGTAAGGACGACATTTCCTAATTGCCAATATTGCAGCTAAGCACTCAAGCTCTGTTACACTATAATTCGACTGGGCTTTATTTAGTTTTTTTGAAAAATACGAAATAGGCATTTCTTCCCCTTTGGTCATTCACTTGGGCCAGTACAGCACCTACACCTTGATTACTGGCATCACATTGAAATAAAAGGACTTTTGGTAATCCGGATTGGCTAAAACTGATGCACTTACAAGCTTTTCTTTAGTTTTTCAAAAGCTGCTTGCGCTTCTTCATTCCAGTGGAATCCACGGCCTTTTTTAAGAAGGTTTGTTAGTGGCGTAGTTAGAGATGCAAAATTGTCTAGGAATCGCCGATACCATCCTACCATACCAAGGAATCTTCTTAGCTGTCTCGCCGTCTTTGACGGTGGGAAATTTATCATAGATGAAACCTTTTCTGGGTCAGTACAAAGAGTACGATTTCCCACAATAAAACCTAAGTATTTTACTTCGCGAATACAAAATTTACTTTTCTGTACATTTATAGTGAGGCCAGCCCTTCGAAATTGATATGCAACTTCAGATAATACAGATATATGATTTTCAAAGCTGTTTGAAATAATAAGGAGGTCATCCAAGTAAACAAAAACTTCATCTTTCAGGTTTGCTGGTATCACGTGATCCCTTAGACGACAAAGGGCTTGTGGTGCATTACACAGGCAAAAGGACATCACGCGGTATCTTTATAATGGTATATTCGGAACAGTAAAGCATGTCAAATCACGAGATTTTTCCGACAAGGGTATTTGCCAGAAAGCTCGTCTCAAATCCAGTGAAGATATGAACTCAGCTTTCGGCAATCGACTTAATATTCCGTCGATATGCGGGAAAGGGTATGCATCTTTTCTGTTACACTGTTTACTTTTCTAGCATCGAGACACAATCTAACTTTCATTGGCTTTCGTACTAATACTATGGGACTTGCCCTAGGACTATTTGGTGCTTCTTCAATTACCCCTAGCTTTAGCGTCTCATCGATCTCTTTATGTACCAGTTTTTCTATGGCTGGAGATATAGGAAAGTACCTTTCTTTCGTTGGTTTAACATTTGCTTCAATTTCTATTACGTGCTCGGTTAGGGAAATTTTCCCTAGCCCCTACTTTTCATAAGAAAGAAAGGTATTTATAACATTCTTCAACTTTATGGCTTGCTGTTCGGTGAGATAGTGTTTATTGGCATTTTCAGGCTCTTCTGTTTTATCATCTACGTCTAGTTGCGCGATAAGGTGTGGTGATATGCTAAATTCTCTCCAAAAATCGACGCCAAGTATTAAATCTTGGGCTATGCTTCGCACAACATAAAATTTAATGCTTTTTGTTTGACCTTTGAACGTTACCGGAAGTAAAATCGTGCCATATACTATTTGATTTCGACCATCTGCTGTACTTATCGTAGCAGCGTGTGTAGACAATTTGTGCTGATCATATATTTCTTTAGCTAAGTTATTACCTAAACAAGACACCTGCGCTCCACTGTCTAACAATCCCAGAAGTCTCCTACCTTCAAAAATTACTTCTGCATATGGCCTAAGATCATTTTCTTTGTTAGTAATTGAATAGACGAGGTTACTAATATTTTTACCAGTCACGTTTAGTTTCTCCCTATTTTTATTATCTTCATTCAGATAAATTTTTATTTGTCCTTGCGAAGATTCGTCATGGAGCCTTCGCTCACATTAGAGTTTTTCGGACTACAAGCTTTACAATTTGGTTTATAAACTCCAACAAGTCCACAGCCGAAGCAAAATATGGTACGTGCTGCGACGCAGTCGAAATACCTGTGGCCTTCTTGCCTACAATTCCAACATATGATTTTGGAATCTGTTTTTCTTACAGCTGCCAACTCGTTAGCATCTGCAGCAGGAGGTATCGCATCACTGCCATCCAAGTCTTCTTCGAATTCTACTTCGCTTACTTGTTTTTTGCTAAATTTTGGTTTAGAAATAGTTGGGGTTTGATTAGATGAATTATTTTTGAAAATTTCCTGCAAAACCGTTTCTCCTTTTAAGCACAGCATTCGTAGTTGTGCAACTGAGTTAACAGTCACATACAAAAGCTGTTGCCTGACTCTAGGACGCAGTCCTCTTTGTAACATCTCTACCAATTCCAGTTCACTAATTGGGTTCTTTAGGCTTTCAGCTATCTTTAATACCACAGTTTTGTATTCGTCAAAACTTCCTGTATTACCTTGTCTCCTAGCTCTCAACGCTTCTTTGATATCAATATCGGTTCTATGTTCCTCGAAATTTAATCTTAGGGCCTCACAAAAACCTGGCCAAATAACACGTTGGACTGATCTGCGATAGCGCCAATACCAGTCCTTCGCTGCCTTCGTAAAGAGAATCTGTGCATGTTCACACAATACGTTAAAATTTACGCTAGAGCGTCTACAACTTGAGATTCTATCCTGTAAATAAAGTTTTCTACGGTCAATTTTTTTGATCCGTCAAATTTGATGTCCCAGCTGGAAATAAGTTGGGATAGTTTGCCAGCGTGAGTCACACTAGACATATCACTTAGTCTGAAATGATCGTTCCTAGGAAGTAAGAGGAGCTCATTTAAGAAACTGGGTCTATCCTGCGGCCAATTGACATTATCGGAATGCTAGCCTCATTGTTGTTTGGGTTATCTATATGAAACCTACTAAGAACGCTAGCTACCGAGCTTTGAATCCTATCATCAATAAGTTGAGATACCCTACTTTCGAACTCTTCTAATGCTGAAGCTTGCCTAGCAGATACGACAGCGGTAACTATGCTTCGAATGCGGCTTTCATTAAGGTCAGTGTTTGCTGGGGCTGCATTTGCAGTCGCTGAGGGATTACCGGTATTGTGTTCCGAAGATGTTTGCTGATGCGGAGGTTGCATCTCTTTTTCTGCTGTTGTTGTTGTTGATGACCACCAGTTTCTGGTACAGTTGCCTGGGTTGCATTAGTAGACATTCCGATTTGAGACGTATTTTTCGATCGGGTACCCATTACGGAGGTATTCGGGTTTGTACATTGCTCAGAGCTGCAAGTCGCTCTGCACTGTGGGCAAGATGGTTATTTTTAAGCCAATTTAGTAGACACGCGCGGTGAAATAAGTGACTACAAGCGGTTTGCAAAATTTCGTAGTTTTTCCTAATATATTCCTGACAGAGTATACAAAACTGACCGGAATTTCTAGGCAAGTTTTCGTTGCTGTAGCGTACAGACATATTGACGATTTCTATCTTCACTAGCTTAAAAAAAAATTATTTATTTTATTTGTTTTTATAATTTTTGTTTTAGTTTATCCTCCACAAAAGATATAACAAGATATGTATTTCTCTTCTGTCCAAAGGTTTCGTAAAGTTGTAAGAAGGCATAACTATGTAAAGATAAAGATAGCGTGTGGAAGAAGAAAAATTTAATAGAAAAAAAATCGACTTGTGGTCATATTCCGTATTATTCTCAGATATGATTCCAACAAATCTGACACCTGGAACGTTGGTTCAAAGTTTTTTTTTTTTTTAATGAACCTTTCACCTATACTGTATCGGTCAGTAAAACGCACAATAAGTGTATATTTTAACTGCATTCCATTATACGATAAGGCAAAATGTAATTCTCTGAAGGTAAAAGGAGCATCAATATATTTTCAAGGGCGATTGTAGATGCACTAAACAACTACAGCATTCCATTAAAAATGGTATAAGTAACTTTGTAAAAAAAAATTGACATAAATATCAAGTACAACTTTGCAGCTCCCACGTTCAGTGGGCCCCACACTTGGACGCCATTTTTGTAATGGATCCCTACTGTGTAGCTTAGAAAGCTCCTCTACAGACATCCACTTTCTCAGTGTTACCCCACCGTGTGCACCTTGCTCGTTGTCCAGGCCGGAGTTTAAGCCATTGCCGTGGGATTCATCAAGAAAGAACGGTAACACTAGTGAGTCTACACAAGTAGGCCATACAAAAAAAAATTGTCCACACTAGCGGACTGACTAATTCAATTACCAAAACAAATTAACTACATCAAAAAAAAAGACAACAATAACAAAATCACATTGAGCGATTAGACACACTACAGATCCTTACCATTTACAATCCTGGCAGCTTTAGATGGTGAAACTGCCCCGTTGCCCTCCCTAACCATGGCTTCCATTTCTGTGGGGAAATTTTAAAAATGGGTGAAAGCCCCGCCTTCCTACAACTTACGTTACCTTCGGGTTCAGACAGAGATAGAAAAAAACTTAAACGATCATTATCCTCTGATCAATACAAAAATTCGTTCATTTCCACAAATAGCGTACATATATTCAAAAATTGTGATTGACCTTATATCTACATGCATGTGTTTTTGTTGTTATACTTGACTTCTAATTTTACATAGGATTACCTCAATATGAAAGAAGTAGAAACTTCAAATCAAAACAAACAAAAGTTATAACAAGTAAAGAAAGCTAAGTTCACCATGTAGGAAAATGAACCTAGGGTAACTCTGGAATGTGTTTGTATGACATGTGTATCAAATGGAAGGTATTAAAGAGTATTTAAAGAGGGAGTTGGCCATAGTTCTATAGGTAGACGCCATTTAGGGATATCGCCATAAAGGTGGACCAGGGGTGACTCTAGAATTTTTTTGTACGATGTGGGTATCAAATGGAAAGTGTTAATGAGTATTTTAAAAGGGAGTGTGCCTTAGTTCTAGAGGTGGATGCCTTTTCAAGATATCGCCATAAAGGTGGACCAGGGGTGACTCTAGAATTTTTTTGTACGATATGGGTATCAAACGAAAGGTGTTAATGAGTATTTTAAAAGGGAGTCGGCCTTAGTTCTATGGGTGGACGCCTTTTCGAGATATCGCCATAAAGGTGGACCAGAGGTGACTCTAGAATTTGTTTGTACGATATGGGTATCAAATGAAAGGTGTTGATGAGTATCTTAAAAGGGGTGGGGCTTAGTTCTATTGGAGGACGCCTTTTCGAGATATCGTTATAAAGGTGAACCAGGGTTGACTCTAGAATGCGTTTGTACAACATAGGTGCCAAACGAAAGGTGTTAATTAGTATTTTAAAAGTGAGTGGGCCTTAGTTCCATGGGTGGACGCCTTTTCGAGATATCGCCATAAAGGTGGACCAGGGGTGACTCTACAATTTGTTTGTACGATATGGGTATCAAATGAAAGGTGTTAATGAGTATTTTAAAAATGAGTGGGCCTTAGTTATATAGGACGCCTTTTCGAGATATCGCCATAAAGGTGGACCAGGGGTGACTCTAGAATGCGTTTGTACAATATGGGTATCAAACGCAAGGTGTTAATGAGTATTTTAAAAGGGAGTGGGCCTTAGTTCTATGGGTGGACGCCTTTTCGAGATATTGCCATAAAGGTGGATCAGGGGTGACTCTAGAATTGGTTTGTACGATATGGGTATCAAATGAAAGGTGTTGATGATTATCTTAAAAGGGGGTGGGGCTTAGTTCTATTGGAGGACGCCTTTTCGAGATATCGTTATAAAGGTGAACCAGGGTTGACTCTAGAATGCGTTTGTACAACATAGGTGTGAAACGAAAGGTGTTAATGAGTATTTTAAAAGTGAGTGGGCCTTAGTTCCATGGGTGGACGCCTTTTCGAGATATCGCCATAAAGGTGGACCAGGGGTGACTCTACAATTTGTTTGTACGATATGGGTATCAAATGAAAGGTGTTAATGAGTATCTTAAAAGGGAGTGGGCCTTAGTTCTATTGGAGGACGGCTTTTCGAGATATCGTTATAAAGGTGAACCAGGGTTGACTCTAGAATGCGTTTGTACAACATAGGTGTCAAAAGAAAGGTGATAATGATTATATTAAAAGGGAGTGAGCCTTAGTTCTATAGGTGGACCAGGGGTGACTCTAGAATGTGTTTGTACGATATGGGTATCAAATTAAAGAATAAAGGGTTTTAAAAGGTAGTGGAGGTAGTTGTATATGTGAAGGAGTTTTCGATATATCGACCAAAATGTGGACCAGGGTGACCCAGAACATTATCTGTCGGGTACCGCTAATTTATTTGTATATGTAATACCACGAAACATTATTCCTGCCAAGATTCCGAGGGCTTTTGATTTCGCCCTGCAGAAATTTTTCATTTTCTTCTACTTAATATAGTAGGTGTCACACCCATTTTACAAAGTTTTTTCTAAAGTTATATTTTGCGTCAATAAATCAATCCAATCAGAATGTTTCATCCCTTTTTTCGTATTTGGTATAGAATTATGGCATTTTTTTTTCATTTTTCGTAATTTTCAATATCGAAAAAGAGGACGTGTTCATGGTCGGATTTCGGCCATTTTTTTAACCAAGATAAAGTGAGTTCAGATAAGTACGTGAGTAGTAAAAATATATAAATTTTTGCTCAAATTATCGTGTTAATGGCCGAGCGGAAGGACATACGGTTGACTGTGTATAAAACTGGGCGTGGCTTCAACCGATTTCGCCCATTTTCACAGAAAACAGTTATCGTCCTAGAATCTAAGTCCCTACCAAGGATTGGTAAATGTTTGTTCGACTTATGGCATTAAAAGTATCCTAGACAAATGAAATGAAAAAGGGCGGAGCCACGCCCATTTTGAAGTTTTCTTCTTTTTTGTATTTTGTTGCACCATATCATTACCGGAGTTGAATGTTGACATAATTTACTTATATACTGGAAAGATATTACATTTTTTGTTAAAATTGGATTTAAAAAATTTTTTTTTTAAAGTGGGCGTGGTCGTTCTCCGATTTTGCTAATTTTTATTAGGCATACATATCGTAATAGTAGTAACGTTTCTGCCAAATTTCATTATGATATCTTCAACGACTGCCAAATTACAGCTTTCAAAACTTTTAAATTACCTTCTTTTAAAAGTGGGCGGTGCCACGCCCATTGTCCAAAATTGTACTAATTATCTATTCTGCGTCATAAGTTCAATTCACCTACCAAGTTTCATCGCTTTATCTGTCTTTGATAATGAATTATCGCACTTTTTGGGTTTTTAGAAATTTTCGATATCGAAAAAGTGGGCGTGGTTATGGCCCGATTTCGTTCATTTTAAATAGCGATCTGAGATGAGTGCCCTACATACCAAATTTCATCAAGATATCTCCAAATTTACTCAAGTTATCGTGTTAATGGACGGACGGGCGGACATGGCTCAATCAAATTTTTTTTCGATACTGATGATTTTGATATATGGAAGTATATATCTATCTCGATTCCTTTATACGTGTACAACCAACCGTTATCCAATCAAAGTTAATATACTCTATGAGCTCTGCTCAACTGAGTATAAAAAATAAAAATACGTATTCCGTATACATATGTATAAAAAATTCAGTCAATTCACATTTTAAAAAGTCTTCTTCGTTATTTTTTTTAATTTCAGGTATACAATTTTATGTGCATAAATACATATATTGCCTTATTTATTTTTCTTTTGCAATTATACCACTTTGTATTTCTTGTTCTTAATTTTCTGGAAGGCGCTGCGCACATCTCTTGTATAATCGGACATTGAATAACCGCCTCTTTGTATGGATTCTGAAAATTTTAAGACACAAATTATTTAAAAATCTGACTAACAACAGAACACGTTACTGTTTGCAAAATTATAGGCAAAAAATATGAGTATAAAGATGAAGGGGGAGTTGGGGTGAGATGGTAGAAGCAGTAAAAGTGGAACAGGAAGACAGAAAACATCATCTGCTGGGTATGCTAGTAAAAAAATTAAATCCTTGATACTCACCGTACAAAGCTCTGTTAAGGTTGACAAAGTCTCGCAGGTCTTTTTCGCTGGACCGCCCAGAGTAATTCATTTCGAAACACAATTCTTCCGAAAGTATCCTATGCAGATACTTATGAATGCCATACGGCATGAGTATAGATCTAAAAATTATGACCTTTAAATAGAAAAAAAATTATATTATTAAAATAGGGATTTTTAATTAAATTATTGAAAGTGGAAAAGGAAGTGAAAGTGGAACAGGAAGACAGAAAACATCATCTGCTGGGTATGCTAGTAAAAAAATTATATTATTAAAATAAGGATTTTTAATTAAATTATTGCCACCTTACATATCTTTCAAAATCCGTTTTCACTTTATTTTCATGTTCTTCAATTTCCAACAGACTTGAAACTGGAAAATTAGCTTTGGGACTTCGGATATTTTCGCAAACCTTTTCTAAAGCTTTTTGTTTTTCTAAAACTGTTAAAATTTTTATATTTTAATGACCGTATTTGTTAAGTCTGAAAAGAAATATATATTTTTAAGAAAATTATTACTTTACAAACAAGTGAAGAATTTGAATGATTTACCCTGTTTCAATAAGCCGTTGGAAGTTAAAGGAGCTCCAATATTTTCAGAATTCAATAGACGTAACAAACCATCTAGTTGAAGGCGTGTGACATTTAGCGTTCTATAAAACACTATAAGTTTTTCTTTCAAATTTAATTCTGGGTTACAAAAATCTTTAATATTCACCGGGGAACTAGATTCTGCAATACCCTCATGCAAGAATTCATCAGCGTGTTTGCTGGGAAACTCGGACAGACATGAAAAAGCGCTCTGAAGCATGTTTTTTTAGCTTTTGCGGACAATCGCCTCAAACTTCGTTTGCTTAAATCACTCATTTCACAGATTTTGTTCAGTTTTGTAATATCACTGTATTATTATTTATTATTTAGATTAATTTTTAATTAAATATTTTATTTTATTTACACTTTCACTCCGACTTACAAAAAGTGACGCTTCAACTAATAACTTCCAGAAACAACTAACACAGAGCTGCCAGCAATAAAATTTATTAAAATTCAATAGTCCTGAAAGTTTCACTGCGTGTTCAGCTGAAATTTCTGTATACCTGAAATACTGCCTTCCTATTCAATCCATTTTCAGGCCATTCATTTCTTACTGAGTTTCAGGGCATTTTTAGTGCTGAAATTTTACCTAAATTTATAACACCTTACCTCAAAAACTGCTGGGTAGCTGTATGTCCATTAAACACATTCTCATTGTCTGTCATTAAATATTTCGTGCTAGGGTATATTTGTGTGAGTATTTCTTCAATGTACCCTTCAAAAAACGCGAGTACTCCATAAATAATGTAAGGAATACTCCTTTGGAAGTATAGGAGTGTTCCAAAACTAATCTGTATTCATACAAAAAATGTGCTCCAATTAACATTGCGATGTCCTAGGACAGGAGTAGGTGATCCCACTCTCGCTTTGTTTGTGAGTATTCCATAGAGTACATACGTGAGAGTACTTTCCAAAGTACTTTCACTCTAGTTCTCCATGGATCACCCACAGAGGATCATATGCCAAAGTACTAAAGAGGAATTGTGTCGGAAAGAATTATCGGAGTCAATTTAATTTAAAATGAAAGTAAATGGAGAGGGGCAATACAACTTTTATATTTTTTACTACGAATATTCTTATGTAAATTAACACTTGCTTGAATAAAGAAAATAATATTTCTCTATACTATAGTATGTATAGATAAAACCAGTGCGCGGTTGCATTTTATCAGAGTTGCCATAGTAAATTTTATTATCAGTTATTTGTATGCAATATTTTACTTTTGGCAACTCTGTTCGATCGTCATCGTGTCGTGATCACGGTCGTTAAAA
Organism: Eurosta solidaginis; assembly: GCF_040869045.1. Classification (NCBI taxonomy): domain Eukaryota; kingdom Metazoa; phylum Arthropoda; class Insecta; order Diptera; family Tephritidae; genus Eurosta; species Eurosta solidaginis. The sequence goes on from NC_090319.1 coordinate 137,340,942, forward strand.
AACGAGGAATGATCGACTGATGGTGGTCCGCAAACGCATTGCAAAGGAGTATTGTTACTTTATTTGGAAGTTTGCGTAGATAACAATATTTGGAATATTTACATGTAGAACTAATGTATATGTTGTTATTCATGTGGAATATGTCCATTTGTATATATTCGCCTACGTGTGTTGGTATTGTGGTTTTACCTATTGGTTGTTTGTTAGGGTGCCTCTCGTATTTATTTTGTAAACATCCTTCGCAGTTTATTGCTTCTTTTTTACACATTTCTCGAATGGAAGGCCAAAAATACTGAGTAAGTATTTCCTGTATGTTGTTTTTATAATTCCTATGTGCTCTTTTGTGAGTTTGTATGATAATCTGTCTTTGTTCGTTCAGATCAGTTACGTCTTGAAGTTGTGTTTGTGCTACAAAAATTTTACATGTGGCGAACATGGAGCTGATATCGTTTTTGAAATGAAATAAAATTTCTTCATCTAATTTTAGAGCATTTGTTACTTCTGGTCGCATAATTGATTTCAAACTTGAAATTAGGATCTCTTTATTTTTATAATAGGTTGTATGTCGTGTATTATTTGTAAAGATAGTCTGTGACACAATTTCGTCTTTATTTGCGTCGTGAATTGGTATAATTTGGTTGGGGAAAGAGTTTAAAGGTTCTTTGATCCTCTTAAACTGATCCACAGGTGAGCTTTCTATTGAGTGTTCTGAGCAATTAGTTGTCGTATTTATTTGTTGCTTTGAGAGAGCATCAGCGACTACATTCTGATGTACTGGTTTGTATACTAATTTCGCACCATACTCTTCTATTAAATTCTTCCATCTTTTTAGTTTCTTATTTGGATTCTTTTCGGAAATAGAGTAAATTAAAGATTGGTGGTCTGTATATATTGTTAAATAAGAAATTCCATACAAGTAATTTCTTAATTTCTGAAGGGCACATACAATGGCTAGAATTTCCTTTTCGTTGGTACTGTAATTTTGTTCAGTTTCATTGAGTGTTCGTGATACTATAGCGAAATTGCTGGCATCTGTAGTCAGGTCAAAAGGTTTCGTGGAGTCAGGTTGATAAATTTCTACTTGAGCTTGAAGCGCATTCTTGATTTTCTCGATAGCTTCTAGAGCTGCCTCATCTAATTCAACTTCTATTTTCGCACTTTTGTTTCTACTTACTATATCATTGTCGCCGCGTAAATGTATAGTCAATGGTTTAGTGATTGCTGCAAAATTTTGAATACAATTCCTGTAGTAGCTAGATAGCCCTAGGAATGATCTAAGTTCTTTTAATGTCTTTGGGATAGGTTATTCTTTTACTGTTTGGATTTTCTTGGGGTCCACAGTTACTTTATTGTGTTTTATTATATGTCCTAAGTATTCGACAGAGTTCTAAAAGAAGCGTGATTTTTCGTTAGAGATTTTCATATTGGCGTTATGCAAAGCGTTTACAATAGTTCTTATATGCTCTATATGTTCTTCGGGTGAGGAAGAATATATTAACTTACTTACTTACTTAATTGGCGCTTAACCGTCTAAACGGTTATGGCCGTCCAACAAGGCGCGCCAGTCGCTCCTTCGCTCCGCCAACCGGCGCCAATTGGTCACACCAAGGGAGTTTAAATCGTTTTCCACCTGGTCCTTCCAACGGAGTGGGGGCCGCCCTCTACCTCTGCTTCCATAGGCGGGTTCCGATAGAAACACTTTCTTGGCCGGAGCATCATCTTTCATTCGCATAACATGGCCTAGCCAGCGCAGCCGCTGCGTTTTAATTCGCTGGACTATGTTGATGTCTGCATATAGCTCGTACAGCTCATCATTAAATCTTCTTCGGTACTCGCCATCGCCAACGCGTAGAGGTCCATAAATCTTTCGAAGAACTTTTCTCTCGAACACTCCCAAAGCCGCTTCATCTGCTGTTGTCATGGTCCATGCTTCTGCCCCATATAGCAGGACGGATACGATAAGTGACTTGTAGAGTATGATTTTCGTTCGCCGAGAGAGGACTTTACTTTTCAATTGCCTACCTAGTCCAAAGTAGCATTTATTGGCAAGATTGAATATATATATTAACACGTCATCTATATATATGTATGCAAATTTTCCAATGTACTGGCGGAGAATATCGTCTACGCATCGTTGAAATATTGAGGGTGCATTCTTAAGCCCAAATGGCATCGTCATAAATTCATACTTAGCGCCGTTTACCGAAAACGCGGGTTTCTCTCTGTCTGATTCTTTTATTAGTATTAAGTGGAATCCTGGTTCCAAATCTATAGTAGAAAACATTTTTGCTTTCCCGAAATTTTGAATAGACATATTTGTTTAAGCGACTTAAACTATGAACATTTTTCGTTCGTTTGTTTCAGTAGCCATTGAGTGTGCTTGTAATTCTCAACTGGTTAGTGAAATATTCTAAAGACATAGTTTGAGTTTTTTAATTAAAATGGAGGTTCTTCGGATGGTGTGCTAATACATCAGAGTCCAGTGCTCGCCTCCATATCACACTTTGAAGGGGTTCTTCAAATAGAAGATGAGGTGGCTCATTAGAGCGAAACCTCAGAGTGCCCAACTTTCGCCCCAAATTAAATAAATAGAGGTTTTTCTTGTAGAAAATGGGGTGCCAATACCTCAGAGCCGTCCCGTGCTCGCCTCCATATCACATTTTAAAGGGTTCTTCAAATAGAGGATGAGGTGGCTCAGTAGAGCGAAGCCTCAGAGCCCCCCAGTGCTCGCCCCCAAATTAAATAAATAAAGGTGTACTGATGCTATGCATCCTCCCATGACTTAAATACACCAATAACACTAAAACTACCCAACTCAATAAATGGAATACATTAAATCAAAAACCCCATAAACTCAATACAGTCCATTAATAATAATAATTTATAAATTTAAAAAAAGGAATGCTTGGTGGGAGTTGAACCCGCAACCCCGGGCGTTTGGTCGGGTACGTCAGCCACTGTGCCACGACTCATACGCTTACAAGCACATAAAATTACTCATTTATAACTCTTATTAAACTGCTCGCCCTCAATTGCCCAAAGCTTAGACAATATTTACGTCTGGGATAGGGTATCTGTCTGTTACTGTTTGTGCGTTAATCTTCTGATAATCTACAACCATCCTTCTTTTGGGTTTTCCGTTTTTATCGGTGCTCTTTTTGGGACTGTCCAAATCGGAGAGTTGTATGGACTTTTACTTGGTTGAATTATCTAATTATCGAGAAGTTTCTGGATTTCTGTATTCACAAAATCATTATCTGACATGGGATAAGGGTACTGTTTAGTCCAAATAGGATCTTCATTATTCGTTCTAATAGTTGCTTGGATAATTGTGGTAAACGGTAAGTTTTCTTGTTTTGTTGATTTTCTGACAGGGTGGATAAATTATGTATATTGGAACGATTTTCCGTCATCCCTTGTCAAATTTGGTTTTGAGACAAACCGATTTCGGCGTTGTGCCATCATCAGTGTCGATTTTCGTTCTGATCTGTTGTTGTCGTTTGTCCTGTATTTATAGTTCGTAGGTACATGAGCAGGTATTGTCAAAATTGATGCTTGTGTATATTTAGTTATATGTATGTGCTGTGTGTTCATTCAGAAGAGAGGGTGGTTACTAATCGATTTGTGTGGTTGACTGGGTTAGGTAAAAATCCGTGTTTTTAGTCGTTTGACCTTCTTTGTGGGTTTGTTGTTTTGGTGTGTTAATTGTTTTGTGTTTATTTGTTGTTGTGTGTTTGTATATTGTATCTGTGTGATTACTTTGTTTCTGATAAACAAGTTTTAACGGCTCGAATATTGTCTAGTGTCATAGTAATTGCATTAAAATAAATTGCAGCTGGCAACCCTCTTTAGAAAAGTGCAAGATGCAACCATACATCAGATGCACTTGCCATCTGTTGCCATTGTTGGAGTCGAGCAACACGGAGAGTTTCTGATTGGTTGAAATTGCCGTTGCTCGACGCCATGATTAATTTCGACGCCATCATTAATTTCGTTGATAAGCAACGTAAAGAAAAGCTGCCTAGCTACAGAGTTGCGTTAGTGGCAGTTTTCAGTTTAAAGCAGAAGCAATATAATATAGAGACATTGCATAGACGAAAAATCGTGTGAGGCAAGCTTCACAAAATTCTAGTAGGTCACATTCACCACTTACCACAGCAGAATTTTTTAAACTACCACTGTCTGTATTTGTTATTTAACAATTATTTGTACACTTTTTATTCAGCTAATGTGTTCAGAATTCACATTTTTACTCTCCAAAACTCCAATCAGTGTATTTCTGTGCTTAAATTATGTTAAAAATTGTGTTAAAGTTTTTGGTGTGGTGAAAGTGACCTACCTACTAGAATTTTGTTACGCTCCGCTGCTTTCCACCGAAGTTTGCGCCTGCAACATCTTTATTTTCGAAAACCTTTGTTTAAAGTGAACCGGCAGCTGCATAATCACGAAACAAGAAAAAACGTAGAGAAATTATAAAGTGGGTAAAAAGACTAAAAGTATAAAATAAAGCTGTGTAAGAGACTAGAAAGGAAAGTGTTACATATAGTTGTAAAGAAGAAACTAAAGTGTACGTTTATAAATAAAGTTTAAATAAAGAAAAATATAGAAAATAAAAACTGTTTTTACTAATTTAAAGAAGTAAGGAAGAATAAGGGTGAGTGTGCGCGTGGCAGCCGGGTGAGTGCGCCCAGAATAGTTTTGGCGGATCCAACAAAATGGATCCTCGATATGGCGACCGTGACAGGACGAAGCACTGTAAATGCGGCAAGTGGCCGGAAGGAGGAAAACCTCCCAACAGAAGTGTAAATTAATTAAAATAATAAGAAGATACATTTTCTACAAAATTTCTAAAATCGAAAAATATTACAAAAAAAAGTTTAAAATAAAAAATTACCAAAAAAGATATAAAACATTAAAAACCATTACAAAAAAATTAAAATTTGAAAAAAAAATACAAAAAAAATACAAAATTTACAAAAAACTTTCAAAAAAAAAAAATTAAAAAAAAAATTGAAAAATCTACAAAAAATACAAGTTTAAAAATTTCTACAAAAATATAAAATCAAAAAATAGCACAAAAAGTTCAAAATCAAAAAAATTACAAAAAAGTACAAAGGATTAAAAACCATTACAAAAAAATTTTAAAATTTGAAAAAATCTACAAAAAAATACAAAAATTTCAAAAACATTTAAAAAAAAAAATTTTTAATATTTAAAATCATTACAAAAAAATATATAAAACTGAGGAAAATTTACAAAAAATTTAAAATCATTAAAAACCAAAAAAATATATATAAAAATTAACAAAAAACCTACAATTTGAAACTGTACAAGAAAAAACTTTTTACGAAATCAACAAAAATATGGCAGTGCTGGTGGATTTTTTTGGCCGTGGCTAGTGGATGGAAAAAAGTGAACATTTTTGAGAATACATATAATACAATACTTAATTAAAGACAGAGATAATAAGAAAATGCAAACTATAATAAAATAAAAATTTAAACGGCAGCAAAAATAATACAAAAAAGAAAAAAATGAGAAAAAACTGGAAAAACAAAAATTTTGAACCATAGAATAAAAAGTTAAGCTGTACCAAAACGGCACTAGCCACGCCACTTATAACGGCACTAGCCACGCCACCACCATAACGGAGCAACTTTGCGGAAAAGGGTAGCAGAGCAGCGAGCGCAGCAGCAGAACTCCGAGCGCAGCAGAGCAACAAGCAGAGGCACAGTAAACGGGACTTTGTATGGCGCACAGTATGCGAAATTGACGTATCATTTATATTTTTATAATACATAATTTTCATACTTTCATATTTCATATTAATATATTTTTTCAATTTTCGACATCCAATACATTACTAAAATGTAAATACATTTCATATTATTATATTCATTTTTCAACTTTTCAAAATTACTTATATATAAAAAAAAAAAAAATTGGTATGTATTATATTCATAAATTTTCGTTCACACACATAGGTATATGCGTAAAACCGGTTAAAAACCAATAAATACAATTTTTCTTTAACGCGGTGCGTCCGTGTATGAACATGACATACATTTTTTAATCCCGGTGCGTCCGAGGACATTTATATTACAATTTTGAAAAGATGCGGTGCGCCCGTATCTATAAAAATAAAACCATACAATTTTAATGAAAGCGGTGCGTCCGTTTCAGACCTTATATGAAATTATTTGCCATTCTTTAATTTTTGCATTTAAATAATAAAAAATTCAACTAAAAATTATAATGTTTGCCATACATTTCCAATTCAAATTTTTTCTCACATTCTCTACAATCAAAAATTCTTACACTTCAATAAACATATTCGAAAACAATATTCAACATCTTTTAAATTGCATGTGAATTCCAATTCCCACTTTCGTTTTGCATGAAAATTTTTCAGCTAATTCCAATCATTGGATTTGGATTTGCGGACAACAAAAACGTAAAGTAAATATTTTTGAATCTTTCTTTTCATTAACTAATCACTAACTTTAGTATTTCAATAAAATTCACTAACTAAAGTTTTCTTGCAATAATTATTCGCTAACCAATTGTATTATAAAATCTAAAAGCTTTCAAATATACATACTTTCACAAATTTCTTATATTTTTATAAATTTCCTTTAAAAGTACTTTCAGAATTTCCTTTTGAGCTCAACTTATATCAGTTCAATAATCAAAATTCAGGTTTTCGTTAAATTATCGGATAATTCTTTCAGCTTTACTCTCTCAAATCCCACTTGTCTTGCAATTCTGCATAACTTCTCTAATCAAGCACAATCCATTTTCGAATAATTCCCTCGTTCAAATTCAATTCCCGTTAAATTCAATTTCTATTCAGTCTTCATAAACAAATTCCATATATCTTGCTCCAATAAAATCTTAATATTTCGTATGTTCGTTTCAACACGTATGGACCTAAGAAACGGGAAGGTAGTTTCTAAAAATTCACATCCAGGTTCAAGTTCCAAAAATTCAGAGCAAGATTTAGATTCCAATAATTCAGATTCTGATACATCTTCAACTGATACCTTAACAAGTGAACATAATAAATTATCCCTTAGTACAGACCTTTTAGGATTTGATGATCAATCTGTAATTCCAAATTCTAGTTTTTCTATTCCAACTCCGATTCTTAACGTTAAAACTATGGCCACAATCAAGGAGAAAAAATCGCTTATTAATACTTGTGCCTCGATTATGCGAGAAAACTACAGTGGAGACCCGTTGGCACTTGGCACGTTTATAAATAAAGTTGAATTAATGGAAGTATTCTCTAACGAAAATTTGGCTCCTACTTTTATTGCATTTTTAAAATCCAAGCTCGAAGGCAAAGCTCGCGAAGCACTACCAACGCATATAGAATCAGTCAGCCAAATTAAAGAAGCGCTATGTAGTAAAATTGGGCCAAACAACTCGAAAGTTGTCGCGGGAAAAATTGCAGTCTTGGAAGTAACCAATAACATTTTTTTAGAATTTTCAAAACAGGTAGAAGAGCTTTCTGACTCGTTAGAGCGCTGTCTAATCGTTGAAGGTATGACGCAGACAAAAGCCCATGAGATGGCGGTTGAACAAACCATTAGCGTTTGTAGTTTAAATAGTAGGTCAGATATGGTGAAATCAATCCTTGCGTCAACAACCTTCAAAGATTCAAAGGACGTTGTAGCGAAAATGATTATAGAGTGAGAACAGGAAATTAAAGAGCGGCAAGTGTTAGCGTTTCGGTCACGTCCGATAAGATATAATAATTTCCGTGGAAATTCCAGAGGTAACAGTAATTTCAGATATAACAACAATAGTAATTTTCGTTTTAACGGTAATGCAAATAGGCAACACAATAATACAAATTTCCGAAATAACAATTATAACAGAGGCAATAATCGCAATTACAATAGAGGCAATAGCAATTCCAATAATAACAATAATAATCGGTCCGGAAGTAACAGAAATTCAAATAATCAAGGTTCAAATTCTAGAAATTCATTCAATGTTCGTTCTTTAAATGCCGAAGCCCCTCAGGCGCGAACACTGAGGGAGCAGGAGCAATTCGACTAAATACTTCTCAGTCAATATATTGTCTAAATTAGAATTTTTCCGATTTCGTCGAAGTCGCTTGTAGCGATTGTCATAAAATATGTTCTTTTCTAGTAGATTCACAGGCAGACATTTCACTAATAAAAATTTCCAGTTTGGCAAACGATGTAGAAGTAGACGATAGTAACATAATAAATATAACAGGCGTAACAACAGACTCGGGAACAACACTGGGAATAGTTAATACAAGTATAATCGCATCAAATACATTTTTTCCTCTGACTCTTCACGTTGTCAATGACAACTTTAATATTCCTTCGGACGGTATAATAGGGTAAGACTTTCTAAAAACGAAGAAATGCATAATAAATTATGCTAATGACACAATTACATTCGGACAAGGAACAGAAAAGGTAAATATTTAAATTTTGCATAGCACTTCAACAAATACTCTTGTAATTCCACCAAGATGCGAAGTTTTTCGTGTTTTTAGTTTGAAAAATTCGACAAGTCCAGTTTTTGTAGATTCTCATGAACTCTGTAACGGTGTTTTCACAGCCAAATGTATCGTTGATACAAAAAACCCAATAATAAAAGTTATAAACACCACCGACGAGGTCAAGTACGTAAAAGATTTCAATCTTAAAACTAAAGACATTAAAAACTTCAATGTCTATCGCATAAATGATACACCTATCGATTCAAAACGCATAGAAGAGCTTAAATCAATTTTAGCAAAACAAATGCCTTCTAATGCTAAAAAGAAATTACTTGATTTATGTATGAAATATTCTGATATTTTTGCATTAAAAACCGACTTAATGACGCTTAATAATTTCTACGAACAAAAACTTAGATTAACTGACAAAACTCCTGTCTATATTAAGAATTACCGTTTGCCATACACACAACGCGAAGAAATAAATAAACAAGTCGAAAACCTATTACAGAATGATTTAATCGAACCTAGTTTTTCAAATTTTAACAGTCTTTTAATTTTGGTACCGAAAAAAGATTCAACAGGCAAAAAGTCGTATCGTATGTGCGTAGATTTCAGAGCAGTCAATAAAAAGTTGATAGCCGACAAATTTCCACTAGCACGCGTGGATGACATACTCAACAATCTTGGCAGAGCCAAATGCTTTTCAACTTTAGATCTTTTTCTGGTTTTCACCAAATACCCCTTCACCCTAAATCTAGAGACGTAACTTCTTTCAGTACAGATCGAAGAGCTTTTCGTTGGAAAGTTTTACCTTTCGGGTTAAATATTGCACCAAACTCTTTTTCTCGTCTGATGTCAATAGCATTTTCAGGCATTTCGCCAAATCAGGCTTTTATGTATATTGACGACGTCATCGTCATTGGTTGTAGTGAGACACACCACCTTAAAAATTTAGAAAAAGTTTTCGAAACCTGTAGAAAGTTTAATTTAAAACTGAATCCAAACAAGTGCAATTTCCTTCGTTCCGAAGTAACTTTTCTAGGCCATGAATGTACGTCAAAAGGTTTGCTTCCAGACGATTCAAAAATAGACGCTATTAAAAGGTATACTAAGCCAAAAGACAAATATGCAGTTAGGACATTTGTCGCATTTGCAAATTATTTCAGGCGATTTATACCGAATTTTGCGTCACTGGCAGCGCCTTTAAATCGTTTAAATCGGAAAAGGTTGAATTTGTTTGGGACGAAGCGTGCGAAAACGCTTTCGAAAAACTAAAATTTGCATTAATGTCTCCTCAACTTCTACAATACCCTGACTTCACAAAAGAATTTATAATTACAGTAGATGCTTCTAAGAGTGACTGTGGTGCTATATTAAGCCAAAAGCATGGTGATAATGATTTACCAATTTGTTTCGCGTCAAAATCTTTTAATAAAGCAGAACAGAAAAAAGAAATTATCGAATTAGAACTCCTACCAATACATTTCGCTATAAAGCATTTTCGTCCATATGTTTACGGTACAAACTTCACAGTAAAATCCGATCATAGACCACTAGTTTATCTTTTTAACATGAAAGACCCTTCGTCTAAACTTTCTAGAATTCGATTAGAACTGTCAGAATATAAATTTACGATTGAATATATAAACGGAAAATCTAACGTTGTGGCTGATGCTCTTTCATGCATTAGTATAGACGAAATAAAAGAATCTACAAAGCATGTTTTAGCAGTCCAAACGCGATCACAAACCAAACAAAAGGAATTACAAAATAAAGATGATAATTTTACTGATACTTTTTGCGAAACGCCTAAAGTACAAGTTTATGATAAATTTTCATACGATTTTTCAAAAAAGATACCGCGAATAAAGTCGACTATACATTTTAATAAGAATAATGAGATCTCCAATATACAAATTTATGCGCATTTAAAACATAAAAAACTAAACCTACTTAATTTTGTGAATGCTAACGGAAAAACAAATGTAGATGAGTTATTTTCGAGGCTTGAAAAAGCAGCCGGCAGTCACAATATTAAGAAATTAGAATAGCCAAAAAATGATATATTTTTCAAAGAATTTTCAATTACAAATTTTAAAATCAGCGGTAATAAAATTTTAAAATCATTACAAATAATATTAACGGACCCCGTAGAAACTGTAACAGAAACAAAGCAAAAACTTATGGAAATTTATCATGAGGACCCTTTTCTAGGCGGTCATTGCGGTATAAAACGATTATATTCCAAATTAAGAACACAATACTATTGGAAAAATATGACTCGTGACATAGCTAAGTTTGTCAAAAATTGCAATAAATGCCTTTTGAATAAAGTAAAACCAAAAACAAAGGAAAATCTTGTGTTGACCCCAACACCCTGCAAATCCTTTGACATAGTAATTGTCGAAACAGTAGGTCCACTTCCGGAATCCAAATATGGTAACAAGTTCGCTGTTACTATGATTTGTGACTTTTCTAAATACCTGGTAACAGTAGCTGTACCATATAAATCAGCAAAAACTATTGCTTGTGCTATTTTTCAAATCTTTATATTGTTACGAATATTAGCAAAACTAAGGGGTGCTGCTATCTCTAAGCCGATGCTAAACAGTGATATCATACACATCCATAGATCAATCATTATGTATCTACATAAACGAAACAATAATTGCGTCTACACATATGTACCATGTACGTATACGAGCAGCGGAGAATCAATGCACAAACACATGCATATATCTGAGATGCTCCTGAAAGTATGCAATGAGAGAAGCTATAAAATCGTGCAATTGTAGTTACAGCTGAAAAATTTGAGAGCTGATGGCAACTAGTAGATTCTGGAAATGGAAGCGCCTAGAAAATGCGAACGTTGAAATCAGAGAGTATAAGAGGCAGCAAATGTAGAGGCGCTGAAATTCAGTTTGATTTGAGCTATCAAGCAGTTATTGATTCAGCACGCAATCTGTCGGGCAATAGTAGAGTTTCATTTGAGCTATCAATCAGTTTGGTTGTTAAGCAAGCTAGTTGCAAAGTATAAGTGTTATTGTGAAGTACTTTAATAAAGGCCATTTTTCCATTATTCAATATTGGAGTAATTTATTCAACAGTTTAGTGATTCGAACTTAGCAGAAGGGCAAATAAGAGGATTTGCAAGTAAATTCGTTACAATATTAACATATGGTACAATGAAGGCTATTAGATCCGATTTAGGAACGGAATATAAAAACGAATTATTCTCTGAATTGACAAAACTTTTAAAGATTGATCATGATTTCTCAACAGCTTACCACCACGAAACTGTTGGTACTGTTGAAAGAAATCATAGAGTCTTTAACGAATACTTGCGTGCATATCTAAATGAAACGTATTCAGATTGGGATACATATTTCAAATACTTTACATTTTTACACAATACTACAAGTAGTTCGGTTTTTGATAATAAATTTACTCCGTTTGAATTAATATTTGGCAGAAAAACTACAATGCCACATGAATTGCAAAAAGAGCAAATTGATCCGATCTATAACGTAGAAAATTACGCAAAGGAGCTTAAGTTTAGAATGCAAACATCGCATAAAATGGCAAAAAATTTGATTAATAAGCATAAGATTAGAAATAAAGATTTATACGATAAAACGGCTAAGCCCTTAGAAATTAAAATTAATGATAGAGTTTCAGTAGAAACAGAACCTAGAAATAAACATAAAAAAATATATCAAGGTCCCTACATAGTAAAGAATATTGATGGACCAAAAGTAAAAATTTGTGAGATAAGTAAAGAAAACGAAAAAATTGTACATAAAAATCGAGTACAAAAACTTAATTAAATTAATAGTATATTACTAATAATCTTTAGATATAAATATATCTTAAAAATCTGCCAATGAAGGCTTAAAATGTAACAAATAAACACACATTTAATTAGGTATATTCTAAAATAAGAAGGTAGAAAACCGGTTTACTTCAAACTGTAAATCAAATATTTCAAACTAACTTTTATATATTTCACTTTATTCAAAATTTTCTTTTAATTTTTAATCATCTTTTTAGAAGTTGCCCTGTGATGAACGAGTGAGTCCCGGGTTAGAGCACCTTAATGTTAGCAAACTCATTCGTTCATAACATTACAACAACATATTAAAGCCTAAAGAAGAATGTGGCAATATTAATTACTTTAATCTTACCAAATTCTTCTTTTCTAAAGGGGATGATGTAGTGCCATAGTAAATTGCATTAAAATAAATTGTAGCTGGCAACCCTCGTTAGAAAAGTGCAAGATGCAACCATACATCAGATGGACTTGGCATCACTAAAATTGTTGGAGTCGAGCAACACGGAGAGTTTCTGATTGGTTGAAATTGCCGTTGCTCGACGCCATGATTAATTTCGACCCCATCATTAATTTCGTTGCTAAGCAACGTAAAGAAAAGCTGCCTACCTACAGAGTTGCGTTAGCGGCAGTTTTCAGTTTAAAGTGAACCGCCAGCTGCATAATCACGAAACAAGAAAAAACGTAGAGAAATTATAAAGTGGTTAAAAAGACTAAAGTATAAAATAAAACTGTGTAAGAGACTAGAAAGGAAAGTGTTACATATAGTTGTAAAGAAGAAACTAAAGTGTACGTTTATAAATAAAGTTTAAATAAAGAAGAATATAGAAACTAAAAACTGTTTTTACTAATTTAAAGAAGTAAGGAAGAATAAGGGTGAGTGTGCGCGTGGCAGCCGGGTGAGTGCGCCCAGAATATTTTTGGCGGATCCAACAAAATGGATCCTCGATAATTGTGTCAGAAATTGTGTTTATCTGTTCGTTTATTATTCTACCATCGAATGTTTTCTGTTTGCAGATTTCCATGTTTTCGAGTACGTTGAGACGTCGGCCTTTCGCTTGTATGTGAAGAACCCTAACTGTTTTATTGATGTTTGCTGGGGAACATTCATTCTCGACCATGTGATCCGCGAAGTTAGACTCGGGTATAATGTTTGGATTCCGTATTTTTTTGTTGTAATCTCTAATATGTTCTCTGAACCTCGTTCTTATTAGCCGTCCTGTTTGTCCTATGTAACCATGCTGGAATCCGCAAGTAAGCTTGTATACGCCGTGTCTGCTAAACGCATCCTCTGAGTTAGTGTTAGTTCTTAGTTTTTGCCCTAGATTGTTCTATGTTTTGAATGCTTTGTTAATGTTGTATTTTTTAAAGAAGTTTGCCAATTTATATGTTGCTTTTCCAGTATATGTCATAGTCGTCCAACTATTATTTTCCTTTTCATTATTTCTTTTTGGTTCTCCATTTGTCCTTCTGAGCTTATCTACTAGTGTTTTTTATATCCGTTGTTTGCAGCGATATTATATATGAACTCAAGTTATCTCTTAAATGCCTCTTGTGTAAGAGGTGTTCTTTCAAGTCTATGTACCAACCCTGCAAAAATCGTTGGATCATGTGGTCCACTGGAGTACTTACCATTATACTCCACTGTAATGCAGCAATGGACCAACTCATGTTTCTAAACGAACATATTGTAAGTCCATCATTGCTGGTTTTTAACGATTGTAATCACTACAGGATGTTTATTGGACTGTGGGTACTCCATGGATTACTCTGATGTAATGCGGAGCTGGAGTATATGGTCCGGTCCTAAGACATCGCAATGTTAATTGGACCATATTTTTTGTATGAATTGTGGTTAATTTTAGAGCACTCGCTTGGTCCATAGCGAGTACTCTATACATGCATGCATGGAGTACTCGCGATTTTTGCAGGGAAGTGCCTTAATGCTGCATTTTTATGCTGTTGGGGGTGATTTGAAGTATTGTGTATTATTGTGTCGGTGGCCGTTGGCTTTCTATATATGTCATAGTTAAATCTTTTGGCTTCTTTATCAATATTTATCGTGAGGTCTTGATAGTTGATTCCTCCGTCTTTTTCGGTTTCCATTGTACATTTTATATTTCCATGCTGCTTGTTGAGGTACTCCAGTACAAGCTCTTCGTTATTAGTAGTTCAAACGCATATTATATCATCCGCGTATCTAGCATGAAAAGACACGCCTAATTTGGACTTCAGTTCCTGTATGTACTTTTCTTCCGGATTTTGCATGAACACTTCCATAAGAATTGCTGATGTGGGGCCTCCCATTCAAAGACCGTTTGTTTGTCCATATATTTTATTGTTGAATTGAAAATAGTTTTGACGTAAAGTGGTTCTTAGCGTATTTGTGATTTGCATACTTTTCATTATGTTTTTTGTATTATGAACTACTGTTGAGCTAACTATGTCAGAAAAAAGATTTATACCCATCTATACCACTATCGGAGACTTTGGACATAGTTAGCTCAACAATAGTTCATAATACAAAAAACAAAATGAAAAGTATGCAAATCACAAATACGCTAAGAACCACTTTACGTCAAAACTATTTTCAATTCAACAATAAAATATATAGACAAACAAACGGTCTTGGAATGGGAGGCCCCACATCAGCAATTCTTATGGAAGTGTTCATGCAAAACATGGAAGAAAAGTACATACAGGAGCTGAAGTCCAAATTAGGCGTGTCATTTTATGCTAGATACGCGGATGATATAATATGCGTTTTAACTACTAATAACGAAGAGCTTGTACTGGAGTACCTCAACAAGCAGCATGGGAATATAAAATTTACAATTGAAACCGAAAAAGACGGAGGAATCAACTATCTAGACCTCACGATAAATATTGATAAAGAAGCCAAAAGATTTAACTATGACATATATAGAAAGCCAACGGCCATCGACACAATAATACACAATATTTCAAATCACCCCCAACAACATAAAAATGCAGCATTAAGGCACTTGGTACATAGACTTGAAAGAACACCTCTTACACAAGAGGCATATAAGAGAGAACTTGAGGTCATATATAATATCGCTGCAAACAACGGATATAAAAAAGCACTAGTAGATAAGCTCAGAAGGACAAGTGGAGAACCAAAATGAAATAATGAAAAGGAAAATAATAGCTGGACGACTATGACATATACTGGAAAAGCAACATATAAATTGGCAAACTTCTTTAAAAAATACAACATTAACACAGCATTCAAAACATCGAACAATCTAGGGCGAAAACTATGAACTAACACCAACTCAGAGGATCCGTTTAGCAGACACGGCGTATAAGTTAAGGTATAACATCTGCAAAGTGCCCAACTGTGACTGCAATAATGCAAAATTATTGAGCTGAGAATATGCTTTTTCCACTCAAGTCAAACGCAATCATGTGATCAATGAGAGACAATGAATGAAAAGCAATGAATGAAAAACAAAGCGTAGAAGCACCAACAAAGGCTCGCAAAAACTTGAACAGCAAAAGGTCCCGTTTTACAAAAGAAAACAACTTGATTATTTGCCGACCAGCAATAATAATTATTCATCGTTGACCTTGAAGTTTTAGTCACGTACGCTTTAGAGGTCTCATTGAACGATATCAATTTACAGGACGGCAGAATAATTCCATTCACGCATAGGACGAGTAGCATCGCTGTAAAAAAATTGAATGAAATCCTTTTGTTAATAAAACGAATTAAATCGGTATAAAAAGTTGTTTTTTCATTATTTAGCGGCCGAGATTAAGGAACTGTACAGGATTTATGCAATCACTCAGCATTACCCGTGGACCTAGAGAGACCCGTATTTCCAGGAGGAAAATATAATTGTTTCTAAAAAATAAAAAATATAATAAGTGAAAATTTACTGTAAGTATTAATTCAAAATCATTAAAAGTGAAGATCGAGTAAAAAATTTATCAAAATATAAAGTGTAATGAAAATCAAATTTTGTTAAAAAAATGTGGGCTTATTCATTCAGTTTGGCAAGAAAATAATGCTTAGTGAGAAACAAGGTTGCCTTCAAAACAGCTTTTCTCAGTAAAATTGCAATTCTGTTATATCTTAATTTTCGAAGAAAAATAAAAGTTTACCATAGTTAAAACAAGCGTTAATGATCGAAACCGATTTATTGCATAAAAGTGCTAATTTAAAGATAATTATTTTTTTTAGCACGTGCGTTTCTAGTAAAAAAGAAAAGAAGAATTTCTTAAAGAGATTAAGGAGCGTAAATTTAAGGTCTATACCCAACACCTCTTTCGTGTTTAATTTTTAAAATATAATCTATCCCATCAACATCAATATGAGCGTCAGTAGAGAGCAAGTTCTGGAAATAGTGAACACATCCGCTGAGCGTGCTACGCAGGCATTTTCCCAGCAGCTTAGGGAAATAACAGAAGCATTGAAAAAATTAGCTCCTCCCACTGTTCAGGTTTATAAGCCAGTATCTATTGATCCTTCAGTGATTGATAATAATGCCAGTTTAGATTTAATCAAGTCACTCCCAGAATTTAAAGGTGGCTCCCAATCATATCCAGCTTGGCGCTCGGCAGCAAAATTCGCCATAAATTATTACAAGCCAGGCTCGGAGAAATATTACATAGCCGTTGGCATTTTCCGTAATAAAATTACAGAGTCTGCTAATTCCACCCTATCTTCATTCAATACGGTTCTAAACTTCGATGCAATTATTGCAAGGCTAGACCAGTCGTATTCTGATAAGAAGCCATTGTACGTCTTAGAAAATGAGCTCAGTGTTCTTAGACAAGGGAATTTGTCAATTACCGATTATTGTGAAAAAGTTGATAAACACCTCAATCTAATAATTAATAAGCAGATTATGTCGAATAACAACAGCGCTGATACTCTTGATGCTCTTAATAAAAGAGCAAGAGAGAACGCACTACGTGTATTTATATCTGGACTTCGTCGTCCAATGTGCGACATTTTATTTTCGGCAAGACCAAACGATCTACCTTCTGCACTTGCAATAGCTCAGGAGCTCGAAACTAGTTACATGCGTCATGATTTCGCCCGAGATTTCGCTGTAGGAAATGCGGCAAAGATAATGCCCCACCAACAAGCTATTGTCCAAAAAACCCCGAACGTTACACATCATTTTCAAAATACTGACTCTAGACCAACACCAATGGAAATCGACCACAATACCTCATATTACCATAGACGTCCCGCTCCTCAAATTCAATATAGCTCACATGCTCAGCAAAATAAATTTGCTTCTCAATCATACCCAGTAGTAAGGAACTCATCGGCGCAGGTCCCTCTTCCGCCTACGGTATTTAAGAGATCACGTGAGGAATCGACGTCCAATCACACACCCCTTCATAAAACACAAAAAATTTACTTTATGCCCGAAAAAGAAGTTTTCAGCGTAAGTGGAAAGTATAGCAATGATTTCCTGAATGAATATTATGAAAGCGGTACTGAAAGCTATAACGGTGATACTGAAACTCACAACTGTAGCCAAAGCCAGATCAAAACCGAACAATTTGAGGATATAAATGTTTTAAACTAGGATCGCTCCTACCCTTTATAACAAAAACATCCTGAACAATTGTGGTGTTTCGCAAACTCGGCAACGGAGTGGAGGCACCACAATTGCGTTTAGGTTAGATTTAAATGAAAGGAAAAGAAAGGCGAGAGATATTTCTCGTTATAATAATTTCTTTATTATAGTGAAAAATTAAATTTGAACAATAAATTACCTTTTTGCTATTAGGGTGGCGCAAATTAATGAGAATTTAGGCGTCGGGCCTAAACATGCCGGCCCCCTTGCGATACGCAACAGCCCAGACTCCGCGCGAGCGTCCCCGACCACGATTTGTCTTAAACTAGATTCTAAAATTAAATGGTGCGCGCCGGATGGCGCGACGGCATCCTCCTTGCCTTCGCCGTGACCTAGAGCTAGGACGATAGAAAAAAAAATTAATGGAAAACGTAACATATATTTCTTGCCATTTGTATAAAACTTCATTTATTTCGGGAAAATACAATATACATGTATAAGCTTATCATCAGCTAACTAACTCTAAATAGCCATTGAGGTATATCAGATCGGGTGGGTCCCGGAGAGTACCCACCCGAAGATCGTGCTTTGCGCGAGCAGCGATCCGAAGGATGGTGGCAATGTGCCCGACGTCATGATTTCGGCGTAGACGTCGCCGCCTAGGACGAGGCGAATTGGGGTGGACGCATAAAAGTGGGGGTCCGCAAGACGGATGTGCTCGTAAGGAGCCGCGACGCTGGGGTCGACGTTGTACGTTGGACTGACGCGCCTGAACTCGTGGACGCAGACTGCGTGAGTCGTCACCGTCTTACTCTGCCCATGTTTGCCTCTAAAACGAATAAAACAGCCGGTTTCGCCGTCGGCGTTGGTTGTCGGCAGTGCTAACTCTCGCGCCAGCCTGCGGTCGATCGTTGTGCGGGGGGAACATGCGTCTATGAGTGCACGAATGAGGTGCAGACGCCCTCCGGCTTCCACCTTCACGATCGCAGTCGGCGCCAGAGCAGCCATGGGCCGAAGAGTTGGGCCGGCTGAGGCGCGGGCCGGAATGACCCCGTTCCGGAAGGAACTGTGTTGGGGTAGCTGGCGCGGCCGAGTGGCCAGTCTACCGTCTCGATGGTCTTCCTTCACGTGTCGTATCTCGTGTAGCTGGCGCGGCCGAGGGGCCAGTCTACGATCGCGCGTTGGTCGATGTGCTTGCGTTCGTTGTTGCGTAGGTGGGCGAAACGGCCGTGATTCCGCTCCACTTTTTCCTCGTCACTCGTGTGCTAATAGGGGTCGGAACGGCCATGGGTCCGATCCCCTAGTGTCGGAATTTACTATATGGGAGCCCGCTCCACTCCCGGATGGCAGTTGTGGTTCTTCTGCAAAGGCCGACTCGGACGCGTGGAGAGACAGCGCCTCATCCATCATCCCGTCGTCCACCTCTTCCATCGTAGGCATCTGCTCATAACCTTCTCCCTCTTCTTCCATGACTAGCTGGTACCAGCTCTTCGGCGGCTCTGGCTCGGACGACAAGTCCTCCATGGAAAGGTGCAGCGTGGTATGATGATTGCTACCACATCTTCGGCACCTTCCTTTGCTAGTGCAGTCTTTGGCACGATGTACCATTGAAAGGCAGTTTTGGCAGTACTTGGCCTTTATAATTTCGCGCAGTCGTTGCAGCGCCGACTTCGCGCGGTAGATCGGGCATGACCTGATTGGGTGTTTCGCGTCGCATAAGTGGCACGGCTTTGGGTAACGAGCGGCCTGGCGCTCAGTCCTCCTTCTTAGCGAAGCGTAACGAGTCATTCTATTGAGAGTATGGAAGAAACTAAAGGAAACTCGTTGAGTTGTTATGACTGTGTCACGCTTTCAGTGGCGAGTAAGCCCCAATTCTATTATCGGCGCTTTTGAAATTTCGCGCGTGAGTAGGGTGAAAACATGTCTAAAAGCCTACGAGAATATATTCATCTCGCGTACGTTATGTGCGTTGCTTCTTTCCCCGCACGTTATGTGCCTGGGTCATTAGTCCCTTATTCTGTTTAATTTTGTGTCATCCGGTAGCGCTTCAGCTAGTCAGGCATACTAGTGCTGCAGAAAAATTGACATTTAAGTTGCTTGGTACTCACATTTTGGTACCGAACCGGGTAGAGAGTGTATCATGTGGGATCTTGCGAGTCATTGTTATTTGTGTTGTTGGTGCTAAAAAACCGACAACTTTCCTGCCCGCCACAAAACAAAAGTGTTTGGACGGCAAAATTGTATGCTATATAAAGAACAAATATAAAATCTTCGTTTTGGACGAGGCGAAAAATTTGTCGAATGACCCATTCTTTTGTATTGCCCTTCGATTATTTGTTCAGCTTTTCACAATTGCGCTTGTAGTTCTGTTTTATTGATAGCTTTTACTAAAAGGTACGGTTCCCGAAGTGTATTTGGCTCCGATACCGATTTGCCAGAAACGGGTTTTTGGGTACCCGTTTGCATCTTCTTATGCATCCCTAATACAATGTACATTTAAAAACCCGGCATATATATGTACATACGTTGGTACAAGTATATGGGCAGTCAGTGCACGGACTTTACCGCATTGGTAGATTGACCTACCTTTTTGATCCCTTTTCATTTTCTACTACTTTTACGACTTCTGCTACCAAAACTAAGATTCTACCAGGCATGCTTAACGAACGAAACGATATCATTTCGTTACGATAATCAACGTTAATAAACGAAACGAAGTCACTTCGTTTCGTTTATTAACGTTAAGATCGTCAAATTAACGAGCCCACCCAACTAATCTTAGGAGGGGATACTGATTAAATCAGTCAATTTTTGAAAAACTTTGTGAACAACTTTAAACAAGAAGTAAATTATTGATGAGATAAATAGCCCCTTTTTTTTTGAATAATTTGAAGAAAAAAAGTTTGACGTAAACGGTAACATGCCGAAATCGGTTATTTTGTGGCAGTATTTTGGTACTTTGGAATATGGTTGTTGTGATTAGACGTTTTGGTACATTGTGTTAGTACTTCACACTCACAATACATGAAAAAAGTGAGTATCGTATAGTCATAAGCTATGTATAAACAAATGTATGTAGTTTTGTCTTGTTTACGTGTTTTAAAAGTGGCATTTCCTTGAAATGCACGTTACTGGTTTTACAACAAATGATTAATGGTTTGGTACAAATATGAACCGTAGCGGTTGTTTTCTTGGTAAAAACTACCAACTACTACCATTTTCGTTTTTTTTTTTCCAACATTTTCCTCTTAAAAAGTCCGCGTACTGGTAGATATTTACCGGCAGCAAGACAAAAAAAATTATTGAGATTGCTTGAATTGAAACAAACGGGACTAATCGAAAGATTTTTTCCGTTGCTTCATTCTTTTTACTACGGCGCGTGGCCGTAGTACTATCGTTTGCGGATTTTTGTATGCAGAATAAGGGTAAGTAAAATTTAACATTCAATTAAAAATATGGTTAAGAACTTATTGATAATTAAATTTTTATCTTTTCAGGTGATTCTGGTGGATGGTGATGGTCATCGGACAGGGCGCCAGTTTTTCTTGGTTTTTCACTGGTTTTTTTTTTTTTTTTTTGGTTTTGTATGTACCGGCATCACAAAAGGGGTGCTCCAACTGCGGCGTCGGCCGCGCCGTAAGTTGTCACCTTTTTTGCGCTGCCCATTTATGCATGTACTAATGGATTTTTTTCTCTTTTTTCGTTGCAGATTTTGTTATCATGCACTTGTAATTTCCACAATATCTAAAAAATGTTAAAGGTTTGAGTGAAGAAACCACAACCGGTGTACACAATTTGTATAAAATGATGAAGGATGGTCGCCTTGGTGTACCTGCCATTAATGTCAACGATTCTGTAACAAAGAGTAAATTTGATAATTTATATGGTTGCCGCGGATCGTTGATCGATGGTATTAAACGCGCTACAGATGTAATGATTGCTGGTAAAGTATGCTGTGTTGCCGGCTATGGTGATGTAGGCAAGGGTTGCGCACAGGCTTTACGTGGTTTTGTTGGTCGTGTTATTATCACCGAAATTGATCCAATTATTGCACTGCAAGCTGCTATGGAAGGCTATGAAGTTACAACTATGGAAGAAGCATGCCAAGAAGCAACTATTTTTGTTACCACCACCGGTTGCAAGGACATCATTACTGGCGCTCATTTTCAACATATGCCCGACGATGCAATTGTATGTAATATTGGTCATTTCGATTGTGAAATTGATGTAGCCTGGTTGAATGCCAATGCTAAAGATAATATTAATGTTAAACCTCAAGTTGATCGTTATACGTTGGCAACGGTGAGCGTTTCATATATACACGAAATTCCAAGAGTCTTTTGCAATATATCCACCGACACTTGACGCACAGTGCCATTTGAATCAATACAACGTGGAACAATTTTACCTAACATTTGGTCAGTTTGATTGAATTTCGATGGTGCCTCACAACCGATTTTCATTGATTTAATATAACCGTCCAAGGCGTTATTGAAGCGCAAACGCGTACTTCGGAATTCTTATCTCTTGTCCACGATTCCAATATTGATATTATTAAATCGAGTGTAGATGGTGATGGATCGGTTTCAATGATTGCCTTTGCGAGTGCATTCAACTCGGGCAATGATTCATTCAAATGTTTTGCCAAAAAACTATTACGTTCATCTTCTTCTGGAGAATCAAATTTAATTTTTAAATGCTGAGCGCACGTAAAGAAATTTTTGCAAGCAATCTCAAATATAACACTGCCATCAATGGAATCCGCGGTATCAACTCCACCAATTCGTATAAAATCAGTGCCCAATTTCAAACTAATTGGCAGCAAAGGCAAATCATTAAACGGTGCCTCCATTGGTATGCTGAAAACAGCCTCCATTATTTGCTTACGATATTTTAACGGCGCCGGTAATTGCTCTTGAGTACCAATTATTTGATTACAAATGCTCAACAGAGTCCTAAGAATAGCCGACATTATGGTTTGATCTTTCGTACCTGTCAGCTGTTGAATTAAAATAATTTTTTGTTGCCGCCGCAAGATAAGCAACAAGATAAAGGTAGTAGTTCAATTGGTTATCTCTCTAGCGATGGTAATACAAGCGACTTCAGTTTTACCACGCATCTTTCTTGGGTATGGCAAATTGCATGTGAATATACTACATTCCGATTCATACATTTTAAATTCTGAGAATGTCCATAATCTCAATGATCAATTGAAGAATGGCTGCATTTTAATACAAGGCTATGGCATACGGCCACCTGATCGCTTGTGTTATGAGGCATTCCCCTTCGATCGTGATGATCCATGTCAGCGGACATGGTCTAACCATAAAGCTGTACAACAGCTGGCTAATTATTTAGAGTTAGAACATAACTGTGGTTTTCTAACATTCCTAAATACCGGTGTACCCGATATTGGTTGCGAATTTTTTGAGCTGCAAGTACGTTTAAAATATCCCAAGAGTAAAACAAAATCAGCGGTCCCAACAACCGCGGGCGTTATAAGCAGCAAAACAAATGTGCCAAATTCAGCTGCGACAGCTACTGCAACAACAAGCACGGCATCAAAAAACAGCACAAGAACCACAAGGGTTAAGTCTTGTTAGTCTTGTTCTAAGTTCGCGAAATGCCGCTGGTGTAGTTGCGCAATGTCTAGACCGGAAAGGTAGTCCGGTGTTTGGTGCATGGATCCAAAGGTTTAGATTCCGCACTGATTGTAACCTCCCTTGTACAAATTATTCTCAATCCTGACTGTCGCCCCGTGCGAGGATTACGAGCGCTGATTGAGCGCGAATGGATACAGGCAGGTCATCCATTTGCATCACGTCCTCGCTACGCATGGACAGAGTCGTTCGAAAAATTCGGATTCAAGTATATACGCAATTCCCATGCAGTATTGAATGTAGTTCACAATTGCTAATTTTATTGTATGAGCATAGTTACTTCTCGCAATTTGGAACATTTTTATGGGATTCCGAATGCGAACGCCACCAACTGAACGTACATACCCGCACGACTAGTCTATGGTCATATTTAAATCGGCCAGATATTTTGAAAAATATGCTAATTCCGTTATATGAACCCAATTCAAATGTTATTAGGCCTAGTGTTGCGCCAATCTCACTGGAGCTTTGGAGGAGCCTGTATCTGCATTGGACAATTGAGCATACAGAGAACTTGAATGAAGACCTGACCGAGAGTATTCAGAAATTCACAACCTACGTCTTTGAGATAATGTTAACTTTTTAATCGTATATAAATGCAAACAACTTGTGAAACTTATGCGTGTATACATGGAATCATACCTACGACACCGACGCGTCAGGCCCATGTGAATTTAAACTACTGGTACTCACCGAAATTGATGAGCTTGCGAAAGATGTTAAACCGACATTATGTCCTACAATGGGAAGGTATGGGAAAAATATACGTTCACTTCGTTAAATAAAATATCTTTGTTGTTTTCAGCAGAGATAATTACAATTCCGTGCTAAACTAAGTCTGTAAAATGGGGTCTGGATCCCCAGTCTGGTGGTTTCAATCTTCCACACTCCGGCAAGCGTGCCCTCGGTTATAGAGCTGAAGCCAAGAGCTTTAAGGTAGATGTTCATCGTGTCCATATTTGTGGTTAACATGTTGCTGAGGATGCCCCGATGATGCTGATAATGTGAGTAACTATTTTAAATAGGTATTGATCAATCTAACGCCCCATTTAAGTTTTACCACTGTGTCTTGTTACTCGCTTATGACACGGCACCAGTTTATCCCCCATTTCCCCGCGGATCAACCTATAGAAATTTATAAAAAAAGTGTCTAGCAAAGTACGTTTCCTTTCGCATTTCGGCTTATTGCGAACGTTTTTCTTCTTTTCTGTTCTTACACGTCGGCAGAGTGTGGTTGTGAAAAATGCAAAATAAAGTACAGTTCTGAAAGTATAGGTACTTAATAAACAGGCAGATTCAGATGCCTTGCCGCTCGGAGTCGGCATAAAACATGTAGGTCTCGTCGGGCCAATTGGTAGCGAAAACCAAGAGGAGCACGACGCAAATTGTAAGAGAAGCTTGGCCCCAGATCTCTTCGGAGGCTATCGCGCCTTACATTTATTTTTTTTTTTTTATTTTATTAAAACTGGTACAAAGAATTCTTGACAGTAATCTGTTAGGACAGTAATCATTTTGCAAATTTTTGTCCTAAATTCCAACTAGGCTGGCTGTCTAGGCAGCATAACGCACATAATGCATACAGATGCAATAAATTACAACTCTTCAAAAAGTCGTTTGACATTCCTTCCCGTAAATTTTTGTCCTAACTTCCAACTAGGCTGGCTGTCTAGGCAGCATAACGCACATAATGCATACAGATGCAACAAATTACAACTCTTCAAAAAGTCGTTTGACATTCCTTCCCGCAAATTACGGTGGAGGATGTCAGTTGTCGTTACACGGATAACACTCCATGGATCTATAACAATCTGGAGTTTGTATAGCTTTAGATACGAGATGGGCTTTGCACGGTCCAAGTGGAGCTGGCCAATCGACACTATTCAACTTTTGGATGACGATTTGGAATCAACCTCTAGTATGATGCACAAAGATTCTCATTTTCGTATTGCACGCTGTCATTGGCACTTGCATGATTTACTCGGCTTGTATCTAAGTCCATTAGAGTAGATGATACGTGAATTCCCAGAGGTTAAAGCAAAGGGCAGAAATGGGTACAGTTGGTGGACGCGATGATTTTACGGGGCGTCAACAACTATGTCCGCATACGGCAGCCTTCCGATGGTCAACGCTGACGCGTTGTAATGGCTTTATATTCCGTCCTTGGCTTTGACAGAGTTAAGCTTTTGTGCGGTCCTGCTACCCAGGGAGTATTCACCTTTTCATTCTGAAATTTCGGAAAACTCTTTTCCGTTAAGTAGGTGGAAGAGTTCCGACGGAATGAATGGAACAGGAGGTCGACTTTTAATACGTGGCATGCAGTTGGATAGCATTTATGCATGTATGCCATCAAAATTAATGAGCTATGAAGCTGAATGCTTAAAAAATATCGTCTGATAATATCGTCTGATATTTTTTTTTTTTTATTTTATTTGAAAGGGTTTGAGGTTTTGGACTGGTCAGGTGCTGTTCTTACAAATTCGGGTTGAGTTAATTGAGGTTTGGAAAAATCTAACTCATTTAAAAATGCTAATGTCTGGGGCAGATGGGTTTACCAATCTGCGGTAGGCTTTTCCGGTGTCCTCGCTCTGAGTCGGGGTTTGCTTTGTAAGCTTAAGAATAGAATGGGCTGAGTCCCTTTAGGTTCTGTGGCAGATAGAGTATCTGCGTTAGGTTATTGGTTGGCCTCGTATCGGGTGAACGAGAGCTGGGGTTGACTTTTAGAAAATGTTAAGACGAGGGTAATTTTTTTTTGATTTTTCTGAAAGGACGTATGTGGAAGAACGGAGGGATTGTTAAGAGGAGCACGTGGTCCTCTCACAGTCTGTCTCCGTGGGAAGAAGGATCAGTTTGACCAAAGGTCGTCTGACTTGACCCTTCTCAGTTCTGAGGTCGACAACACGTACTCGGTTATCTTCGCCGGGGTGTACGTTGACGACTCTACCTAACCTCCATTCGTTGGGAGATAAATTGTCCTCTTTGAGGACAGCGAGATCTCCCACTTTTAGATTTTCCTTGGGATGCTTCCACTTCACTCGTTTTTGGAGTTCGGATAAATATTCGGTTTTCCATCGCCGGCAGAAGGTTTGATGGAGGGCCTTGAGCTTCTGCCATCTATTTAGCATGGAGGCAGGGCTTTCGTTCGCATCCGGTTCTGCCGGCGCCAGAAGATGGCTGCCGGTGAGGAAATGTCCTGGGGTTAGTGGCTCCAGGTCCGTTGGGTCATTGGACGCCGGGCTGAGAGGCCGTGAATTTAGGCATGCCTCGATCCGGCACAAAAGGGTTTGGAACTCCTCCATGGTATATTTATGGAGAGAAGCGACCTTTTTGAAGTGGCTTTTGAAGCTCTTCACTCCCGCTTCCCACAGGCCGCCCATATGCGGAGCGCCGGCGGGAATAAAATGCCAAGTTAATGCTTGATGGCTATACTTGGAGACTGTTTTGTCTCGGCTTTCTGCCAGGAAGGCTTTGAATTCCGATCGTAGAGATCGGGAAGCTCCGACAAAGTTCGTACCATTGTCGGAGTAGATGTTTTTTGGACATCCTCTTCTCGCGATAAACCGCGAAAAGGCTGCGAGGAAGCATGGGGTGCTCAGGTCACTAGTGGCCTCTAGGTGGATGGCCTTAGTGGAGAAACAAACAAATAGGCATACGTAGCCTTTGGACAGTCGACATCCCCTACCGCGGTAGCTTTTTATGTTGAAAGGCCCCGCGAAATCTACCCCGGTATTGGTGAACGCGCGAGTAAAAGTAGTACGTTCGCAGGGAAGGGTACCCATAAGTTGGGACTGCGCCTGCTTCCTGTGAATAATGCAGGTTTTGCAATTGTGGATGATGGCTCTGATCATTGTCTTGACATTCGGAATCCAATACTGGGTTCGAATAAGGCGGAGCATAAGTTGGTTCTCGCCATGAAGGGAATCATGATGAATCATCATGACTGCAAGGCGAGACAGCCTGCAATTGTAAGGCAAGATGATCGGATGACGCTCGGTGTACGACATGTCTTTTGAGGCCCCTAGACGCCCCCCTGTTCTGATAATATCATCTTTGTCGATGTATGGGTTGAGTGACAGGATTTCACTTTTCCGATCAATAGGTTCCCTATTTTTTAATTGTAAGTATTCTGTACCGTAGGATATTTTCTGACATACTTTTATTAGTGCTTGAGTCGTTGCCTTAATCTCATCGGCTGAGATTGTGCTCGACTTTTCGTGGCATACCGTTTTTGTTTTAGGATGCGTTCTTTTTATAAATCTCCTAACGTAGGATAGGACTCTTAGAGCTCGTGGCAAGTCTGAAAAACGATCGAGTATATCTTCTTGTTCAGTCTGTGTGACGGCATACGACTGTGCTTTCACTTTCTTCTCCTCATATGATGTATGGTAGTCCGTTTCCTGTACTGGCCATTGCATCTTGTCCTCTTGTAACCAAGATGGTCCCTGCCACCACAACGAGTTGTTGACGAATTCACCCGCTGGTAGGCCTCTGCTTCCTAAATCCGCTGGATTTGATTCTGAATCCACATGTAGCCAGTCCTTGCTTCCGACCATGTCGATGATCTTCGTGATGCGGTGTGCGACGAGGGTTGACCAGGAACAAGGCGGTTTCCGTAGCCATGCGAGGACAATGCTGGAATCAGTCCATAGATGAATGGTGATGGGTCCTAATTTGACGCTCCTACAGATTGAGTCAATCATCTCTGCGAGCAATACTGCACCGCAAAGTTCCAGACGTGGGAGGGAGATTGTCTTCACTGGTGCGACTCTGGTTTTTGCCATAAGTAGGTGTGTATAAACATTATTCTCCTTTTTGACGCGCACGTACACGGCTGCTGCATATGCTTTCTCCGACGCGTCACAGAAGCCGTGGATTTCAACCTCGTCTTCTGGTGAGAATTGTACCCAACGTGGTATTCGAATCCTATCTATTTCCGGGTAATCTTGGGTGAAGGTGTTCCACCGCTCCAATGTCGTTGGTGAGACTGGCTCGTCCCACCCTGTACCTTCTAACCAAATGTTTTGCATAATTATTTTTGCCACTATGACCATTGGGGCAAGCCACCCTAACGGGTCAAAGAGTTTGGCAATAACTGACAGGATCTCTCTTTTTGTTGGCATGTTAGGGTTGTCTAGTGATCCCGCTTTGAAATAAAATAAGTCAGCATGTGCGTTCCACCTTATACCTAATGCTTTCACTGTGCTGGTGTCTTCAAAGGCTAAGAAGTCCTCGCTGAGCAGATCCGATTTCGGGATGTCTTTGAGAACCTCCTCCGAGTTTGATGTCCACTTTCGTAATGGGAACCCTGCCGAATGTAAAACCTGTCGAATTTCGTTTCTTGCCATAATGGTGGAGGTGAGGTTGTGTCCTCCTGCGAGGACGTCATCTACATACATACATTGCCGGAGTATGTTTGATGCTGTGGGATGGGAACTTTGTACATCGTCAGCCAACTGTAACAGCGTTCTTATAGCAAGATAAGGGGCACAATTAACTCCGAAAGTTACCGTTTTTAATTCGTAGAGTCCTATTGGTTCGTTCATGTCTTTTCGAAAAATAATTCGTTGAAATTTGTTATGATTATCGTTCATCCAAATCTGCCTATACATTTTCTCTATATCACTGTTGAAGACGTACCGATAAAGTCTCCAACGAATGATGAGAGTCGGGAGATCTGCTTGGAGTACCGGGCCTGGGAGCAAAACGTCGTTCAGACTTGTACCATTAGCAGTCGGACTTGAAGCGTTGAAAACGACCCGGACTTTAGTGGTTGTGCTTTCCGCCTTTACCACGGCGTGATGGGGCAGGAAATAATTATCAGGGTCATCTGCTGCGACTGTGCCCTTAATTTTGTGCATATGTCCGAGCGTTTGGTATTCTGAAAGTACCCTTATGTATTCATTCCCTAACTCCGGATTTTTCGTTAACCGCGTTTCATTTCGATAGAATTGCGAGCATGCGCGTTTAAGGGACCCTGCTAATTTTCGTTCTTCCGGGTATTCCTGTCTAAATGGGAGTGACACGACATATCTTCCATCTTCATTTCTCTTTGTGGTTTCTCTATATAATTTTTCACAATATCTGTCATCGTCGCTAGGGCTTTTAATTTTCGGTACATTTTCCAACTCCCGAAAGGTTTTTAGTTGGTTGTCCAGCGCGACTTCGTTGTAAAACGACACTATGTTCTTTGTTGGATTCGGTGCTTCAATACGACCGGTTAGTATCCAACCGAACACTGTCTCTTGGGCCAGAAGTGTATTAAGTACATTCTTTTTTAGACCGCTTAGTATAATTTGGGGATATATATCGCCACCAAGTATGAGGTCTACATCTTCATTGACGTAGAACCTCTTGTCTGCCAAAACTAAGTCTGGGAACGCCTGCATCGTCATTGTTTCGATATGGCAGGATGGCAGATTCCCAGTTAGTTTGGCTAAAATTAGAACAGGAGTAGTCAAGCTAAAGCATGGGTCCACTGGTGAACGTAGCTCGATGGTGGATGCCTCTTTAACTTGAGCAGATACTGCGTTGGTGATGCCTGAAACTTGGGCATGCATTTTCCTTGCCGGCAAATTGATTCTGCGTTTTAGTCTTTCTGTCATGAAAGAGCATTCAGACCCTGAATCAATTAATGCCTGCGCGGAGAAGTCGGTACCATTATGATGAATGTGTACGCGAGCAGTTCCTAATAGCACGCCTGTGCTGGAATTAGCATGACAGGATTTTACATTCTGGTTCGCAGAAGAATTTGGTTGCCCCGGTTCCTGTCTTCTTTGTGCTTGTGCTGAAGTCGACGGGATATTATCCGCGTCTTTGAATGGATTGCGGCTCATAGGTTGCTGAACTGTATCCGCATGCAGGAGCGTGTGGTGATGAGAGTGGCATTTGGCGCAGTTGTACGAACTGGTGCACCTCGTCACTGTGTGTCCTGGGGATAAACAGTTCAGGCATCCCCCCGTGGATTTGATGAAGTTGATTCTCTCCACTGGGGTCAGATCACAGAATCGGGGACAATTCCGTAACCTGTGTTCAGCTTTGCACATTTTGCAAAAAACCCTTGATGTTGATTTTGAGGTAGCTTTGGATACCTTCGTTTGGAAGGCACCAAGTCTTTTTATGGGGGTTTCGGTTGTATGCCGAGTATTCGCTGGCTTTTGTCCCTTTTGGGCGTTAGTGCCGGTGAAGCTTGACACTGTTTCCAGTGTCTGAAACCTATTTGATAGAAATTTGTCCATATCTTCCCATTTAGATATGTCCATTTTATGGTCTATGCTTTGTTCCCATAGAGCCAGGGTACTTTCCGGTAACTTTGTCGAACACAAATAAGTTAGTATTGCATCCCAATTGGATGTGTCGATTTTGTGACACTTGAGGGACGATAGACAATTGTTTATATCGCTATGTAATTTCTTTAACGCGCTCCCACACTCACTCTCTACCTTCTTTAAATTAAAAAGAATTTGTAATTGCGTGTTGACTAATATACGCTTGTTTTCATATCTTTCGCAGAGGTTTTTCCAGGCCATATCGAACCCATCATTTGTTAGAGGGCATTTTTTTACAATATCCTTGGCCTCGCCCTGTGTCTTGTTGTTCAGATGGAACAGTTTTTCCACCCCCTGTAGGTCGGAATTATTTATGTATATGGCCGTAAACAGGTCGCGAAAGGTTGGCCATGATAAATAGTCACCTTTGAAAATCTCCGTGTCGCAAGGAGGGAGGCGGATCTTATGCCCGCGAGGTGCGGCTGGGGGTGCTTGCTCAGAGATAGGGCTGTTTTCTACTTTTTTAAATTTCTCTGCCTCAGCAGATATTGTGGATAAGCATCGCATATATATTGCGTAGGTAGACATATGTTTTTTCCGGATGGCCAACACATCATTTGCGTCGACATCTTCTGATCCCATCAGTGAGTCAAACACAGACTTAACCTTCTTCCATAAGGCGCGCAACTCTTCTTGCTGTATCGCAAGAGTGTGCTTATTATGACTTTCCTCTGGAATAAGGCTGTACTGCTGTTCAAACTCTGAGATTAACTCAGCTGATCGGATATAATTTTCCATTTTCTCAACAAATTATCCCTACCAAACTAAAAACAAATTAATCCTTTTAACAAAAAATGGAGACAATGTTTTAAAAGATCGCTTTTATTTAGTTATTTCAGACTTGGCCGACTCGTCTGATATTTTTTTTTTTTTTTTCAAGGGAAGAATAGGCAATGGTGTAACCTACTCGCCAACCGCACGCAAATTATATATATATGTATATATTGATCTGGCTAATAAATTATAAGGGTCAGACTTGGCCGATTCGTCTGGTTTTCCCACGATAAAAGTAAAACACAACAATGTGGCTTACTCGCCACCCGCACGTAAAATTATATGTATGTATGTATCGGTGTGTGTATTAATTTATTTGCAGATTATTTTGTGCCGTAAGACAGGGAGCAGGGGGGAGGAACTCCAATGCGTATTGTGCGAAGCAAAGGGGGGCCACTCGCCACTTGAGCGTTCAATTTTATTATAAAAATACGTGCGCGCGTTGATATAAAAACTCGACGAAAAGTGTAAAAAATTTTATAAACTCTTGTGCGAAAAGCGACTGTGTGACAAAAATTTATCGAATTAGTGCAAATTAAAGTGAAACAAAGGAAGAATGTAAAATTGCCACAATCGAAATGGCGTGAGAATTTTTTATATGGAGGTGAGGTTATGTGTACCTCTTCCCTGTGCTGTGTCTGTAGAGCCTTACCGCTGGTGGGGGGACAGACCAGATAGTCACAAGGAATTTAAGACAATGTTAATGAGCCGCGTCTGCACTTAATTTTATTTTTCGACACTAATAAATTGTTCACACTTTTCGCGGTTAATCACAGTCACTACGCGTTTGGCACTTGGAATATATATTTTTTGATGGTTTTTAACCAAAAAAAATGTGGCAAGAAATATATAAACTTACGTTGCTGCTGCGTGAAGTAGTGTCTGTTGTGGTGTTGCTGCGGTAAATTGCCTAGATGTGTAATGCCACCAGGAGTGTACCACCAAGCGTGTATATCCC
This sequence comes from Eurosta solidaginis, assembly GCF_040869045.1. Taxonomy (NCBI): domain Eukaryota; kingdom Metazoa; phylum Arthropoda; class Insecta; order Diptera; family Tephritidae; genus Eurosta; species Eurosta solidaginis. Next base: position 137,373,537 of record NC_090319.1, read on the forward strand.
CAATAAAAATGTTGAGTATTACCACGAAAGAAAAAACTGGTGTCACCTCTGCAGTGTATGAATGTTCGCTTAATTTGGCGCGTATTACCAAGATGATCCAAAAATATCACCAAGAAATGCGTATGAAGAGTTAAATTTATTGGACGTGGACTGGATCAGTGTATTGGCGTTGGTTCCTTTTTTCGTGGAGAAAGACCATGAACAATTGTGGTGTTTCGCAAACTCGGCAACGGAGTGGAGGCACCACAATTGCGTTTAGGTTAGATTTAAATGAAAGGAAAAGAAAGGCGAGAGATATTTCTCGTTATAATAATTTCTTTATTATAGTGAAAAATTAAATTTGAACAATAAATTACCTTTTTTATAATAAAATGTGGCGGGGCTCCTCGGACAGTGTTAGCTCTGGTTCGCTCAACGATCGCTGGAAAAGTAGACGGTTGCCTTGTCGAGGACAACCGTTGAACCGCGGAAAAAGTCTCCGGTTTTAAGGGGAAGCTTCCCCACATAGTTGTACCGGCATGCATGTATATGTGTACGGACAACATAACCCTACCTATGTACACATATACATGCAGGTGGGCGAACTAGGCGTCGATAATATGGTGCTATTAGGGTGGCGCAAATTAATGAGAATTTAGGCGTCGGGCCTGAACACATCCAAAAGCGGTCAGGAGCTACGTATTTTAATCGACACTGGTACCTCGAAAAATTATATCAAACCCTTTTCATTTCTCCAGGGTACCAAATCTATTGACAAGCCTTTAAATTAAAATCCATCAACGGTTCAAATTTTATAAACAAAAAATATCTAATGAATGTTTTCGGCCATACCTCAACGTTCTACTTACTACCTACGCTAAGTTTGATTGGATATGATTTCTTTAAAGAAATCAAAGCAAATATTGATATAGAAAAAGGATACATATTCTATCGCAATGGTGAGGAAAAGCTTAAACATCTTTCGTGTAACAAAAGTAATTTGATTACAATAGAGGAAAACTCTGTTGGATCGCATGTCAAAACTTTATTTCGAGATATTATTGCCAAGAACATAAACGCGTTTGCCGATCCAAACATGGCATTACCGTTTAATACTAGAGTTGAGGCTCGGATTCGTACCGATACGAACTATCCGATTTACAGCAAAAGCTACCCATATCCGGGCTCTGTTGTGCCATTCATTAACAGAGAAATTGAAGCTCTGCTCGGAGATGGTATTATAAGACATTCGTGTTCCCCCTATAACTCCCCAGTTCACGTCGTATCAAAAAAGGGTTTAGACGAAAACGGCCATCCAAACTTACGTTTAGTAATCGACCATAGGAAAATTAACGAAATAACTGTTTCTGATCGGTATCCAATACGGGACACAACTGTAATCTTAGCGAATTTAGGAAACTCAAAATATTTTACCACCTTAGATTTAAAGTCCGGTTTTCACCAGATTGTCATGTGCGAGGAAGATAGGAAAAAACAGCCTTTAGTATCAACAATGGAAAATATGTCGACTACCCTTTGACTTAAAGAACGCGCCAAGTATTTTCCAAAGAGCTATTGACGATGTTCTACGGGAATACATCGGAAAATGTTGCCACGTGTATATCGATGGTATAATTACCTATTCCCCCGACGAGAGATCCCATTTGGAAGATATCGATAAAGTCTTGACTAAGTTGGAAATGGCTGGAATGAGAGTTTCGACAGAGAAGTCAAGGTTTTTCAAAGCAGAAGTAGAATTCTTAGGGTTTTTAGTCTCAGAAAATGGTATCAAGACATGTCCAAATAAAGTTAATGACATTTGAAACCATAAAACTCCGACAACACTACGAGCATTGCGGTCATTTCTACGGTTATCGGTCTACTACCGTCGTTTTGTCAAAAATTATGCTAATATGGTAAAGCCACTGACGAAGTACCTCCGCGGTGAAAATGGACATATAGGAGCTAAAAAATCAAAAAATTTTGATATTTTTCTAGATGGTGATGCGTTATGCGCGTTCGAAAAAGTAAAACGAGTTTTAGCTTCTGAGGACGTTCTCCTTCAATACCCAAATTATAACATTCCCTTTGAGCTCACTACCGATGCCTCCTCAAGCGCCTTGGGTGCTGTCCCAGAGAGGTCGCCCCATGACAATGATTTCGAGGTCTCTCTCTTCTACAGAACAAAACTACGCCACGAATGAACGAGAATTGTTCGCTATTGTATGGGCCTTAAAAACGCTGATACTTTACATTTATGGTGTCAAAAATATAAATATTTTTACCGACCACCAACCATTAATTTTTTCCATGTCAGAAAAAAATCCAAACAGTAAAATGAAAAGATGGCGGGCATTCATTGAGGAGTTTTCTCCAATTTTTTTATTATAAGCCTGGCAAGGAAAATAAGGTAGCCGATGCTCTTTCTAGGCAATTCGTTAACAATATGGAAGGCTCAATGACTAGTACAACAGCGAGGATTCATTGACCAATACTATAAAAGCCATAAAGCGTCCCATCAATCAATTTAAAAATCAACTAATTTTACCGAAATCAAGTAGGTCAGGTAAACGCACAAAGATTTTATTTCAAATCTATACTCGACACACAATTTTTTTTTTTTGACACCATCGAAAATTTGATTTGTCATTTAAAAACTACGATTAATTACAACGTTGCCAATGGGATTCACTGTGACCTCCCCACTTTAGCCGAAATACAAAGTCATATATTGGGAAAATTTCCAGGCGTAAAATTCGTTCATACTGAGTTATTGGTAATAGATTTGACTAATAAGGATGATCAACTTGAACCCGTCACTACAGAGCATAATCGAGCACACCGTTGTTTATCCGAAAGTTTTAATCAAATATCTAGAGAATACTATTTTCCGTGCTTAAAAAAGTGCTTAAAAATATAATTGCAAACTGCAAAATTTGTTTAGAAAACAAATACCAGCGCAAGCCCCCAGATCCTGGAAATGGCAAAACATCTATACCTAATCGCCCAGGCGAAATTCTTCACCTTGACATCTTCATTACCAGCAAGCAACATTTTTCGACATGCGTGGACAAATTTTCTAAATTTGCAATAGTGAAACCTATCGCATCAAGGTGTACCATAGAACTTAAAGATGCTCTTCTAGAAATCTTAATAATATTTAACAACACTAAAACTATAGTTTCAGACAACGAAACAGCTTTTCACTCAAACTCAATAAAAAACCTTCTAAGGGACAATTTTTCCATTGATCAGTTCTTCGTACCAACACTTCACAGCGAAAGTAATGGCCAAGTTGAAAGGTTCCATTCTACATTGTTAGAAATATCGTGTTGCATTAAGGAACAGCAACAAATATGTGAAACTATAGAGCTGATTTTACTTTCGACCCATAAATACAATCACAGCATACATTCTGTCATAAGCGCCAGGCCTGTTGATGTCTATCACAATTACCCAATAGAGAAATCAAATGCTGTTAGGAAAATGCTAGTAGATGCTCAAGACAAAACAATTAACAGAAATAATGTCGGTAAAAAAATCAAAACGTATAGTGCTGGTGAGAAAGTTTATTTAAGAAGAAACAAAAGACTGGGTAACAAATTTGATAAAATATTTATTGAAAAAGTTGTCGAAAGGGACCTCAGTTGTCGAAGGGACCACAGTAATTATTGATGAAGAAAGAGTTCATAAAAGTAATCTAAGATAGTTTTTGCCCTTTCCCAAAGCGCTGTTAAAGAGATCATTTCATAATTTAATAAAAATTGTCCACTCTTCTTGATTTTGAATTACTACCGTTTATTTCTTTAATATATATATCTTTGTAAACTTAGATTTAAGAAACTACAATGTCAACAAAAAAATATTGCCAACTATACTGTAACATCGGTTTTCAATAGTAAACCAACGCTTTGTTGAAACGAGGACGTCCCAAATTCAACAAAGGGAATAGTTAAGGTATAACATCTGCAAAGTGCCCAGCTTTGACTGCAATAATGCAAAATTATTGAGCTGAGGATATGCTTTTTCCACTCAAGTCAAACGCAATCATGTGATCAATGAGAGACAATAAATGAAAAGCAATGAATGAAAAACAAAGCGTAGAAGCACCAACAAGGGCTCGCAAAAACTTGAACAGCAAAGGGTCCCGTTTTACAAAAGAAAACAACTTGATTTTTTCGTTGCCGACCAGCAATAATAATTATTCATCGTTGACTTGAAGTTTTAGTCACGTACGCTTTAGAGGTCTCATTGAGCGATATCAATTGACAGGACGGCAGAATAATTCCATTCACGCATAGGACGAGTAGCATCGCTGTAAAATAATTGAATGAAACGCTTTTGTTAATAAAACGAATTAAATCGGTATAAAAAGGTGTTTTTCATTATTTTATACAAGCTTAGTTGCGGATGCCAGCATGGTTACATAGGACAAACAGGACGGCAAATAAGAACGAGGTTCAGAGAACATAGTAGAGATTACAACAAAAAAATACGGAATCCAAACATTATACCCGAGTCTAACTTCGCAAATCACATGGTCGAGAATAAATGTTCCCCAGCAAACATAAATTAAACAGTTAGGGATCTTCACATACAAGCAAAAGGCCGACGTCTCAACGTTCTCGAAAACATGGAAATCTACAAACAGAAAACATTCAATGGTGGAATAATAAACGAACAGATAAACACAATTTCTGACACAATATTCGAGCCTTTAAAACTTGTTTACCAGAAACAAAGTAATCATCCAGGTACAATAGACAAACACACAACAACAAATAAACACAAAGCAATTAACACACCAAAACAACAAACCCACAAGGAGGTTCAAACGACTAAAATCATGGATTTTTACCTACCCCAGTCAGCCACTCAAATCGATTAGTAAACCACCCTCTTCTGAATGAACACCCAGCGCATACATATAACTAAATATACACAAGCATCAATTTTGATAATCCCTGCTCATGTACCTACGATCTATAAATACAGTACAAACGACAACAACACATCAGAAAGAAAATCGACACTGATGATGGCACAACGCCGAAACCGGTTTGTCTCAAAACCAAATTTGACAAGGGATGACGGAAAATCGTGCCAATATACATCAGTTAAATTTTCACTAATTTCGTCATTATTTCCCTAATATCATCCTCATATTCTGTAATTAATGTAAAATTAATGATGGGCCTCATTAAATCGACACCATGCATATTGGTTCAAAATTGAATTTTTGAGGAATAAAATAGTTGGGGTTAAGCTATCGGTATAAAATTTTGCATAGGGTATTTATAGATGAAAATAACGTCTTGTGGCAAAAATAGGCGGGCCACGCCCATTTTTCAGTACTGCTGCCATACAAAGTGTAAACTATAAATTTAAATTTAATTTCAAACAGGATAGTTTTTTATATATTTCGATATAAACAGTATTTATTGAACTCGAAAAAACACAATCAAAACCTAAAAGAAAAGCGACTCTGCATCAGGAACATCTCCATCTGAAATTATATTACTTTAAAGTTTGTTTATTTGAAATTTCACATTCATTAGAGATGTCAGGCATTTTTAAAAGGGAGACTACTGCAGGTAGCAGAGACAAATTTTGTTTGGCTTTATTGTTTTTCCGTAATGAAGATAATAGTGGATCAGAAGAGTCCATAGTTCTGCCGAAAACATCCTCCATATTGTGCACTCTTGAATCTTTTCTGGGATGTCCGATACGATCACTTTTATAAATTTTGTTACGCGCTTCCGACGCGTTTTCGCCTAAAACACCGAAGAGTACACTAACAGTTTATGATGAGTTGGTGTCATCGGATTCCAATCGTAAAGCTGAAAATACAATTTTGCTGTTTCCTCACAGTAGTTCTGAAAGCGCTGGGTATTTACTTCGTATTCACACGATATTGCTACGAGTATTATGTATTTCGCCGAAATTGAAGCAGCATGAAGCAATAAATTTGAGTTGTGTTCTTGTTCTAATGTCACTGTAGACGCTATTTTTCTTTTCTGCCTTTCGCAAACTATATCATATTGGAGTTTTGGTCGGCCTTGAGGCTTTGCAATAACGGTTTCGAGAAGTTCTGCCTCGCACTCTAACCACTCGCGATCGGTTTTTTTAAAATTGCAAAACTTCGACTGTTTTTCTGCCACCTTCTATTGGCGTTTCTACAAAAAATTTTAACCTTGTTTTTTATTGATTCAATTTCTTCCTCCCCATAGCTGTTTTTTAATCTTCGAACAACCCAATCGAATACCGCAACAAAATCTTTTTTATTATCAATCCAAACTTTGAAAATTTCGCCATTTTTGACTACATTTTGCTCTGAAATTGTAGCCTCGCTTGCAAACTCTTGCAGATAAAGTAACATTTTCATTAAAGAGGACACTATTAGCTCTAACTACATATATAATTTATATTGATCCTATTTGATCCAACTTAGTTATATTCTATTTAACACAGAAAAAACTCACAAAAATCAAAACACAACACGGCTTTTTTAAACTCAAAAATATATTAATGATTATTATTGTTTCAGAAAAAAGTTTGTTGTTCCTGAATTTACATACCTTTATTAATACTTTACATTTTATAAACACACTTTATTCAAATTCGTTAGCTTTTTATCACCACTTTAGATTTTTATATAATTTGATTAAAATCTTTTTTACGAATACAAAAATCAAAACCAAGATTTTGAAAGCTTTCTGACAAACAAGTGAAAGTCAGCTGACATTATTTTTTTAATTTTTTATTTACTACAGTAATGTGTAATAAAAGGTAATTATTTTTTTTGAGAAAATCAAAAGTCAATAATTGGGTTTAATTCCTCAATAATTCGATTTTGAACCATAGTGCCATGTTACAAATTGTCCTAATATTTAAAAACGACATTGAAATATACTCTGGAGCTAAGGAACGAATTTGCAATAGCTAACACAACAGAACTAATAGAGAGACTTTAGACCGTAGAGCTAATAAGGAACAGCAAATTGGTATCTTTTGACATAAAAGATTTATACCCATCTATACCACTATCGGAGACTTTGGAAATATTTAGCTCAACAATAGTTCATAAGACAAAAAACAAAATGAAAAGTATGCAAATCACAAATACGCTAAGAACCACTTTACGTCAAAACTATTTTCAATTCAACAATAAAATATATACACAAACAAACGGTCTTGGAATGGGAGGCCCAACATCAGCAATTCTTATGAAAGTGTTCATGCAAAATCTGGAAGAAAAGTACATACAGGAGCTGAAGTCCAAATTAGGCGTGTCATTTTATGCTAGATACGCGGATGATATAATATGCGTTTTAACTACTAATAACGAAGAGCTTGTACTGGAGTACCTGAACAAGCAGCATGGAAATATAAAATTTACAATGGAAACCGAAAAAGACGGAGGAATCAACTATCTAGACTTCACGATAAATATTGATAAAGAAGCCAAAATATTTAACTATGACATATATAGAAAGCCAACGGCCACCGACACAATAATACACAATACTTCAAATCACCCCCAACAACATAAAAATGCAGCATTAAGGCACTTGATACATAGACTTGAAAGAAAAACTCTTACACAAGAGTTTTTATTGAGGTTATATATAATATCGCTGCAAACAACGGATATAAAAAAGCACTAGTAAATAAGCTCAGAAGGACAAATGGAGAACCAAAAAGAAATAATGAAAAGGAAAATAATAGCTGGACGACTATGACATATACTGGAAAAGCAACATATAAATTGGCAAACTTCTTTAAAAAATACAACATTAACACAGCATTCAAAACATCGAACAATCTAGGGCGAAAACTAAGAACTAACACTAACTCAGAGGATCCGTTTAGCAGACACGGCGTATACAAGCTTACTTGCGGATGCCAGCATGGTTACATAGGACAAACAGGACGGCAAATAAGAACGAGGTTCAGAGAACATATTAGAGATTACAACAAAAAAATACGGAATCCAAACATTATACCCGAGTCTAACTTCGCGAATCAAATGGTCGAGAATGAATGTTCCCCAGCAAACATGAATAAAACAGTTAGGGTTCTTCACATACAAGCAATAAATAAATAAATAAAAAAAATAAATATTCGAGCCTTTAAAACTTGTTTACCAGAAACAAAGTAATCACACAGGTACAATAGACAAACACACAACATCAAATAAACACAAAACAATTAACACACCAAAACAACAAACCCACAAAGAAGCTTAAACGACTAAAATCACGGAAAATTTGACAAGGGATGACAAAAAATCGTTCCAATGATGTATATCAGGTAAGTTTTCACTAATTTCGTAATTTTTTCTCATTATTTCCCTAATATCATCCTCATATTCTGTAATTTCGGTATTCACAAAATCATTATCTGACATGGGATAAGGGTACAGTTTAGTCCAAATAAGATCTTCCCTATTCGTTCTAATAGTTGCTTGGATAGTTGTGGTAAACGGTAAGTTTTCACTAATTTCGTCATTTTTTTTTTATTATTTCCCTAATTTCATCCTCATATTCTGTATTATTTATTGTGTAATTTATTTTTTGTTCATTTTCTACCTTGACAACTTTCTTTTGGTACTTTAAATTGTAGTCGAATAAATTTATTTCTGCTTTTATAGTTCTAAGTCCTTCTTCACCTAGTATCATATCAAATTCTTGTAACTCATCAATCTCAAAAAATGGCAAGTGATGACTATACAAAGTTATAATTTTTATAGATTTTAATAATGAATATCCGTGAATAGTTTTTGTTTTTATAGGTTTAATAGGCACTGACTTACCAATATCACAGTTGATACTTATATAATTATTTGTTGATTCTATGTCGGCTAAGATTGTAACGGGTGTGCCTGTAAGACCGCACTTGTTTGAATGCAGGGCAGCCCGTTTATTCGCCTAAAAAAGTACTTCCGCTTTCGTACTGTTCGAGGTGAGATATAGTAGATTCTGCCTCTGTTTGATACGTTTGATTGATCCTCTGCTGCTTATGTTGATTGAAGTTTTGTAGGATGGATTTCTTTCCCTTTTGAAAGGATTCTTGTATCCCCGTTGGTGTTGAGTAGGACGTATAAACTGCCTGCCTAGAGTTGTCTATTTCCATAGGTATCGGTTTATTTATACGGTCTTGGTGTGGAGTAAAATTGTTGCGATGCACTTGTATTCGTGGATTATATCTGGGGCGTTCATTTCGTTGAGGAAAGCGTTCTTCTCCCGAGTGACTTCTTGATTGTTGGACATACCTTGGCTGAGTTTCAAATTGCTGGTTATGGTTGTCGTGGTAGATTGTGCTGGCAATAGCATATGCATGCTCTAAGTCCTTTGGGTTTTGGCTGTATAAGGTTCCACTTGTGTATCTGTTATTCAGTCCCATAATGAATGTTCGAACGGCTTCTTGGTTAGCATATGTCTTCATGGCCTCGCTGCTTTATTCATTCGACATTTCAATATTTGAAAGCGCAAGATTAAGTGCTTTATTAATTTCGCTGTGATATTCGGATAAATTCTTTCTTCCTTGATTAACCTTTTTCATCTCGTCTAATAACACATACAAAGGTTTTTGGTCCGCAAATGTATAGTTCAATCGATTTATAATCGAATAGAAATTTAATTTCGTGTTATGGTTGCCTAGTATGTCTGCTGCTGTTCCTATAACTTTCGTGCGGATGATGCCTACTGCGCTATAATACCTAGGATGTCCTGTGAACGCTTTGATGTCATCCATAAACTTCCAGACTTGCGATCTCCATGAGCGATACAAGTTTTTATTCCCATCAAACTTGGGTAAAGCTTCGAACAGATCCAAATCGATATCTTTGGCATCTGTTATTGTAAAATGGATTTCTTGGTGTTGTGTAATGGTGGTGATATTGTGGAAGGCTGTTTGGTTTTCCTTTACAGTATTAAGCACCTGTTGTAGGGTAGTTACTTGTAAGGTTAGTTGTTGGAACTATTGTGTTAGTGCATCAATTTGTGCTCTTACCTGTGCTGATTCGGCCATATTTCTTGTGTTGTCGCTTCTTTGACGTCTTACAAAGGAGGATTCGGATTTACTGGCACGTCGTTTGGAAGAATAGTCAGATAGGAATGCTTTTATTCCGCGCTGATCCTGCTTGTTCTGTTTCTGTCACAACAACTTCTTCGGAAGTCGTTAATATTGTTACCCTTTTTCAGGAACCGTTTTTTTATACCTTTCATGAAAATGAAATGGTATATTAATTTCGTCACGAAACCCAAAATTGTAAGTCCTTAAAGGAAAATAGATAGACCCACCATTAAGTATACCGAAATAATCAGGTTGAAGAGCTGAGTTGATTTAGCCATGTCCGTCTGTCTGTCTGTCCGTCTGTCCGTCTGTCTGTTTGTATGCAAACTAGTATCTCAATTTTTGAGATATCTTCATAAAATTTGGTGAGCGGGTGTATTTGGGTGTCCGATTAGACATTTGTCGGAACCGGCCGGATCGGACCACTATAGCATATATCCTCCATACAACCGATTTTTCAGAAAAAGAGGATTTTTGTAATATCTTGCTCAATTTAACAGATTGAAGCTTCAAACTTCACCATATAATTTCGTATATTGCACATATTGTTGCCTGAAAAAATGTATGAGATCGGTCGTATATATGGTAATTGCTGCCCTATTTTAAGAGCTAGAGGCTTCAAATTTCAACGAATGCTTACGCATATATCATATATTGTTGTCTGAAAAAATCATACACATCGGTGGTATATATAGTATATATATGGTGGTATATATAGTATATATAAATATTTTCGCAATTTTAGACCCATTTTAACATCTAGAAGCTTCAAATTTCACCGATTGCTTACATATATAGTACATATTGTTGTGTCAAAAAATCATAGAGATCGGTGATATATATAATATATATATGATGGTAAACATAGTATGATGGTATATATAGTATATATATATTTTTTCTTTTTTGCGATTTCGGCCCCATTTTAACAGCTAGAAGCTTCAAATTTCACCAAATGCTTACGTGTATAGCATATATTGATATCTGAAAAAATCATTGAGATCGGTGGTATATATAGTATATATCTCATACAACCGATTGTTCAGATAAGAAACTTTACGCAATTTCTGCCCCATTTTAACAGCTAGAAGCTTCAAATTTCACCAAATGCTTACGTATATAGCATATATTTCAGTCTGAAAAAATCATAGAGATCGGTGGTATATATATTATATACTTCATATAAACTGTCATTTTTGCCCCTTTTTTACGGATAGGAGCTTCAAAATTCATCAAATTTCATCAAATAGTTACGTTTACGTCATATATATTTGAAATTCGTGATTCGTAGTCATAGTTTTTACATTCAGACCACAAAAAACGTGAAGTTTTGCATCCTCACACAAAGTACCTACCTATTTTTTATTTTATATTTATCTTAAAAATCGTTTAGATATGTTCAAATTTCACCAAATGTTTACGTGTATAGCATATATTGTTTTCTGAAAAAATCATAGGGACCAATGGTATATATAATCTCATACAACCGATTGTTCAGATAAGAAACTTTGCGCAATTTCTTCCCCATTTTAACAGCTAGAAGCTTCAAATTTCACCAAATGCTTACGTGTATAGTATATATTGTTGTCTGAAAAAATCATTAAGATCGGTGGTATATATAGTATATATCTCATACAACCGATTGTTCAGATAAGAAACTTTGCGAAATTTATGCCCCATTTTAACAGCTAGAAGCTTCAAATTTCACCAAATGCTTACGTATATAGCATATATTGTTGTCTGAAAAAATCATAGAGATGGGTGGTACATATATTATATACCCCATATAAACTGTATTTTTTTGCCCCTTTTTTACGGCTAGAAGCTTCAACATTCATAAAATTTCATCAAAAGTTACGTTTACGTCATATATTGTTGAAATACGTGATTCGTAGTCATAGTTTTTACACGCAGACCACAAAAAACCTGAAACTTTGCACCCTCACACAAAGTACCTACCTATTTTTATACCTTTCATGAAAATGAAATGGTATATTAGTTTCGTCACGAAACCCAAAATTGTAAGTCCTTAAAGGAAAATATATAGACCCACCATTAAGTATACCGAAATAATCAGAACGAAGAGCTGAGTTGATTTAGCCATGTCCGTCTGTCTGTCTGTCCGTATGTCCGTCTGTCCGTCTGTCTGTTTGTATGCAAACTAGTCCCTCAATTTTTGCGATATCTTGATAAAATTTGGTGAGCAGGTGTGTTTGGGTGTCCGATTAGACATTTGTCGGAACCGGCCGGATCGGACCACTATAGCATATATCCTCCATACAACCGATTTTTCAGAAAAAGACGATTTTTGTAATATCGTACTCAATTTAACAGATTGAAGCTTCAAACTTCACCATATACTTTCGTATATTGCACATATTGTTACCTGAAAAAATTGATGAGATCGGTCGTATATATAGTATATATCCCAGACAACCGATTGTTCAGATAAGAAACTTTTCGTAATTACTGCCCTATTTTAAGAGCTAGAGGCTTCAAATTTCAACGAATGCTTACGTATATAGCATATATTGTTGTCTGAAAAAATCATACAGATCGGTGGTATATAGTATATATATGGTAGTATATATAGTACATATATATAGTATATATATATTTTCGCAATTTTAGCCCCATTTTAACAGCTAGAAACTTATAATTTCACCGAACGCTTACGTATATGGCATATATTGTTGTCTGAAAAAATCATAGAGATCGGTTGTATATATAGTATATATCTCATACAACCGATTGTTCAGATAAGAAACTTTTCGCAATTTCTACCCCATTTTAACAGCTAAAAGCTTCAAATTTCACCTATTGCTTACGTATATAGTATATATTGTTGTGTCAAAAAATCATAGGGATCGGTGATATATATAATATATATATGATGGTATATATAGTATATATATATATATTTTTTTTTTGCGATTTCGGCCCCATTTTACCAGCTAGAAGCTTCAAATTTCACCAAATGCTTACGTATATAGCAGATATTGTTGTCTGAAAAAATCATATAGATCGGTGGTATATATATTATATACTTCATACGAACTGTCATTTTTGCCCCTTTTTTATGGATAGAAGCTTCAAAATTCATCAAGTTTCATCAAATAGTTACGTTTACTTCATATATTTTTGAAATACGTGATTCGTAGTCGTAGTTTTTACATGCAGACTACAAAAAACGTGAAGCTTTGCATCCTCACACAAAGTACGTACCTATTTTTATACCTTTCATGAAAATGAAATGGTATATTAATTTCGTCACGAAACCCAAAATTGTAAGTCCTTAAAAGAAAATAGATAGACCCACTATTAAGTATACCGAAATAATCAGGTTGAAGAGCTGAGTTGATTTATCCGTGTCCGTCTGTCTGTCTGTCCGTCTGTCCGTCTGTCTGTTTGTATGCAAACTAGTCCCTCAATTTTTGAGATATCTTCATAAAATTTGGTGAGCGGGTGTATTTGGGTGTCCGATTAGACATTTGTCGGAACCGGCCGGATCGGACCACTATAGCATATATCCTCCATACAACCGATTTTTCAGAAAAAGAGGATTTTTGTAATATCTTACTCAATTTAACAGATTGAAGCTTCAAACTTCACCATATACTTTCGTATATTTCACATAATGTTGCCTGGAAAAATTGATGAGATCGGTCGTACATATAGTATATATTCCCCACAACCGATTGTTCAGATAAGAAACTTTTCGTAATTGCTGTCCTATTTTAAGAGCTAGAGGCTTCAAATTTCAACGAATGCTTACGTATATATCATATATTGTTGTCTGAAAAAATCATACAGATCGGTGGTATATATAGTATATATATGGTGGTATATATAGTATATATATATATATATTTTTAGCCCAATTTTAACAGCTAGAAGCTTCAAATTTCAGCGAATGCGTACGTATATGGCATATATTGTTGTCTGAAAAAATCATAGAGATCGGTTGTATATATAGTATATATCTCATACAACCGATTGTTCAGATAAGAAACTTTTCGCAATTTCTACCCCATTTTAACAGCTATGAGCTTCAAATTTCCCCGATTGCTTACGTATATAGTATATATTGTTGTGTCAAAAAATCATAGATATCGGTGATATATATAATATATATATGATGGTATATATAGTATATATATTGTTGGATCTTAAAGTTGTCTTGAATCTCTTCGTAATGTTAATGGGGTAACTAGTTGCCGATATGGTAGTGTATCATATACGTCGATAAGGTGGGGTTTTTTTTCTCACTACTTTGCATTTTGACGGTTGCTTACTTTGTTCTTTTATTATTTGAATTTATATATTTTGCCGCTGACACGACCGCCCGTGATTTACTTTACTTGCCTTTTTTTTAATAGTACATTGCATTAAAACTTGTATTTATGTACAAACCACTAAAGTTAACTTAATTAAAGTGAAGTGAACAAAAGCTATTGAGTTTCCTTTGGCTACCTGCAATTTGTGAGTAACAAAACCACCGCATACAGTCCACTCCCGCTAAGCCGGAGAAGTCCACCCGCACCGCACAAGCGAAGTAATCCGCCACAACATTTTTTGGTCCTTCGAGCCGGATTATGCACCAGGAAAAGCATTTCACCGCATAAATTAAAAAACCGCAAGTATTCCGCAATTATTATATACATATATACATAGCTTATATATTCAATAACCTTGGCGCAACTCTACAATTGCAAGTACCAAAAGTACCAAACGACTTTCATTTGCCCTCTACACACATACAAATATACATATTAACAAGGATTGCAAATTTCTTTTATGCTTTGTGTTTCGTACAAGTTCAACTCATACGACTTTTAATTGCCCTCTTAGCGAGCATTCAATACTAAATAGCAGACTCCGCTTATACGTTTATACCCCCATGCAACTTTGATACCAAAGTTACATTTTCGCATTTTTTTTGTAACAAATCGGCATTCTACGAATAGAATCACATACTCGAATATTAGTAATACCTAAAAGTATGTCCGCCTTTGTAAAAACCCGCGATTCCGCGCTCAATGCAATCAAACGTTATATGACCAAAACCACGGATGTTGCATTAACTGTAGACATAGATCAAGTTGAAAGTTATTTGCAACTCTTGAATGAGCAATGGGCTCGATTCAACGCTGCACAAGATGAGGTGGACACTTCATGTGGTACAGAAAACGCTGCAGTTGAGGAGAGCACACGGACTCAAGCCGAAACTTGGTATGCATCGGCCCTAGCCAATTTTAATCGTGTTCGCAAATGTCGTGTAGAATCTCCAATTCACAATGCAACCCATTCTACAACAGTTTCTGCCTCCATTCGTTTACCAAAAATTGAGTTACCATCTTTTTCGGGCGATTCAACGGAGTGGATCAGCTTTTATGATTCCTTTTGCTCACTTGTTGATGGTAATGCTGCATTGTCGGACGGGCAGAAAATGCATTATTTACGGAGTTGTTTAAAGGGGGAAGCGTTGAAGGTGGTCAGCGGTTTTAAAATCTGTGACGCCAATTATAAGGAGGCATGGGACTTGCTCAAGTCCCGGTTCAACATTATGCGAGTTATCGTCGAATCTCATTTCAAGGCAATGGCCGATGTCCGCAAAGCGACAAGTGACACCGCCAGCGTAATTAAAGCAGTTCTGAACCCATATCAGCAGCATGTTCGCGAGCTCAAGGCATTAGGCCGCCCTGTTGAGTTCTGGGACGACTGGCTCGTCCATGAAATAGTATGTAAATTACCTTTTGAAACAAGGAAGCAGTGGGAGCTGTCGCTTTTGACTGATGCACCGCCAACATTTGAGGAGCTAACTACATTTCTTGAGACTCGATGTACATCCCTGTCTATGCTGTCAGCAGCAACGCCATTACAACCAAGTAAACCCATTACTGCTAACAAACACACCAAAGCTTTCCATGCTATGTCTGATCCCAACACAAATAGTTGCCCTTGTTGCAAGGGTGCGCACAAGATTTATAGCTGCGATAAATTCATCAGCCTTGATCCTACCTCTAAATCAAAGTTTGTTAAGCAGTCACATCTTTGCATAAATTGCCTAGGTTCGGGGCATTATAAACCTCGTTGCAATAGTTCTTCGTCATGCCGCAAGTGTTGCCAACGCCATCACACGCTATTACATGGAACCCCAGCAGCAACCAACAGTACCGACACCGCTGAAAACCAACAAACGACATCGAACTACGCCGCCGCAAATAACACTTCAGGGAATAGCACCACCGCTCTTTCCGCAATCGCTTTTTCGACCGATAACCCCGCCCCTGAATGTGTGTCTTCGAGTTTAGACACGAATGCTGATCCGCTACCAGAGAACAAAACTATATTGTTGGCTACGGCTCTCGTTAAGGTACAAGATTGTTCTGGTCGCTTTCAACAAGCTCGTTTGCTGTTTGACTCTGGTTCGCACGCCTCCTTCGTAACTGAGTCGTGTGTCCAACGTTTGGCTTACGTAGGAGCTCATCTACCGCCATAATTACGGGCATTGGTTCCTTACAGGGAGGACGCACTAGAGGTCAAGTTTCGCTGTCACTATCATCGAACTTTTCTGATCAATGCTACGTTATCAATGCATTAATTTTACCAAAAATCACCGGGAATTTACCGACTCAAACCGTGAGTATACCTTCGTGGCCACATATCCAAGGGTTGTCCCTAGCAGACCCGCAGTTTATGAGGCCTGGTCCTATTGATCTATTGATAGGTATGGACGTAATGGAGACGCTCGTTTGCTCGGAGATTCGAAAGGGTCCATGTGGGATGCCTACAACTCAACGCACAGTGTTCGGTTGCACGATCTTTGGAAGTGTAGACAATCCATCAACGCCGTGTTTCCAAACTTATTTTTGTGAGGTGCAACTCGAAAGAGCTTTGAAGAGGCTCTGGGAATGGGAAGACGCACCGGAGAAAACGTATCTAACAAGGGAGGAACAATTTTGTGAAGAGCACTTCGAAGCAACGCATACCAGATCACCGGACAACCGTTTCATCGTCGAATTACCGCTAAAGCCTGATGTACTCCTTGGAGAGTCTCGAAACCAGGCGGTTCGTAGCCTCTTACGCATAGAAAGGAAACTCTCCGCCGATAAAGATTTACGTACCAGTTACAATGAGTTTATGCAAGAGCTAATAAGCATGAAGTACATGGAAGCTGCTGTTGAAACGTCGAATCCCACATATTATATGCCCCATCACCCCGTGATTAAGGAGTCGAGTGTTACGACCAAATTAAGAGTCGTCTTCAACGCATCCGCTAAGACAACAAATGGGAACTCTCTCAATGACGCACTGTTTGTCGGTCCGCAACTGCAACAGAGCTTGGTTTGTATACTTTTACGCTTCCGAACCCACCATTATGCCGTCACAGCGGACATTGCAAAAATGTACCGTCAGGTATGTGTTTCACCGAAACACGTAGACCTGCAACGGATTGTTTGGCGGAGTGACCCATCGCATCCCATTCAAGACTACAGGATGCTTCGGGTAACGTACGGGGTCGCCGCCGCATCACATTTGGCTGTCAAGGCACTTCAGCAAAGTTCACGTTATTCAACAAGTATATGCGAAAATGCCGCTGCAATAATACGAAGGGATTTTTATATGGACGATCTTTTAACCGGCGCTTCGAGTGTTGATGAGCTTCAGTCCCTGCAACAAAATGTCTCCAAAATCCTCCTTGGTAGTGGCTTTGAACTTCGGAAGTGGGCTTCAAATTGTGGGGAGCTTACCAGCACTATCCTTAGCGCTTCCGAGAACATTGCTCATTACATCGCTGAAAGTAAAGATGTTCACGCTCTCGGCCTCGTATGGAACACGGACGAAGATTATTTCAATTTTGCAATCAACCTTAAGGAACCACCTAGGCTTGCTACAAAGAGAGCTTTTTTATCCGATGCTAGCACGCTGTTCGACCCTATAGGCTTGCTTGCACCCACCACGATCAAATCCAAGATGTGGTTTCAGGACATCTGGCGCGCCGAGGTCGGTTGGGATGAACTAATACCTGATAAATTAGCGGAACTCTGGTGTGAACATCGATCGGAGCTACAAAGTTTAACGGATCTAAAGGTGCCTCGTTGGGTTGGCTGTAAAACCTCTGAATCAGCAACTGAGCTTCACGTTTTCTCAGATGCATCAGAACGAGCCTATGCGGCCGTCATATACGCGCGTACAGTACATAGCAACGGACAAGTCACGGTTTCCCTGATTTCGGCTAAAACCAAAGTAGCGCCAATTAATTCTACCACATTACCGCGTTTGGAGCTCTGCGCAGCTCATCTCGCATCTAAGTTAGTACGAAGTGTACTACAAAGTTGGAACGAACTTCGTTACCCGCTATACGCCTGGACTGATTCAACTATTACCCTGGCATGGTTGCAAGCTCACCCAAGTAGATGGGAAACATTCATTGCGAATCGTGTGGCCGACATACAAGGAATTCTACCACCATAGTGCTGGCACCATGTACGCTCAGAACGCAATCCGGCAGATTGCGCATCAAGAGGTTTAACGCCGCAAGAACTTATACAACATCAGCTGTGGTGGTCGGGTCCCGACTTTTTGTACAGCGAAGATCAGTTTTGGAAGCAATCTACGCCAGGACCGCATTTAACTGAATTTGGTCTACGCAAGAAGGTTGCCGTTCACATAACGGTACCCGAGGAGTGCGGTCAATCATGACTAAATATTCATCATTTTCAAAACTACGGAGGGTTATCGCATATGTATTAAGGTTCATTCACAATACTCGCGCTAGTAAGAACCGCGCACCAAAAATCAAAGATGGTACTCCTACTTGTCAAGAGTTAGCTGCAGCCGAACTACGTTTAATTAAATATACCCAAAGTATGTATTTTACTAATGAGATTTTTCATTGCAGGGAGAAAAAACCGATTCCCTTGCGAAGTAGCTTGTTGCGTCTGCAGCCTTATCTTGATCCGTCAGGTGTTTTAAGGGTCGGAGGTCGCCTAAAATCTGCGGATGTCGCGCTTGACGCCAAACACCCTATTATCTTACCAAAAAATTCACCGCTGTCGAAATTAATAATATCTGACATAGATAAGTATACCCTACACGCTGGGCCACGCGTAATGACTGTCGTTCTTCAACACCGCTATTGGGTAATTGGTGCCCGTAATTTGATTAGAAGCATATACCATAAGTGCGTTAAATGCACTTGCTTGAAGCGCAATACATCCGTCCAGTCGATGGGCGATCTTCCTTCGTCTCGCACCACTTATGCTCGATGCTTCACGCGCACAGCTGTAGATTTCGCTGGTCCGTATACTTACAAATTTGCACATGAAAGAGGGTCAAAGTTAACAAAGGGCTACATTTCGTCGTTTATATGCATGTGTACTGGTGCTATGCATTTGGAATTTGTTGGAGATTTGTCCTCAAGTGCCTTTCTCAACGCATTCAAACGCTTTATCAACCGTCGAGGTTATTGCAAAGCAATGTACTCTGATAACGGTACGAACTTCGTTGGCGCTGACAGAGAATTGCGCGAGAGATATGAGAATTGTATGGCAGATGAGAAGTTGCGATCGTTTTTCGCTGACTCCAACATAGAGTGGCACTTTAACGCGCCAATCGCGCCTCATATGGGCGGATATTGGGAAGTCGGTATCAAGCGCATAAAATACCATATTAAACGCGTTCTAGAAGGTAAATTACTGTCTTTCGAAGAATTCAGCACTCTGCTGACCGAAGTCGAAGCATGCGTCAATTCTCGCCCCTTATGCGCTGATCCGACCAGCGCAACCGATCTTGAAGCTTTAACGCCTGGCCATTTCCTCGTCGGCGAGCAACTGAAGTCGATCCCAGAACCTGAGGGTCAAGGGTTCTGTGGAAATTTACTTCAGCGATGTCATTTAATCTCTTCTATGCGACAACATTTTTGGCGCTGCTGGCGTGATGAATACTTGCTAAATTTACAACGTCGAACTAAATGGTTTAGATCCGCACGCAACTACGAAGAAGGAGATGTCGTAGCTTTGTTTGATGAACGAACTCCACCTACGAAGTGGACACTTGCGAGGGTAATTCGTTGTCACCCTGGTAGTGATGGAAACGTGCGCGTCGTAACCGTGAAGACAAGAAATGGAGAGTACGTTCGACCCGTAACCAGACTGTGCCTTTTACCTACAAAAGGGGATTTGTTTTGCGAGTCATCATCAGAAAAGACGTAATAATTATAAGGTTTTCGTATTTTTTCATATTTATCTCGATTACTCAAGTTTGTAAAAACATTAAATTTTTCGAGATAGACTTTCAAAATTAAATTGTAAAGTTAATATTTTTTAATAATTAAGAATGTTAAGTAAACTTTGCGAAGTTAAAAATTTAAAGTAAATTTTGGTGATTGAAATTTAAAGTAAACTTTTTCGATTATTAAAAGTTATAGTTGTATGAGAGTAATTAAAAATTGAATTTTTGTAAATCTTTTGTAATAGTTATCTTAATAACGGAAGACTGAATTTGTAAACATAAGATACTCAAAATACATTGTTTGTAATTTCTTGATATTTAAATATTTATTGTCAAATACCTTGAAATATTTATTATAAGATTAAGTTGAACATATCAGATGTACATATATAGTTCAAGGGCGGCGGCATGTTGGATCTTAAAGTTGTCTTGAATCTCTTCGTAATGTTAATGGGGTAACTAGTTGCCGATATGGTAGTGTATCATATACGTCGATAAGGTGGGGTTTTTTTTCTCACTACTTTGCATTTTGACGTTTGCTTACTTAGTTCTTTTATTATTTGAATTTATATATCTTGCCGCTGACACGACCGCCCGTGATTTACTTTACCTGCCTTTTTTTTAATAGTACATTGCATTAAAACTTGTATTTATGTACAACCCACTAAAGTTAACTTAATTAAAGTGAAGTGAACAAAAGATATTGAATTTCCTTTGGCTACCTGCAATTTGTGAGTAACAAAACCACCGCATACAGTCCACTCCCGCTAAGCCGGAGAAGTCCACCCGCACCGCACAAGCGAAGTAATCCGCCACAACATATATATATTTTTTTTGCGATTTCGGCCCCATTTTAACAGCTAGAAGAAGAAAAGACGATTTTTGTAATATCTTACTCAATTTAACAGATTGAAGCTTCAAACTTCACCATATACTTTCGTATATTGCACATATTGTTGGTTGAAAAAATTGATGAGATCGGTCGTATATATAGTATATATCCCTCACAACCGATTGTTCAGATAAGAAACTTTTCTTAATTACTTCCCTATTTTAAGAGCTAGAGGCTTCAAATGAATGCTTACGTATATAGCATATATTGTTTCTGAAAAAAGCATACAGATCGGTGGTATATATAGTATATATATGGTGGTATATATAGTATATATGTAGTAAAATAGATCTTTATTTAATGTTCAAATGTTTATTTCATATTTAAATGTATTTAATACGCACTTAGATTAAGGTTTAAACTATTTTTAGTGTCTATTTTATGTGAGTGTTGAAGCGTGATGATTCGCGAGCTGGACAGAACTGAACTGTTTAAAATTGAACTTGCAAAACTGTTCTGTTGAAAAGACGCTTCGTTAAGCAGTGTTGTTTAGTTGCTATGTTAAGGTTGTATTTTAAGGTATGTAAGTTTAGGTCTTTCGTCCACTGCGGTGTTCCCGTCCCACATTCGGCCCTCCTGACGCTTCATTCGGCTCGAATGGTTGCTCGGGTTGAACCGAAGGCTCCCATTTCTTAATAAATTCAGCAACAGAAATTGTACGGCCGGGGCCTTCGTGGTCTCCTATTTTTACAACCTCATACCTCCCATGCTTTAAAACTTTACTGATTTTATACGGGCCTAGAAATTTCGGCTTTAACTTTAATCCAGCACCGAATTGTGTTCGCTTAATGGCTACTAAATCATTTACACGGTACCTGTTCTCTTCTTTCCTGTTTTTATTAAACGTCTTCCTATTCTCTTCTTGAATCTTGCTAATATTTGCTTGTGCTTCTTTACGTATATTCTCACGCTCTTCGTCTAACTCTTGTATAGCTGCATCTTCCAGCAATTCAGCCAGCCTAGGTTGAGTGTTTACTCGCATCTCGACTCCAGTTAACAGCTTAAATGGTGAAAATTTCGTGCTTCTTGGTGGAGAATTGTTTACGGTCTGCTGAACACGCTCTACGTGTTTGTACCAATGACCTGGGTTTTCTGAACAAAGCTTAGATAGCATCGATATAATGATCTTATGGATGCGCTCCACTTGACCATTTCCACGGGGTACGCCGGTAGCAATCAAAAGGTGTTCGATACCCTCCGCTTCGCAATACTCCTTAAACGAATTTGAGGTAAATGCGGCTCCTCGATCCGATACAATTCGTCCTGGGTTTCCAAACACAGAAGCCTGCCTTTTGAGTCGGTCTATGACAGCATCTGCCGCAGTATTTCTGGTTGGATAAAGCCACACAAACTTAGAGAATGCGTCAACAACCACAAATATGTAACTAGTGGTCTGCTCCATTGGGCCTACGTGGTCGACATGGTAGGTATCCAAAGGTCTGTCCTGCTTATATATCGGGGTTAAGAACCCTTCCTTTTTACCTGACTTGCTCTCTCCTACAATACATTCCACACAGCTC
This sequence comes from Eurosta solidaginis, assembly GCF_040869045.1. Classification (NCBI taxonomy): domain Eukaryota; kingdom Metazoa; phylum Arthropoda; class Insecta; order Diptera; family Tephritidae; genus Eurosta; species Eurosta solidaginis. The sequence goes on from NC_090319.1 coordinate 137,396,241, forward strand.
CTTACAATCCTGGTGATTTTAGGGGTCGCTTGAGGAATATAATACGTTTTTTCAAGTGCATCTTTTGTTTTTGCAATAGAAAAATGACCTTGCCTATGTGCCATCCTAATTATTTCATCCTCCATAGCCGATGGGACGACTATTAGTTCCTTGATGGGATCCTTGTAGAGGATGTCATACTTAAGATAAAAATCTTCGTAGCTATCCTTTCCCAACACTGTACAAACTGCCCTTACCTAATGGTCATCATTTTGTGCCTGCCGCAACCTATGTATCAACGTATCCTCGAGCATCAAACACGACACTCTGCTCAGTGCATCCACGTGCTTCATTTTCGAGCCACTGCGGTGTTCAATCACATAACTGTAGTCCTGCAAAAACATTGCCCAGCGAGATACTCTTGACGGAATATCGCGCTTTTTCATCGTCATCGTGAAGGCGTTGCAATCAGTTATGATCTTGAATCTGATACCCAGTAAATAAACGCGCCACTTCTTGAGGGCCTCTACTATAGCCAACACTTCGTGCTCATACGAATGGTATCTTTCTTCAGCTGGCTTGCACTTACGGCTCATGAACTGCACAGGATAAAATGCCTGGTCATCTGTGTCTTTTTGCATCAAAACAGCGACATAACCAAAGATGCAGGCATCTGCGTGCACTTCAGTAACTGCCTTAGGATTGTATAGTTTTAAAACGGGTGCTTTCATCAGAGCTGCCTTCAGCTGCTGAAAAGCGGCTATCTCCGCATCTCTCAATTCGAATTTTGAATCTTTTCTAAGGTTATCCGAAAGGGGTTTAGCTACCACCGCGTAACCTTCTATGAATCTCCGGAAATACGACGTTAAGCCGAGAAAACGCTGCAAAGACTTTTTATCATGAGGTATAGGGAAATTCGCAACGGCTTGAGTTTTTGCCTCTGATGGTGCTATGGTACCATTTTCCACTATGTACCCCAAAAAGTCCACTCTACGCACGAGAAATCTACATTTACTCCATTTTACTTTTAAATTGTACTCTGCCGCTCTATTTAGCACACGCTCTAACTTCTGGGTGCCCTCATCTACATCCTTGGAGGGAATAATGAGGTCATCCATATAAGCCACGACTGTGCCATTCTGAATCAAATCCCTAAAGACGGCGAATATGAATCGCGAGAACACGGCAGGCGAATTTGAAATTCCGAATGGGACATAGCAAAACTCAAACTGATCGTTGTGGGTTACAAAAGCCGTATATTTTCTAGAACTATCCTCGACCGGTACATGGAAAAATCCGTTGGCTAAATCGAGAGTAGTAAAAACAAGAGCACCCTGCAATCTCTCAATAACGTCATCTAATGGGGGCATTGGAAAATTATCTCTAACGATTTTCGCGTTTAGCCGCCTATAGTCACAACAAAGGCGCTTACTACCATCCTTCTTGGACACTAACACAATAGCGGATGCATATTCTGATGTGCTCCGTTGAATTATACCTTCTTCTAGCCATTTTGCTACCTGGTCATCTACGCATTTCTTGTCTGCGAAAGACATACGCCTAGGCCTTTCATAGATCGGAATATCATCGGTAAGTAGAATTTTCATTTTGACTGGAGATTCACTCACCATTTCCGGCTTATAACTAACAATCAACGATTTCACAACATTGAGCTCGGAAATCTGCAAATGTGACAAGTCGACATCTGGTTCACTAGTCTCAAATTCTTCTACTATGTAGCACATACTCTTAAATTCTTCTAGCACTTCCAGCTTTCCTTGCTGCTTTTCCTTCCCCTCAATTTCACTAACGCACGTATCCGGACCTCCTAAAATACTACCGCTTTGTGACTTATTTTCAGTTTCACTTTTGGCTTTAAATTTAGCCGACTCCTCCGACACAATTATATCTACCTTCTTGAGTATGGTGTTGCCGATTATCGCCGAGTAGTGCATGTCACGCTCTCTCACAGCATGGAAAGTAATTTCAAGCTGTAAATCGTCAACTTGAACGGGAATTATAAAGCTACCTAATGTATTAAGAACACTACCGCTTATACCTCTTAGCTTACGTCTATCCTTGCTCAATTCGATATCCCCACCGAACATAAGTAAGATGTCATAGCGTATCAAACAAAGGTCGCAACCGGTGTCGATTAATGCCGACAAAGTTATACCATTGTACACCAAATCCTTAAAAATGCATCGCCCTATTTCACCTGCTGTTGGGCATGACTCACCCCCCAACGTATTTACGCTACCTTTTTCGATTTTGACCGAACGTTTCGTATCGCTACAATCAGCGGCACGATGACCTGGTTGTCCACACTTAAAACACTTGATCTGTACCTGTTTACAATCTTTTGCTATATGTGCAGTATCACCGCACTTAAAACATCGTTTGATCTTTACTTTTTGTTCATCTGACTTGGAATTCGAGGTCATTTTATCGGCTGTTTGGCCAAAGCTTGAACTAACCACTTGATGGCGACTAGATCTTACCTTTTCGTAGACCCGAATTTGCTCCTTTAGCTCTGATATTGTTTTTGCCTGATACAAATTAACTTTGTTTTGCCGTGAGTCAGGTATACCCTCTATAAAGTACTCAATTAAACTCATATCGTCTAGTTTAATTGGTTTGCTTAACTCCATGAGACTATAAAGGTACTCTTTATAATCTTCGTTCTGACGCTTCCGGCGATTTCTTAGCGTACGATGCACTTCAGCTGCGGACACTGCAATACCAAACTCAGCTCTTAAGGCCTGCGCTAATGTATCAAAACTAACAATTCCTCTTTGACTTCGTATAAAAAGTTTAGCCGCACCTTTAAGCAATTGCTTTGAATATATAAATTTTTGTAGCGGATTCCAATGAACAGCCTCAGCATTTTCATTGAAATCTTCCAACCAATCTTCGACCGACAAAGACCCTGAACCACTAAAAGACGTTAATGAATCTGCAATATCGCGTAATGTAAATGGCGTACGATATAATGTTTGGAACTGGGTTTCACTTGGAGGTGACGAACCAGCATCGCCATATTCAGAGCCTTCGACACCGTTGCCATCATCTACAGTTAGGCCGTAATGCTCCATTAATCTGTCTTGTAACGTCATCTTCCGGCCTGTAGTCGACAACCCTAACTCAGCTAACTTTACTTTTAATTCGTCTACTTTTAACTTCAAAATATCGTCCCTATCCATTGTGACTCGTCACACTCCAACTATCGACTATGATTTAATTTGTTTCGATTTAAAATTATACAATGCTATAGCGAACACCAATATTGAAATATTCACCGTACAACTTTTAAAAAACTATTTTCTTTCATCAGTGTACAAGTATTTATGAGTTACCACAATTAGTTCACCTCAAAATGTATGTATGTTTTGTTATAAATTTAACTCACCTTAGTTACAAATGTTCGCTGTGCCATAATTTTTAATTCACCTCAGTTACAAAGTGCTTCTTCCCCAAATCAACAATTGTCTTGCTATGGTTTTCTCTTTCAAACTAATTGAACAATCAAAATATTTCGCAATACGTAGAAAATTTTACAACTCGATTCACTTATATGTACTTCCTTGTTAATATAATGAACACAAACTTTAAATCCTTACTCATTATTAATACATATAATTTCACAACCGCTTTTATTATGTTTTGTTAACCAAAATTATTTTACGTATGTAAATATGTATATATGGGGTTTGAAATGTTTACATAGACCCAAAAAAATGAGAACAAGGGTTGCATATGAATTTCGTTGATACTCGAATTTTCTGTTTTGTCTTATTATAAGCTACTCTACCAATATCAAAATTACGTTAAATAAAGTGAAACAGAAATACAGTCTTTAAGCACAACATTTCAATTTAATGTTCTTTTCATTTACTCTCTTATCTACTACTCTACTGATACTCATCTGCTGTTCGCCTCTTCTGACTTCGTATTCGCCAACCTGCCAAACGACTTTTGCTCAAATCAACAGCTACTCTGTTCTAGCACCACTTGTGTTACTCCGCACGAACGTATTGATCGAAACAATAACAATTTCTCGTCAGTTTTTGAATTAACGACACAATCGCTGTTACAGCTTTGGGCTGATGCGAATATGCACTCGTTTTTGTGTTTTCAGCCACTGCCACACATTCGTAGAATTAGCGCTATTCGGCCTCTGCCACGCTAGTACATCAACAACAACAAGGATTGTATGCGTTTTAGCATCTACACACAACCTTACAAACACGCGTTATACGGCCACTGCCACGCTGTACTTTTCAATAAAGTTGTAGCTTTTACGAAATGTTTTGAATACGCACTGGATTTTGCGCTTTCAGCCTCTGCCACACAAATCAAAATTCATAGAATTAGCGCTTTTCGGCCTCTGCCACGCTAGTACATCAACAAAAACAAGGATTGTATGCTTTTTACCATCTTCACACAACCTTACAAACAAGCGTTATACGCCGACTGCCACGCTGCACTTTTGAACAAAGTTATATGTAGCACACTGCCAATATATGTACATATGTATGTAGGTAAAATTCGATTGCATACGATATTAGCGTATCGGGAAAAAATTTTCCGCAATCTACACGAATGTTTCGTTTATTCATGCCACTGTCACTTAAATTGTTAAGTATTTTATTCTCTTGCCACTCGATTTACTCATGGCCACTCGCGAAAGGAACCGAATCCCTTTTCTGACACCAATTTGTAGTAAAATAGATCTTTATTTAATGTTCAAATGTTTATTTCATATTTAAATGTATTTAATACGCACTTAGATTAAGGTTTAAACTATTTTTAGTGTCTATTTTATGTGAGTGTTGAAGCGTGATGATTCGCGAGCTGGACAGAACTGAACTGTTTAAAATTGAACTTGCAAAACTGTTCTGTTGAAAAGACGCTTCGTTAAGCAGTGTTGTTTAGTTGCTATGTTAAGGTTGTATTTTAAGGTATGTAAGTTTAGGTCTTTCGTCCACTGCGGTGTTCCCGTCCCACATATATATATAGTATATATATTTTTTTCGCAATTTTAGCCCCATTTTAACAGCTAGAAGCTTCAAATTTCACCGAACGCTTACGTATATATAGTATATATCCCCCACAACCGATTGTTCAGATAAGAAACTTTTCTTAATTACTTCCCTATTTTAAGAGCTAGAGGCTTCAAATGAATGCTTACGTATATAGCATATATTGTTTCTGAAAAAAGCATACAGATCGGTGGTATATATAGTATATATATGGTGGTATATATAGTATATATATATAGTATATATATTTTTTTCGCAATTTTAGCCCCATTTTAACAGCTTGAAGCTTCAAATTTCACCGAACGCTTACGTATATGGCATATATTGTTTTCTGAAAAAATCATAGAGATTGGTTGTATATATAGTATATATCTCATACAACCGATTGTTCAGATAAGAAACTTCGCAATTTCTACCCCATTTTAACAGCTATAAGCTTCAAATTTCACCGATTGCCTACGTATATAGTATATATTGTTGTGTCAAAAAATCATAAAGATCGGTGATATATATAATATATATATGATGGTATATATCGTATATATATAGTATATATTTTTTTTTGCGATTTCGGCCCCATTTTAGCAGCTAGAAGCTTCAAATTTCACCAAATGTTTACGTATATAGCAAATATTGTTGTCTGAAAAAATCATAGAGATCGGTGGTATATATATTATATACTTCATACAAACTGTAATTTTTGCCCCTTTTTTATGGATAGAAGCTTCAAAATTCATCAAGTTTCATCAAATAGTTACGTTTACTTCATATATTTTTGAAATACGTGATTCGTAGTCGTAGTTTTTACATGCAGACCACAAAAAACGTGAAGCTTTGCATCCTCAAACAAAGTACCTACCTATTTTTATACCTTTCATGAAAATGAAATGGTATATTAATTTCGTCACGAAACCCAAAATTGTAAGTCCTTAAAGGAAAATAGATAGACCCACCATTAAGTATACCGAAATAATCAGGTTGAAGAGCTGAGTTGAGTTGAGTTGTCCGTCTGTCCGTCTGTCCGTCTGTCTGTTTGTATGCAAACTAGTCCCTCAATTTTTGAGATATCTTCATAAAATTTGGTGAGCGGATGTATTTGGGTGTCCGATTAGACATTTGTCGGAACCGGCCGGACCGGACCACTATAGCATATATCCTCCATACAACCGATTTTTCAGAAAAAGAGGATTTTTGTAATATCTTACTCAATTTAACAGATTGAAGCTTAAACTTCACCATATACTTTCGTATATTGCACATATTGTTGCCTGAAAAAATTGATGAGATCGGTCGTATATATAGTATATATCCCCCACAACCGATTGTTCAGATAAGAAACTTTTCGTAATTGCTGCCCTATTTTAAGAGCTAGAGGCTTCAAATTTCAACGAATGTTTACGTATATATCATATATTGTTGTCTGAAAAAATCATACAGATCGGTGGTATATATAGTATATATATATAGTATATATAAATATTTTCGCAATTTTAGCCCCATTTTAATAGCTAGAAGCTTCAAATTTCACCGAATGATTACGTATATGGCATATATTGTTGTCTGAAAAAATCATAGAGATCGGTTGTATATATAGTATATATCTCATACAACCGATTGTTCAGATAAGAAACTTTTCGCAATTTCTACCCCATTTTAACAGCTATAAGCTTCAAATTTCACCGATTGCTTACGTATATAGTATATATTGTTGTGTCAAAAAATCATAGAGTACGGTGATATATATAATATATATATGATAGTATATATTTAGTATATATATATTTTTTTTTGCGATTTCGGCCCCATTTTAATAGCTAGAAGCTTCAAATTTCACCGAATGCTTACGTATATAGCATATATTGTTGTCTGGAAAAAATCATAAAGATCGGTGGTATACATAGTATATATCTCATACAACCGATTGTTCAGATAAGAAACTTTGCGCAATTTCTTCCCCATTTTAAAAGCTAGAAGCTTCAAATTTCACCAAATGCTTACGTGTATGGTATATACTGTTGTCTGAAAAAATCATTGAGATCGGTGGTATATATAGCATATATCTCATACAACCGATTGTTCAGATAAGAAACTTTGCACAATTTCTGTCCCATTTTAACAGCTAGAAGCTTCAAATTTCACCAAATGCTTACGTATATAGCATATATTTTTGTCTGAAAAAATCATAGAGATCGGTGGTATATATATTATATACTTCATATAAACTGTCATTTTTGCTCCTTTGTTACGGCTAGAAGCTTCAAAATTCATAAAATTTCATCAAATAGTTACGTTTACGTCATATATTGTTGAAATACGTGATTCGCAGTCATAGGTTTTACACGCAGACCACAAAAAACCTGAAACTTTGCACCCTCACACAAAGTACCTACCTATTTTTATACCTTTCATGAAAATGAAATGGTATATTAATTTCGTCACGAAACCCAAAATTGTAAGTCCTTAAACGAAAATAGATAGACCCACCATTAAGTATACCGAAATAATCAGAATGAAGAGCTGAGTTGATTTAGCCATGTCCGTCTGTCTGTCTGTCCGTCTGTCTGTTTGTATGCAAACTAGTACCTCAATTTTTGAGATATCTTGATAAAATTTGGTGAGCAGGTGTATTTGGGTGTCCGATGAGACATTTGTCGGAACCGGCCGGATCGGACCACTATAGCATGTATCCTCCATACAACCGATTTTTCATAAAAAGAGGATTTTTGTAATATCTTACTCAATTTAACAGATTGAAGCTTCAAACTTCACCATATACTTTCGTATATTGCACATATTGTTGCCTGAAAAAATTGATGAGATCGGTCGTATATATAGTATATATCCCCCACAACCGATTGTTCAGATAAGAAACTTTTCGTAATTACTGCCCTATTTTAAGAGCTAGAGGCTTCAAATTTCAACGAATGCTTACGTATATAGCATATATTGTTGTCTGAAAAAATTATACAGATCGGTGGTATATATAGTATAGCCCCATTTTAACAGCTAGAAGCTTCAAATTTCACCGAACGCTTACGTATATGGCATATATTGTTGTCTGAAAAAATCATAGAGATCCGTTGTATATATAGTATATATCTCATACAACCGATTGTTCAGATAAGAAACTTTCCGCAATTTCTACCCCATTTTAACAGCTATAAGCTTCAAATTTCACCGATTGCTTACGTATATAGTATATATTGTTGTGTCAAAAAATCATAGAGAACGGTGATATATATAATATATATATGATGGTATATATAGTATATATTTAGTATATATATATTTTTTTTTGCGATTTCGGCCCCATTTTCGTCTGAAAAAATCATAGAGATCGGTTGTATATATAGTATATATCTCATACAACCGATTGTTCAGATAAGAAACTTTCCGCAATTTCTACCCCATTTTAACAGCTATAAGCTTCAAATTTCACCGATTGCTTACGTATATAGTATATATTGTTGTGTCAAAAAATCATAGAGAACGGTGATATATATAATATATATATGATGGTATATATAGTATATATTTAGTATATATATATTTTTTTTTTGCGATTTCGGCCCCATTTTCGTCTGAAAAAATCATAGAGATCGGTTGTATATATAGTATATATCTCATACAACCGATTGTTCAGATAAGAAACTTTCCGCAATTTCTACCCCATTTTAACAGCTATAAGCTTCAAATTTCACCGATTGCTTACGTATATAGTATATATTGTTGTGTCAAAAAATCATAGAGAACGGTGATATATATAATATATATATGATGGTATATACAGTATATATTTAGTATATATATATTTTTTTTTTGCGATTTCGGCCCCATTTTAACAGCTAGAAGCTTCGAATTTCACCAAATGCTTACGTATATAGCATATATTGTTGTCTGAAAAAATCATAGAGATCGGTGGTATATATATTATATATTTCATACAAACTGTCATTTTTGCCCCTTTTTTATGGATAGAAGCTTCAAAATTCATCAATTTTCATCAAATAGTTACGTTTACTTCATATATTTTTGAAATACGTGATTCGTAGTCGTAGTTTTTACATGCAGACCACAAAAAACGTGAAGCTTTGCATCCTCACACAAAGTACCTACCTATTTTTATACATTTCATGAAAATGAAATGGTATATTAATTTCGTCACGAAACCCAAAATTGTAAGTCCTTAAAGGAAAATAGATAGACCCACCATTAAGTATACCGAAATAATCAGGTTGAAGAGCTGAGTTGAGTTGAGTTGTCCGTCTGTCTGTTTCTATGCAAACTAGTCCCTCAATTTTTGAGATATCTTCATAAAATTTGGTGACCGGGTGTATTTGGGTGTCCGATTAGACATTTGTCGGAACCGGCCGGACCGGACCACTATAGCATATATCCTCCATACAACCGATTTTTCAGAAAAAGAGGATTTTTGTAATATCTTACTCAATTTAACAGATTGAAGCTTAAACTTCACCATATACTTTCGTATATTGCACATATTGTTGCCTGAAAAAATTTATGAGATCGGTCGCATATATAGTATATATCCCCCACAACCGATTGTTCAGATAAGAAACTTTTCGTAATTGCTGCCCTATTTTAAGAGCTAGAGGCTTCAAATTTCAACGAATGCTTACGTATATATCATATATTGTTGTCTGAAAAAATCATACAGATCGGTGGTATATATAGTATATATATATAGTGTATATATATATTTTCGCAATTTTAGCCCCATTTTAATAGCTAGAAGCTTCAAATTTCACCGAATGCTTACGTATATGGCATATATTGTTGTCTGAAAAAATCATAGAGATCGGTTGTATATATATTATATACCTCATATAAACTGTCATTTTTGCCCCTTTGTTACGGATAGAAGCTTCAAAATTCAGCAAATTTCATCAAATAGTTACGTTTACGTCATATATTTTTGAAATTCCTGATTCGTAGTCATAGTTTTTACATTCAGACCACAAAAACGTGAAGCTTTGCATCCTCACACAAAGTACCCACAAACTAGTCCCTCAATTTTTGAGATATCTTCATAAAATTTGGTGAGCGGGTGTATTTGGGTGTCAGATTAGACATTTGTCGGAACCGGCCGGATCGGACCACTATAGCATATATCCTCCATACAACCGATTTTTCAGGAAAATACGATTTTTGTAATATCTTACTCAATTTAACAGATTGAAGCTTCAAACTTCACCATATACTTTCGTATATTGCACGTATTGTTGCTTAAAAAAATTGATGAGATCGGTCGTATATATAGTATATATCCCCCACAACCGATTGTTCAGATAAGAAACTTTTCGTAATTACTTCCCTATTTTAAGAGCTAGAGGCTTCAAATTTCAACGAATGCTTACGTATATAGCATATATTGTTGTCTGAAAAAATCATACAGATCGGTGGTATATATAGTATATATATGGTGGTATATATAGTATATATTGTAACGAATTTTTATTTGCAAATCCTCTTATTTGCAATCCTCTGCTAAGTTCGAATCACTAAACTGTTGAATAAATAACTCCAATATTGAATAATGGAAAAATGGCCTTTATTAAAGTACTTCACAATAACACTTATACCTTTCTACTCGCTGGCTTATTAACCAAACTGATTGATAACTCAAATTAAACTCTACTATTCAAAATAGTACTGCTATTGCTCGCTAGATATCGTCTTAATCGCAACTGCTTGACAACTCAAATCAAACTGAATTACTTCTTACTCGCCTGCATCGCTTTTATAGTTTACGCTGCATACTTCTAGGCTCTTCGATTTCCAGAAGTTACTAGTTGTTTCGGCTACAAAATCGCCAGCCACAACTACGTGCACAAATTATTGCTCTCTCTTGTGACAACTCAGATAAGGTATATGCATGTGTTTGTAGTTTACAGTCTCCCGCACACACATAAGCGTATAAGTAAATTCATCGGTGTGTGACATCTCATCTCTCGCTGCCTTGTATGTAAATGTTGCTCGTCGGAATGTGTACATATGTGTAGACGCAATTATTGATTCGTTTATGTAGATACATAATGATTGAATTATTGATGTGCATTCACGTCACTGCTTAGATCGGCTTAGAGCTGGCAGCACTCCTTAGTTTTGCTAATATTCGTAACAATATATATAGCATATATATTTTTTTTCGCAATTTTAGCCCCATTTTAACAGCTAGAAGCTTCAAATTTCACCGAACGCTTACGTATATGGCATATATTGTTTGCTGAAAAAATCATAGAGATCGGTTGTATATATAGTATATATCTCATACAACCGATTGTTCAGATAAGAAACTTTTCGCAATTTCTACCCCATTTTAACAGCTATAAGCTTCAAATTTCACCGATTTCCTACGTATATAGTATATATTGTTGTGTCAAAAAATCAGGCATGCTTAACCAACGAACCGATATCATTTCGTCATTTCGTTTCGTTTATTAACGTTAAAAACGTCAAATTAACGAAATGATTTCGTTTCGTTTTCTGCCATATCAAAACGGAATCAAATCGTTTATGTTCATTATTAATTTCAAACTATGCTGGCAAAGCTGATTGATGGCGGAGTCATTAAAGGTGAAAGCAATAGCCAAGCTGATTGCAACTTTTCTCATGAATTTTGACAGTACGAACATTTCTCAGAGTGTTTTTGACATTACCACCAACGAATTACACAAACAAATTATATGGAGTTTGTGTGTGTATGTGCGCTCGTTGTTACCACCTTACGGCTTCACCATGGCTATAGCATTGCCAGCACAATTCAAACATAAAGTATCACGTTTTTGTTAACGTTTTTAACGTTAACGAAAGCTTTTCGTTTCGGATAAAAACGAGATGCAATTTATCTTGATAATTTCTTTATCGATAACATTTCGAAGTGTTTCAACGGAAACGGTGGAAATTTTTTGATAAACGATTAGCTTAACGTTAAGGTGCATCCCTGCAAAAAATCATAGAGATCGGTGATATATATAATATATATATGATGGTATATATCGTATATATGTAGTATATATCTTTTTTTTGCGATTTCGGCCCCATTTTAGCAGCTAGAAGCTTCAAATTTCACCAAATGCTTACGTATATAGCAAATATTGTTGTCTGAAAAAATCATAGAGATCGGTGGTATATATATTATATACTTCATACAAACTGTCATTTTTGCCCCTTTTTTATGGATAGAAGCTTCAAAATTCATCAAGTTTCATCAAATAGTTACGTTTACTTCATATATTTTTGAAATACGTGATTCGTAGTCGTAGTTTTTACATGCAGACCACAAAAAACGTGAAGCTTTGCATCCTCACACAAAGTACCTACCTATTTTTATACCTTTCATGAAAATGAAATGGTATATTAATTTCGTCACGAAACCCAAAATTGTAAGTCCTTAAAGGAAAATAGATAGACCCACCATTAAGTATACCGAAATAATCAGGTTGAAGAGCTGAGTTGAGTTGAGTCCCCCACAACCGATTGTTCAGATAAGAAACTTTTCGTAATTACTGCCCTATTTTAAGAGCTAGAGGCTTCAAATTTCAACGAATGCTTACGTATATAGCATATATTGTTTTCGGAAAAAATTATACAGATCGGTGGTATATATAATATAGCCCCATTTTAACAGCTAGAAGCTTCAAATTTCACCGAACGCTTACGTATATGGCATATATTGTTTTCTGAAAAAATCATAGAGACCGGTGGTATATATAATCTCATACAACCGATTGTTCAGATAAGAAACTTTGCGCAATTTCTTCCCCATTTTAACAGCTAGAAGCTTCAAATTTCACCAAATGCTTACGTGTAAAGTATATATTGTTGTCTGAAAAAATCATTGAGATCGATGGTATATATAGTATATATCTCATACAACCGATTGTTCAGATAAGAAACTTTGCGAAATTTCTGCCCCATTTTAACAGCTAGAAGCTTCAAATTTCACCAAATGCTTACGTATATAGCATATATTGTTGTCTGAAAAAATCATAGAGATCGGTGGTACATATATTATATACCCCATATAAACTGTATTTTTTTGCCCCTTTTTTACGGCTAGAAGCTTCAAAATTCATAAAATTTCATCAAATTGTTACGTTTACGTCATATATTGTTGAAATACGTGATTCGTAGTCATAGGTTTTACACGCAGACCACAAAAAACCTGAAACTTTGCACCCTCACACAAAGTATCTACCTATTTTTATACCTTTCATGAAAATGAAATGGTATATTAATTTCGTAACGAAACCCAAAATTGTAATTCCTTAAAGAAAAATAAATAGACCCACCATTAAGTATACCGAAATAATCAGAACGAAAAGCTGAGTTGATTTAGCCATGTCCGTTTGTCCGTCTGTCTGTTTGTATGCAAACTAGTCCCTCAATTTTTGAGATATCTTGATAAAATTTGGTAAGCAGGTGTATTTGGGTGTCCGATTAGACATTTGTCGGAACCGGCCGGATCGGACCACTATAGCATATATCCTCCATACAACCGATTTTTCAGAAAAAGAGGATTTTTGTAATATCTTACTCAATTTAACAGATTGAAGCTTAAACTTCACCATATACTTTCGTATATTGCACATATTATTGCCTGAAAAAATTGATGAGATCGGTCGTATATATAGTATATATCCCCCACAACCGATTGTTCAGATAAGAAACTTTTCGTAATTACTGCCCTATTTTAAGAGCTAGAGGCTTCAAATTTCAACGAATGCTTACGTATATAGCATATATTGTTGTCTGAAAAAATCATACAGATTGGTGGTATATATAGTATATATATGGTGGTATATATATTTTTGCAATTTTAGCCCCATTTTAACAACTAGAAGCTTCAAATTCCACCGAACGCATACGTATACGCCACATATTGTTGTCTGAAAAAATCATAGAGATCGGTTGTATATATAGTATATATCTCATACAACCGATTGTTCAGATAAGAAACTTTTCGCAATTTCTACCCCATTTTAACAGCTATAAGCTTCAAATTTCACCGATTGCTTTCGTATATAGTATATATTGTTGTGTCAAAAACTCATAGAGATCGGTGATATATATAATATATATATGATGGTATATATAGTACATATATATTTTTTTTTGCGATATCGGCCCCATTTTAACAGCTAGAAGCTTCAAATTTCACCAAATGCTTACGTGTATAGCATATATTGATGTCTGAAAAAATCATTGAGATCGGGTGTATACATAGTATATATCTCATACAACCGATTGTTCAGATAAGAAACTTTGCGCAATTTCTGCCACGTTTTAACAGCTAGAAGCTTCAAATTTCACCAAATGCTTAAGTATATAGCATAAATTGTTGTCTGAAATCATAGAGATCGGTGGTATATATATTATACATTTCATACAAACTGTCATTTTTGCCCCTTTTTTATGAATAGAAGCTTCAAAATTCATCAAGTTTCATCAAATAGTTCCGTTTACTTCATATATTTTTGAAATACGTGATTCGTAGTCGTAGTTTTTACATGCAGACCACAAAAAACGTGAAGCTTTGCATCCTCACACAAAGTACCTACCTATTTTTATACCTTTCCTGAAAATGAAATGGTATATTAATTTCGTCAACAAACCCAAAATTGTAAGTCCTTAAAGGAAAATAGATAGACCCACCATTAAGTATACCGAAATAATCAGGTTGAATAGCTGAGTTGATTTAGCCATGTCCGTCTGTCTGTCTGTCCGTCTGTCTGTTTGTACGCAAACTAGTCCCTCAATTTTTGAGATATCTTCATAAAATTTGGTGAACGAGTATTTGGGTGTCCGATTAGACATTTGTCGGAACCGGCCGGATCGGACCCCTATAGCATATATCCTCCATACAACCGATTTTTCAGAAAAAGAGGATTTTTGTAATATCTTACTCAATTTAACAGATTGAAGCTTCAAACTTCACCATATAATTTAGTATATTGCACATATTGTTGCCTGAAAAAATTGATGAGATCGGTCGTATATATAGTATATATCCCCCACAACCGATTGTTCAGATAAGAAACTTTTCGTAATTGCTGCCCTATTTTAAGAGCTAGAGGCTTCAAATTTCAACGAATGCTTACGTATATATCATATATTGTTGTCTGGAAAAATCATACAGATCGGTGGTATATATAGTATATATATGGTGGTATATATTGTATATATATAGTATATATATATATTTTCGCAATTTTAGCCCCATTTTAATAGCTAGAAGCTTCAAATTTCACCGAACGCTTACGTATATGGCATATATTGTTGTCTGAAGAAATCATAGAGATCGGTTGTATATATAGTATATATCTCATACAACCGATTGTTCAGATAAGAAACTTTTCGCAATTTCTACCTCATTTTAACAGCTATAAGCTTCAAATTTCACCGATTGCTTACGTATATAGTATATATTGTTGTGTCGAAAAATTATAGAGATCGGTGATATATATAATATATATATGATGGTATATATAGTATATATATTTTTTTTTTGCGATTTCGGCCCCATTTTAACAGCTAGAAGCTTCAAATTTCACCAAATGCTTACGTGTATAGTATATATTGTTGGCTGAAAAAATCATTGAGATCGGTGGTATATGTTAGAAGTTTTTTATTCCTTTGAAATAAAAATGCAGATATTCTGATGTTTACAAAGCAGTGGTTTAATGAGAACTGAACTTTGTGTCTTTACATTACGAACTTAGAAGCTACAATTTAAAGATTCATAGAAAAACAAAAACGTATAATGTTGCCAGACTGGAGAATAATAAAGTATTTGGCTTATTCTTTCAACACTTCTTCTTAAGCAAATATCTTTATAAAAATTAAGCAAATATATTTAATTAATTTAATCCAAGTAATTTAACAAAGTTACAATGCTTTTGCTTACTAACACTTTTAGTTAAAATGTCGGCAACATTTTCATTAGTTGAAACATATTCTAATTTAATTTCATTTGACTCTACTTTTTCTCGTATAAAATGGTATTTTATATCAATGTGTTTGGTGCGCTTATGATGAATGGGGTTACGTGCTATATGTTGCGCACTAATGTTATCACCGTATATGATCATCGAATTTGTACTGATATACCCAATTTCTTGAAGTAATCTGTTGAGGTAGACTGCCTCTTTTGCAGCCGCTGATAAGGCCACGTATTCAGCCTCGGTGCTGCTTAAAGCCGTTACATTTTGCTTTGTTGAAGCCCAAGAGAAAGCACTGCTTCCTAAGTAGAATACATACCCTGAATATGATTTTCTATCGTTTGGATCATTTGCCCACTCTGCGTCAGCGTATCCCTTCACGGGCTCATCAGACTTGCGGTACACGATACTTAAATCTGAAGTACCTGATAGATATCTCAAAATGTGCTTTGCTGCGGTTTCGTGCTCAACATGTGGGTTTGCGTTACGTTGAGAAAGCTTGCTTACAGCGTGCGTAATATCAGGTCGACTTAGCACTGCTAAATACATAAGAGAACCGATTAATGATTTGTATTCTGTAGTATTTACCTTTGAACATTTTTCGTCTTGGCAGCCCACTTGGAAACCTGGATTGAGTGGAGTTGCGACTGCCTTACAGTTTTGCATGCCATATTTTTCAAGAATGGATTTGATGTACTTTTTCTGTGATAAGTGAATCGCTCCTCTGTTGCCCTCTCGCTGCACTTCCAAACCAAGGAAGTATCGTATAGCACCACCATCTTGCATGTGAAATGTAGACGCTATCTTCTTCTTAATTTCAGCTATATCATTTTCACTTGGACCCATGATGATTAAGTCATCAACGTAAACTGCGATATAACTATATTGCTTCTGGTTTTGTTTAAAATATAAGCACGGCTCATTGATGCACCTTTTAAAACCGATGCCTTTTAAAACTTCGTCGAGTGTGTTGTTCCAAGCACGTCCGGATTGTTTTAGCCCATAAATCGTCTTTCGTAATTTTAGTACTTTATTTGGATATTGTTTGCTTATAAAATTTTCGGGTTGCTTCATATAAACATTTTCATGAAGCTCACTATTTAAGTATGCGTTGGAAATATCCACTTGATGCATATATAATTGTTTTTCTGCTGCCATTGCAAATAGCATTCGAATCGTTTCATACCTTATTACTGGAGAAAACGTTTCCCAGTAATTAATACCTAACTATTGTGCACAACCCTTGGCAACTAATCTGGATTTAAATCGCTCTATATCGCCCTCAACATTTCGTTTGATTCTAAAAACCCACTTTGACCCAATAGCTTTATGCTCTGCAGGTAAATCAACTAACGACCATGTATTGTTTGCTATAAGTGCATCGTATTCGGCTTGCATTGATTTTTGCCAATCTTTTGCGTGTTGGCCACTCAATGCTTCTGCTGCAGTTTGTGGTGTTTCCAAATTTTCAATGTAATTAAGGTAATGATACTGCTTTTTAGGTCTACCAGGCTTACCTGTGTGTATTAGTTTAGGACGACCTGCCCCACGTCGCTTTACGTTGTGTTGTTCGGAATGCTCCATACATGGTTCTCGTTGTTCTACGTCTTGATTATCGTCTTCGGAACTGCTAGCAGTGGCAAAATCCTCCTCATCATCGCCTGAATCACAACCTGCATTTTGTTCAGCTTCAGCTATGGTATCATTTGATGATGAACGCTGATTTTCTTGACTTTCGTTGGATTCTAGGCGAATGATGTTTGTCATAAAATCATTGCTTTGTTCCGAAGTTTCATTGTCAGCAGTTACACGCGTACCAAAATCGCCTTCTGCAAATCTGACGTCACGCCTTTCTATGACTACACGTTTTTGGCGATCATAAAGTCGATACGCCTTTGCTGTGCAAGAATATCCCACAAATGTGTATTCTTTACCTTTGGCCGCAAACTTGCTTTTAATGGTTTTTTCTAGTGCAAAAACTCTTGACCCAAAAATTCGAAAATATTTGACTGAAGGTTTGCGTTTATGCCACATTTCAAATGGTATAAGATTATTAAGCGCTTGCGTTGGACACCGATTACGGATATACACTGCGGTTTGAACCGCCTCTGCCCACAAAAACTCGTCTAGCTTTGCATGAATTAATAAACTTTTTGCCATTTCTACGATTGTGCGGTTCGCCCGTTCTGCAACACCGTTTTGTTGGGGTGTATAAGGCACTGTTAATTGTCTTTTAATTCCGCATTTTACCAAAAAATTATCAAATTCATTATTCATATATTCCCTGCCGTTATCACTACGCAAGGCTTTTATTTTACTACCGGTTTGGCACTCTACATATGCTTTAAACTCCTTGAACTTTTCAAAAACTTCATTTTTATTGTGCATAAAATAAACAAAAATTTTACGAGAATAATCGTCGATGAAAGTGACGAAATATTTCTTTCCACCTAACGATTTAACGTTCATGGGGCCACACACATCCGTATGCACAAGTTCAAGTTTGCTCTTCGATATTCGCGCATTTGTTTGCGTAAATGGCAAAGCACATATTTTTGCTTGATTACACGTATCGCAACTGATTTTGGCTGACATATTTCTAATATTCATACCGCGCACAAGTTCACTGTCATTTAGTTGTTTTAAACTTTGCATATTTAAGTGACCAAAACGATTGTGCCACTTTACAACTAATGAACTTTCACTTAGTAAACAAACATATTTGTTTTTTCTTCATTCCGATATACATATAAATTATTTACACGCTCTGCTTGTAGCACTGTTTGCTGTTTCTTGTTTTTTATTATGGCACTGTTGCATGTAAATACTGTCGAATTGCCATACTGCGCTGCCTTACTTACTGACAGAAAATTCAATAGCAGAGATGGGACAAATAGCACATCATTCAACATAATTTTATTGTTTTCTCTTTTTAGCACTACTGAACCTATTCCAGACGATTCTATAAACTTCTCTGCTGCTAACATGACATGAGAATTCTTTTCAGTAAACGATGTAAACATATTTTTATCACAACACATGTGTGATGTAGCGCCGCTGTCAATGCACCATGTGTCTCTTTTTGCTACATTATCAATTGCACCATACATTAAATGATTTGATGATTCGTGTGTCTCACTGTGCATTTCAGTTTTTGCATTCTTTTTCTTGCTTCGGCACTCACTTGCGCGATGACCTAATTTTTGGCAATTGAAACATTTCCCCTTAAAACGCTGTTTGTCTTTTTCTTTTTTACTATTTACTTTGGTTTTATTCTTTTCGTCATTTGTACGACCATACTCATGTTGCTTTTGTGTCATGTTTTTACTTGAATGTGCGTAGACTGCTTGTGTGCATTCTCGATCATCTTTTTCTTGCCTTCGCGTTCCCTCTTCTAAAATTTTTGATTTAACTACGTCGAACGTCGGCAACTTGTCGCGCGTTTCAATAGCGACAACGAAGTTTTCCCATGAATTTGGAAGGCTTGAAAGCAACATTATGACTTTCAACTCGTCGTTTATTTGAATGTCCAATTCGGCTAATTTGTCGACTGTTGCCACAAACTCATTTACATACCGTACTACACTGTCGCCTTGTTGCATGTTTAAGCGTAACAGTTTTTGATACTGCTGAACTTTTTTCACTGGACCGACTGGCAAATGAATGTCGCGCAATTTTTGCCATGCCTCTGCCGCTGTTATGCACGTCTTTATGTGCATTAACTGTGTCGGCTTTATATTTAAAATTAAACATGCCAAAGCCTTTTGATCTGTGGTTTCCCACTTAAGGATTTCTTCGGCGGTAGCATCTTCTGCTTTTTCATACTTTCCGCATACAACGTTCCACAAATCCGCCGTAATGAGTACACTCCGCACGGACACTGACCACACGTCATAGTTATCATCACCCAACTTCTCTATTTGGAGGTGTACACTCATTTTGTATTTTTTACGCGTATTTATTTCGCACGTACGTATGTATGTTTTAAAAATAAAAACCGAATTACTTAAACTTTTTCGATCGCGTTACTAAAAATGTTTTATTGTTCACACAATTAATTAATTTGATTTATTAGAGTTCTCGAATTTTCTTTGGACTCTGGGCCCATAACCTTTGTTAGAAGTTTTTTATTCCTTTGAAATAAATGAAAATGCAGATATTCTGATGTTTACAAAGCAGTGGTTTAATGAGAACTGAACTTTGTGTCTTTACATTACGAACTTAGAAGCTACAATTTAAAGATTCATAGAAAAACAAAAACGTATAATGTTGCCAGACTGGAGAATAATAAAGTATTTGGCTTATTCTTTCAACAGTATATATAGTATATATCTCATACAACCGATTGTTCAGATAAGAAACTTTGCGCAATTTCTGCCCCATTTTAACAGCTAGAAGCTTCAAATTTCACCAAATGCTTACGTATATTGCACATATTTTTGTATGAAAAAATTGATGAGATCGGTCGTATATATAGTTTATATCCCCCCCCCCCCCCCCAACCGATTTTTCAGATAAGAAACTTTTCGTAATTACTGCCCTATTTTAAGAGCTAGAGGCTTCAAATTTCACCGAATGCTTACGTATATGGCATATATTGTTGTCTGAAAAAATCATAGAGATCGGTTGTATATATAGTATATATCTCATACAACCGATTGTTCAGATAAGAAACTTTTCGCAATTTCTACCCCATTTAACAGCTATAAGCTTCAAATTTCACAGATTGCTTACGTATATAGTATATATTGTTGTGTCAAAAAATCATAGAGGTCGGTGATATATATAATATATATATGATGGTATATATAGTATGATGGTATATATAGTGTAACGAATTTGCTTGCAAATCCTCTTATTTGCAATCCTCTGCTAAGTTCGAATCACTAAATTGTTGAATAAATAACTCCAATATTGAATAATGGAAAAATGGCCTTTATTCAAGTACTTCACAATAACACTTGTAATTTGCAACGAATAGCTTACTTAATAACCAAACTGATTGACAGCTCAAATGAAACTCTACTATTCAAAATAATACTGCTATAGCTCGCTAGATAGCGCTTAATCCAAATCTCAAATCAAACTGAATTACATTTTACTCGCTTGTGCCGCTTTTATAGTTTACGCTGCATACATCTAGGCTCTTCTATTTCCAGAACTTACCAACTATTTCGAGTGTTTATAGTTCTCATATAGTTTCTACTTGTTTACAATTTTCTACTTTTCAGCGTCTCTCAGATGTATGTGAGTTTGTAGTTTACAGTCTCTCGCACACACATAGGCGTATAAGTAAATGCATCTGTGTGTGACATCTCTCGGCTGCCTTATATATGTGTATACATGATTTGATTATTGACGTGAACATCGCTTAGCATCGCCTTAGTGATGGTATAGCTTAGGGATGCTAATATCCGTGACACTGCCCTCCACCTAAGTCTGATCGTCCCGATCAGACAAATCTCTCGATCTAAACGCTGCTAGCATCGCCAAATGTACCACTCTTCTACTCCGTGGTTTCTCAATGCTTTGTATGCGGTAGATGGTATCACTGATCTTCTTCACAACCTTGTACGGGCCTTCCCAACAGCACCGAAATTTGGATGGAACACCTTTCCGCCGGTGAGGGTTGTATAACAGTACCAAATCTCCCGCCAAGAAACCTTTCCAATTATTTTCCTTGTGGTACCTGTGTTTCATCTTACTACTCATTATCCTGGATCGTTCCCTCGCACTCTGTTGCTCGACCAATGAAGAACTACTTCGCAGAGCTTGCGCTGGACGGATTTCCTTTGCATAATCAGTATCGTTCCGACGCTTCACAACAGTAGTGTGCCTTGGCTTGAAACCACCCTTGCATTCTTTCTTCGTTTCAGTACGTCCGTTAGGGCTTTTCAATGCCAGTGTTTCTCTCACAGGTACCTTCGGTTTTGATTTGTTTGGCCCATTTGTTCCATCAACCTTTACCTTTGAATTCCGTGGCCTTCGTCGAGTCTTCTCCACCAGTACCCGATTACTGCTGAACCCTTTTTCCAAATTAAAGTTAAGTGGCACATCTTGGTTCTCATAACACATCACCCTTCTCTGCATATCGATCTTGATGTCATGGTCAACCAAGAAATCCACTCCCAATATAACTTCATCAACAATCTCCGCCACAACAAATTTGTGTAGAACCATGACCTTCCCAATCAATACTTCACATATCACTTCTCCCTGAACTTGGTTATACTCGCCAGTGACCGTACGCAACTTTGCTCCAGGTAACGGTTTTACTCTCCTGTTGACCAAGTCAGATCGGATCAAGGAATGAGATGCGCCCGTATCTGCAGTCAGTACTCGTTCTTTGCCATCCACATTCCCTCTGACGGTAAGACTGCTTGATTTCCTTCCAATTTGCGACACAGATATCACAGGGCATTCAATAGCTGGATCTAGCTCTCTACCTCTTACTCGCTCTTGCTCATCTCCTCCAGCTTTGCGTTTACGGCCACCGACATTGTTGGAACTATTAAGACCAAGATCGCAATGACGTGCTATGTGACCGGACTTCCCGCATTTGAAGCATTTGATAACTTTTTCACTTCGCTTTTGCGATCCTTTCAGTGCCTCCAATATTGCGTCTACCCACTCCGGCCTTTCTACTTCCACACGATGAGCTTTGTATGCTGGTTTACTCAATAATGACGCCGTTTCCTGAGTCAATGCATGGGATACCGTTTCAGAAAATGTTTGCTTTGGGTTCGCGTATGTGGCTCGCTTCGTTTCGACGTCCCGTATGCCATTTATAAAGCTCTGAATCTTCACTCTTTCCGTGTATTCCACGGGTGCATCCGCATTTGCAAGATGAGCCAATCTTTCAATGTCCGAAGCAAACTCCTGCAAAGTCTCGTTAGCTTTTTGGTAACGGTTTTGCAATTCTATTTGAAATATCTGTTTCCTGTGTTCGCTTCCGTACCGCCGTTCTACAGCAGCCATCAATGCGTCATAACTGTTCCGTTCGTACTCTGGAATAGTCTGTAAGATTTCGGCAGCTGGTCCTTTCAATGCTACGAAGAGTGCGGCAACTTTATCTTCCACATTCCAGTTGTTCACTACTGCGGTCTTCTCAAACTGTAGCTTAAAGACCTGGAAAGGAACAGAACCGTCAAAGGATGGTGTTTTTACCTTTGGATTACTCGCTGAAACTGCTGGACGATTTAATTGTAACTGCGGAATCCGATCTTTCAAAGCATCCATCTCAGCTTCCATTTTATCTTGTCGTTCACTAAAACCCTCCAACTGCGATGATATGCGATCCTCTTGCGCTTTCAACTGCTGAGCCAACTGAGATATCATATATGTCTTCTGTTCTTCCAGTTGCGATGCCATATATGTCTTCTGTTCTTCCAGTTGAGATGACATTTGCGACGACATTTCTGAAATACGCGTTTCTTGTGCTTCAATCTTTGATGTTATTCGTGTCTCTTGGGATTCCATCTGTGATGACATATACGTTTTCTGTTCTTCCAATTGTGATGACATGTTGGTAGATATTTGTGATGACATTTCGGACATTTGTGCCGATATTGCAACCAATATCATGTTCAGGTCTGTGTTCGCCATTGTCTGCGGTGTTTCATTTTTCTCTTCAATTTTTGTTGTTGTCTCGTCCTCATCAGGATAAAAAACATACTCGTCCACATCAATTCCTTCTGCTTCCATTGCCTCTCGTAGCCGTGCCTGAAGTTCGAGTTTAACGCCGCTTGTATTCAATCCACGGGCTTCCAACTCCTTCTTTAGTTGCTGGATCTTCAATTCACTGAACCTTGCCATGTCCTTGTTGTCCTCTGGAATTTATTCAACAATTCCTCTTCTGACACCAATTATAACGAATTTGCTTGCAAATCCTCTTATTTGCAATCCTCTGCTAAGTTCGAATCACTAAACTGTTGAATAAATAACTCCAATATTGAATAATGGAAAAATGGCCTTTATTCAAGTACTTCACAATAACACTTGTAATTTGCAACGAATAGCTTACTTAATAACCAAACTGATTGACAGCTCAAATGAAACTCTACTATTCAAAATAATACTGCTATAGATCGCTAGATAGCGCTTAATCCAAATCTCAAATCAAACTGAATTACATTTTACTCGCTTGTGCCGCTTTTATAGTTTACGCTGCATACATCTAGGCTCTTCTATTTCCAGAACTTACCAACTATTTCGAGTGTTTATAGTTCTCATATAGTTTCTACTTGTTTACAATTTTCTACTTTTCAGCGTCTCTCAGATGTATGTGAGTTTGTAGTTTACAGTCTCTCGCACACACATAGGCGTATAAGTAAATGCATCTGTGTGTGACATCTCTCGGCTGCCTTATATATGTGTATACATGATTTGATTATTGACGTGAACATCGCTTAGCATCGCCTTAGTGATGGTATAGCTTAGGGATGCTAATATCCGTGACAATAGTATATATATATATATTTTTTTTTTGCGATTTCAGCCTTACATATATAGCATACGTATATAGCATATATTTTTGTCTGAAAAAATCATAGAGATCGGTGGTATATATATTATATACTTCATATAAACTGTCATTTTTGCCCCTTTTTTATGGATAGAAGCTTCAAAATTCAGCAAATTTCATCAAATAGGTACGTTTACGTCATATATTTTTGAAATTCGTGATTCGTAGTCATAGTTTTTACATTCAGACCACAAAAAACGTGAAGCTTTGCATCCTCACACAAAGTACATACCTATTTTTATACCTTTCATGAAAATGAAATGGTATATTAATTTCGTCACGAAACCAAAAATTGTAAGTCCTTAAAGGAAAATGGATAGACCCACCATTAAGTATACCGAAATAATCAGAATGAACTTTTCGTAATTGCTGCCCTATTTTAAGAGCTAGAGGCTTCAAATTTCAACGAATGCTTACGTATATATCATATATTGTTGTCTGAAAAAATCATACAGATCGGTGGTATATATAGTATATATATGGTGGTATATATAGTATATATATATATATTCGCAATTTTAGCCCAATTTTAATAGCTAGAAGCTTCAAATTTCACCGAATGCTTACGTATATGGCATATATTATTCTCTGAAAAAATCATAGAGATCGGTTGTATATATAGTATATATCTCATACAACCGATTGTTCAGATAAGAAACTTTTCGCAATTTCTACCCCATTTTAACAGCTATAAGCTTCAAATATCTCCGATTGCTTACGTATATAGTATATATTGTTGTGTCAAAAAATCATAGAGATCGGTGATATATATAATATATATATGATGATATATATAGTATGATGGTATATGTAGTATATATAGTATATGTAGTATATATATGAGAATGCTTACGTATATATCATATATTGTTGTCTGAAAAAATCATACAGATCGGTGGTATATATAGTATATATATAGTGGTATATATAGTATACATATATAGTATATATATATATTTTTGCAATTTTAGCCCCATTTTAATAGGTAGAAGCTTCAAATTTCACCGAATGCTTACGTATATGGCATATATTGTTGTCTGAAAAAATCATAGAGATCGGTTGCATATATAGTATATATCTCATACAACCGATTGTTCAGATAAGAACCTTTCGCAATTTCTACCCCATTTTAACAGATATAAGCTTCAAATTTCACCGATTGCTTACGTATATAGTATATATTGTTTTGTCAAAAAATCATAGAGATCGGTGATATATATAATATATATATGATGGTATATATAGTATGATGGTATATGTAGTATATATATATATTTTTTTTGCGATTTCGACTCCATTTTAACAGCTAGAAGCTTCAAATTTCACCAAATGCTTACGTGTATAGCATATATTGATGTCTGAAAAAATCATTGAGATCGGTGGCATATAGTATACATCTCATACAACCGATTGTTCAGATAAGAAACTTTGCGCAATTTCTACCTCATTTTAGCAGCTATAAGCTTCAAATTTCACCGATTGCGTACGTATATAAGATATATTGTTGTGTCGAAAAATCATAGAGATCGGTGATATATATAATATATATATGATGGTATATATAGTATGATGGTATATATAGTATATATATATTATATATATATTATATACTTCATATAAACTGTCATTTTTGCCCATTTTTTACGGATAGAAGCTTCAAAATTCATCAAATTTCATCAAATAGTTACGTTTACGTCATATATTTTTGAAATTCGTGATTCGTAGTCATAGTTTTTACATTCAGACCACAAAAAACGTGAAGCTTTGCATCCTCACACAAAGTACCTAACTATTTTTTATTTTATATTTATCTTAAAAATCGTTTAGATATGTTCAAATTTCACCAAATGTTTACGTGTATAGCATATATTGTTTTCTGAAAAAATCATAGAGACCGGTGGTATATATAATCTCGTACAACCGATTATTCAGATAAGAAACTTTGCGCAATTTCTTCCCCATTTTAACAGCTAGAAGCTTCAAATTTCACCAAATGCTTACGTGTATAGTATATATTGTTGTCTGAAAAAATCATTGAGATCGGTGGTATATATAGTATATATCTCATACAACCGATGTTCAGATAAGAAACTTTGCGAAATTTGTGCCCCATTTTAACAGCTAGAAGCTTCAAATTTCACCAAATGCATACGTATATAGCATATATTGTTGTCTGAAAAAATCATAGAGATCGGTGGTACATATATTATATACCCCATATAAACTGTATTTTTTTGCCCCTTTTTTACGGCTAGAAGCTTCAAAATTCATAAAATTTCATCAAATAGTTACGTCTACGTCATATATTGTTGAAATACGTGATTCATAGTCATAGTTTTCATGAAAATGAAATGGTATATTAATTTCGTCACGAAACCCAAAATTGTAAGTCCTTAAAGGAAAATAGATAGACCCACCATTAAGTATACCGAAATAATCAGAACGAAGAGCTGAGTTGATTTAGCTATTTCCGTATGTCTGTCTGTCCGTCTGTCCGTCTGTCTGTTTGTATGCAAACTAGTCCCTCAATTTTTGAGATATCTTGATAAAATTTGGTGAGCAGATGTATTTGGGTGTCCGATTAGACATTTGTCGGAACCGGCCGGATCGGACCACTATAGCATTTATCCTCCATACAATCGATTTTTCAGAAAAAGACGATTTTTGTAATATCTTACTCAATTTAACAGATTGAAGCTTCAAACTTCACCATATACTTTCGTATATTGCAATATTGTTGCCTGAAAAAATTGATGAGATCGGTCGTATATATAGTATATATCCCCCACAACCGATGGTTCAGATAAGAAACTTTTCGTAATTACTGCCCTATTTTAAGAGCTAGAGGCTTCAAATTTCAACGAATGCTTACGTATATAGCATATATTGTTGTCTGAAAAAATCATACAGATCGGTGGTATATATAGTATATATATGGTGGTATATATAGTATATATATATAGTATATATATATATTTTCGCAATTTTAGCCCCATTTTAACGGCTAGAAGCTTCAAATTTCACCGAACGCTTACGTATATGGCATATATTGTTGTCTGAAAAAATCATAGAGATCGGTTGTGTATATAGTATATATCTCATACAACCGATTGTTCAGATAAGAAACTTTGCGCAATTTCTGCCCCGTTTTAGCAGCTAGAAGCTTCAAATTTCACCAAATGCTTACGCATATAGCATATATTGTTGTCTGAAAAAATCATAGAGTTCGGTGGTATATATAGTATATATATTTTTTTTTTGCAATTTCGGCCCCATTTTAACAGCTAGAAGCTTCAAATTTCACCAAATGGTTACGTGTATAGCATATATTGATGTCTGAAAAAATCATTGAGATCGGGTGTATACATAGCATATATCTCATACAACCGATTGTTCAGATAAGAAACTTTGCGCAATTTCTGCCCCGTTTTAACAGCTAGAAGCTTCAAATTTCACCAAATGCTTACGCATATAGCATATATTGTTGTCTGAAAAAATCATAGAGTTCGGTGGTATATATATTATATATTTCATACAAAATGTCATTTTTGCCCCTTTTTTATGGATAGAAGATTCAAAATTCATCAAGTTTCATCAAATAGTTACGTTTACTTCATATATTTTTGAAATACGTGATTCGTAGTCGTAGCTTTTATATGCAGATCACAAAAAACGTGAAGCTTTGCATCCTCACACAAAGTACCTACCTATTTTTATACCTTTCATGAAAATGAAATGGTATATTAATTTCGTCATGAAACCCAAAATTGTAAGTCCTTAAAGGAAAATAGATAGACCACTATTAAGTATACCGAAATAATCAGGTTGAAGAGCTGAGTTGATTTAGCCATGTCCGTCTGTCTGTCTGTCCGTCTGTCTGTTTGTATGCAAACTAGTCCCTCAATTTTTGAGATATCTTGATAAAATTTAGTGAACAGGTGTATTCGGGTGTCCGATTAGACATTTGTCGGTACCGGCCGGATCGGACCACTATAGCATATATCCTCCATACAATCGATTTTTCAGAAAAAGACGATTTTTGTAATATCTTACTCAATTTAACAGACTGAAGCTTCAAACTTCACCATATACTTTCGTATATTGCACATATTGTTGCCTGACAAAATTGATGAGATCGGTCGTATATATAGTATATATCCCCCACAACCGATTGTTCAGATAAGAAACTTTTCGTAATTACTGCCCTATTTTAAGAGATAGAGGCTTCAAATTTCAACGAATGCTTACGTATATAGCATATATTGTTGTCTGAAAAAATCATACAGATCGGTGGTATATATAGTATATATATATAGTATATATATATATTTTCGCAATTTTAGCCCCATTTTAACAGCTAGAAGCTTCAAATTTCACCGATTGCTTACGTATATAGCATATATTGTTGTGTCAAAAAATCATAGAGATCGGTGATATATATGATATATATATGATGGTATATTTTTTTGCGATTTCGGCCCCATTTTAACAGCTAGAAGCTTCAAATTTCACCAAATGCTTACGTATATAGCAAATATTGTTGTCTGAAAAAATCATAGAGATCGGTGGTATATATATTATATACTTCATACAAACTGTCATTTTTGCCCCTTTTTTATGGATAGAAGCTTCACAATTCATCAAGTTTCATCAAATAGTTACGTTTACTTCATATATTTTTGAAATACGTGATTCGTAGTCGTAGTTTTTACATGCAGACCACAAAAAACGTGAAGCTTTGCATCCTCACACAAAGTACCTACCTATTTTCATACCTTTCGTGAAAATGAAATGGTATATTAATTTCGTCACGAAACCCAAAATTGTAAGTCCTTAAAGGAAAATAGATAGACCCACCATTAAGTATACCGAATTAATCAGGTTGAAGAGCTGATTTGATTTAGCCATGTCCGTCTG
Source organism: Eurosta solidaginis (assembly GCF_040869045.1). Classification (NCBI taxonomy): domain Eukaryota; kingdom Metazoa; phylum Arthropoda; class Insecta; order Diptera; family Tephritidae; genus Eurosta; species Eurosta solidaginis. The sequence goes on from NC_090319.1 coordinate 137,425,667, forward strand.
TCTGTCTGTCCGTCTGTCCGTCTGTCTGTTTGTATGCAAACTATTCCCTCAATTTTTGAGATATCTTCATAAAATTTGGTGAGCGGGTGTATTTGGGTGTCCGATTAGACATTTGTCGGAACCGGCCGGATCGGACCACTATAGCATATATCCTCCATACAACCGATTTTTCAGAAAAAGAGAATTTTTGTAATATCTTACTCAATTTAACAGATTGAAGCTTCAAACTTCACCATATAATTTCGTATATTGCACATATTGTTGCCTGAAAAAATTGATGAGATCGGTCGTATATATAGTATATATCCCACACAGCCGATTGTTCAGATAAGAAACTTTTCGTAATTGCTGCCCTATTTTAAGAGCTAGAGGCTTCAAATTTCAACGAATGCTTACGTATATATCATATATTGTTGTCTGAAAAAATCATACAGATCGGTGGTATATATAGTATATATATGGTGGTATATATATATATTTTCGCAATTTTAGCCCCATTTTAATAGCTAGAAGCTTAAAATTTCACCGAATGCTTACGTATATGGCTTATATTATTGTCTGAAAAAATCATAGATATCGGTTGCATATATAGTATATATCTCATACAACCGATTGTTCAGATAAGAAACTTTTCGCAATTTCTACCCCATTTTAACAGCTATAAGCTTCAAATTTCACCGTTTGCTTACGTATATAGTATATATTGTTGTGTCAAAAAATCATAGAGATAGGTGATATATATAATATACATATATATGATGGTATATATAGTATGATGGTATATATAGTATATATATATTTTTTTTTTGCGATTTCGGCCCCATTTTAACAGCTAGAAGCTTCAAATTTCACCAAATGCTTACGTGTATAGCATATATTGATGTTTGAAAAAATCATTGAGATCGGTGGTATACATAGTATATATCTCATACAACCGATTGTTCAGATAAGAAACTTTGCGCAATTTCTTCCCCATTTTAACAGCTAGAAGCTTCAAATTTCACCAAATGCTTACGTGTATAGTATATATTGTTGTCTGAAAAAATCATTGAGATCGGTGGTATATATAGTATATATCTCATACAACCGATTGTTCAGATAAGAAACTTTGCGCAATTTCTGCCCCATTTTAACAGCTAGAAGCTTCAAATTTCACCAAATGCTTACGTATATAGTGTTGAAAAAATAAGCCAAATACTTTATTATTCTCCAGTCTGGCAACATTATACGTTTTTGCTTTTCTATGAATCTTTAAATTGTAGCTTCTAAGTTCGTAATGTAAAGACACAAAATTCAGTTCTCATTAAACCACTGCTTTGTAAACATCAGAATATCTGCATTTTTATTTCAAAGGAATAAAAAACTTCTAACAAAGGTTATGGGCCCAGAGTCCAAAGAAAATTCGAGAACTCTAATAAATCAAATTAATTTTTTGTGTGAACAATAAACGGTTTTTAGTAACGCGATCGAAAAAGTTTAAGTAATTCGGTTTTTGATTTTTAAAACATACATACGTACGTGCGAAATAAATACGCGTAAAAAAAAAATACAAAATGAGTGTACACCTCCAAATAGAGAAATTGGGTGATGATAACTATGACGTGTGGTCAGCGTCCATGCGAAGTGTACTCATTACGGCGGATTTGTGGAACGTTGTATGCGGAAAGTATGAAAAAGCAGAAGATGCTACCGCTGAAGAAATCCTTAAGTGGGAAACCACAGATCAAAAGGCTTTGGCATGTTTAATTTTAAATATAAAGCCGACACAGTTAATGCACATAAAGACGTGAATAACAGCGGCAGAGGCATGGCAAAAATTGCGCGACATTCATTTGCCAGTCGGTCCAGTGAAAAAAGGTCGGCAGTATCAAAAACTGTTACGCTTAAACATGCAACAAGGCGACAGTGTAATACGGTATGTAAATGAGTTTGTGGCAACAGTCGACAAATTAGCCGAATTGGACATTCAAATAAACGACGAGTTGAAAGTCATAATGTTGCTTTCAAGCCTTCCAAATTCATGGGAAAACTTCGTTGTCGCTATTGAAACGCGCGACAATTTGCCGACGTTTGACGTAGTTAAATCAAAAATTTTAGAAGAGGGAACGCGAAGGCAAGAAAAAGATGATCGAGAATGCACACAAGCAGTCTACGCACATTCAAGTATAAACATGACACAAAAGCAACATGAGTATGGTAGTACAAATGACGAAAAGAATAAAACCAAAGTAAATAGTAAAAAAAGAAAAAGACAAACAGCGTTTTAAGGGGAAATGTTTCAATTGCCAAAAATTAGGTCATCGCGCAAGTGAGTGCCGAAGCAAGAAAAAGAATGCAAATACTGAAATGCACAGTGAGACACAAATCATCAAATCATTTAATGTATGGTGCAATTGATAATGTAGCAAAAAGAGACACATGGTGCATTGACAGCGGCGCTACATCACACATGTATTGTGATAAAAATATGTTTGCATCGTTTACTGAAAAGAATTCTCATGTCATGTTAGCAGCAGAGAAGTTTATAGAATCGTCTGGAAGAGATTCAGTAGTGCTAAAAAGAGAAAACAATAAAATTGTGTTGAATGATGTGTTATTTGTCCCATCTCTGCTTATGAATTTTCTGTCAGTAAGTAAGGCAGCGCAGTATGGGAATTCGACAGTATTTACATGCAACAGTGCCATAATAAAAAACAAGAAACAGCAAACAGTGCTACAAGCAGAGCGTGTAAATAATTTATATGTATATCGGAATGAAAAAAAAACAAATATTGTTTGTTTACTAAGTAAAAGTTCATTAGTTGTAAAGTGGCACAATCGTTTTGGTCACTTAAATATGCAAAGTTTAAAACAACTAAATGACAGTGAATATGTGCGCGGTATGAATATTAGAAATATGCCAGCCAAAATAAGTTGCGATACGTGTAATCAAGCAAAAATATGTGCTTTGCCATTTACGCAAACAAATGCGCGAATATCGAAGAGCAAACTTGAACTTGTGCATACGGATGTGTGTGGCCCCATGAACGTTAAATCGTTAGGTGGAAAGAAATATTTCGTCACTTTCATCGACGATTATTCTCGTAAAACTTTTGTTTATTTTATGCACAATTAAAATGAAGTTTTTGAAAAGTTCAAGGAGTTTAAAGCATATGTAGAGTGCGAAACCGGTAGTAAAATAAAAGCCTTGCGTAGTGATAACGGCAGGGAATATATAAATAATGAATTTGATAATTTTTTGGTAAAATGCGGAATTAAAAGACAATTAACAGTGCCTTATACACCCCAACAAAACGGTGTTGCAGAACGGGCGAACCGCACAATCGTAGAAATGGCAAAAAGTTTATTAATTCATGCAAAGCTAGACGAGTTTTTGTGGGCAGAGGCGGTTCATATCGCAGTGTATATCCGTAATCGGTGTCCAACGCAAGCGCTTAATAATCTTATACCATTTGAAATGTGGCATAAACGCAAACCTTCAGTCAAACATTTTCGAATTTTTGGGTCAAGAGTTTTTGCACTAGAAAAAACCATTAAAAGCAAGTTTGCGGCCAAAGGTAAAGAATACACATTTGTGGGATATTCTTGCACAGCAAAGGCGTATCGACTTTATGATCGCCAAAAACGTGTAGTCATAGAAAGGCGTGACGTCAGATTTGCCGAAGGCGATTTTGGTACGCGTGTAACTGCTGACAATGAAACTTCGGAACAAAGCAATGATTTTATGACAAACATCATTCGCCTAGAATCCAACGAAAGTCAAGAACTCAGCGTTCATCATCAAATGATACCATAGCTGAAGCTGAACAAAATGCAGGTTGTGATTCAGGCGATGATGAGGAGGATTTTGCCACTGCTAGCAGTTCCGAAGACGATAATCAAGACAAAGAACAACGAGAACCACGTATGGAGCATTCCGAACAACACAACGTAAAGCGACGTGGGGCAGGTCGTCCTAAAACAATACACACAGGTAAGCCTGGTAGACCTAAAAAGCAGTATCATTACCTTAATTACATTGAAGATTTGGAAACACCACAAACAGCAGCAGAAGCATTGAGTGGCCAACACGCAAAAGATTGGCAAAAATCAATGCAAGCCGAATACGATGCACTTATAGCAAACAATACATGGTCGTTAGTTGATTTACCTGCAGAGCATAAAGCTATTGGGTCAAAGTGGGTTTTTAGAATCAAACGAAATGTTGAGGGCGATATAGAGCGATATAAATCCAGATTAGTTGCCAAGGGTTGTGCACAACAGTTAGGTATTTATTACTGGGAAACGTTTTCTCCAGTAATAAGGTACGAAACGATTCGAATGCTATTTGCAATTGCAGCAGAAAAACAATTATATATGCATCAAGTGGATATTCCAACGCATACTTAAATAGTGAGCTTCATGAAAATGTTTATATGAAGCAACCCGAAAATTTTATAAGCAAACAATATCCAAACAAAGTACTAAAATTACGAAAGGTGATTTATGGGCTAAAACAATCCGGACGTGCTTGGAACAACACACCCGACGAAGTTTTAAAAGGCATCGGTTTTAAAAGGTGCATCAATGAGCCGTGCTTATATTTTAAACAAAACCAGAAGCAATATAGTTATATGGCAGTTTACGTTGATGACTTAATCATCATGGGTCCAAGTGAAAATGATATAGCTGAAATTAAGAAGAAGATAGCGTCTACATTTCACATGCAAGATGGTGGTGCTATACGATACTTCCTTGGTTTGGAAGTGCAGCGAGAGGGCAACAGAGGCGCGATTCACTTATCACAGAAAAGTACATCAAATCCGTTCTTGAAAAATATGGGATGCGAAACTGTAGGGCAGTCGCAACTCCACTCGATCCAGGTTTCCAAGTGGGCTGCCAAGACGAAAAATGTTCAAAGGTAAATACTATAGAATACCAATCATTAATCGGTTCTCTTATGTATTTAGCAGTGCTAAGTCGACCTGATATTACGCACGCTGTAAGCAAGCTTTCTCACCGTAACACAAACCCACATGTTGAGCACGAAACCGCAGCAAAGCACATTTTGAGATATCTATCAGGCACTTCAGATTTAAGTATTATGTACCGCAAGTCTGATGAGCCCATGAAGGGATACGCTGACGCATATTGGGCAAATGATCCAAACGATAGAAAATCATATTCAGGGTATGTATTCTACTTAGGAAGCAGTGCTTTCTCTTGGGCTTCAACAAAGCAAAATGTAACGGCTTTAAGCAGCACCGAGGCTGAATACGTGGCCTTATCAGCGGCTGCAAAAGAGGCAGTCTACCTCAACAGATTACTTCAAGAAATTGGGTATATCAGTACAAATTCGATGATCATATACGGTGATAACATTAGTGCGCAACATATAGCACGTAACCCCATTCATCATAAGCGCACCAAACACATTGATATAAAATACCATTTTATACGAGAAAAAGTAGAGTCAAATGAAATTAATTTAGAATATGTTTCAACTAATGAAAATGTTGCCGACATTTTAACTAAAAGTGTTAGTAAGCAAACGCATTGTAACTTTGTTAAATTACTTGGATTAAATTAATTAAATATATTTGCTTAATTTTTATAAAGATATTTGCTTAAGAAGAAGTGTTGAAAGAATAAGCCAAATACTTTATTATTCTCCAGTCTGGCAACATTATACGTTTTTGCTTTTCTATGAATCTTTAAATTGTAGCTTCTAAGTTCGTAATGTAAAGACACAAAATTCAGTTCTCATTAAACCACTGCTTTGTAAACATCAGAATATCTGCATTTTTATTTCAAAGGAATAAAAAACTTCTAACATATAGCATATCTTTTTGTCTGAAAAAATCATAGAGATCGGTGGTATATATATTATATACTTCATATAAACTGTCATTTTTGCCCCTTTTTACGGATAGAAGGAAGCTCCAAAATTCAGCAAATTTTATCAAATAGTTACGTTTACGTCATATATTTTTGAAATTCGTGATTCGTAGTCATAGTTTTTACATTCAGACCACAAAAAACGTGAAGCTTTGCATCCTCACACAAAGTACCTACCTATTTTTATACCTTTCATCAAAATGAAATGGTATATTAATTTCGTCACGAAACCCAAAATTGTAAGTCCTTAAAGGAAAATAGATAGACCCTCCATTAAGTATACCGAAATAATCAGAATGAAGAGCTGAGTTGATTTAGCCATGTCCGTCTGTCTGTCTGTCCGTCTGTCCGTCTGTCTGTTTGTATGCAAACTAGTCCCTCAATTTTTGAGATATCTTGATAAAATTTGGTGAGCAGGTGTATTTGGGTGTCCGATTAGACATTTGTCGAAACCGACCGGATCGGACCACTATAGCATATATCCTCCATACAACCGATTTTTCAGAAAAAGAGGATTTTTGTAATATCTTACTCAATTTAACAGATTGAAGCTTCAAACTTCACCATATACTTTCATATATTGCACATATTGTTGCCTGAAAAAATTGATGAGATCGGTCGTATATATAGTATATATCCCCCACAACCGATTGTTCAGATAAAAAACTTTTCGTAATTACTGCCCTATTTTAAGAGCTAGAGGCTTCAAATTTTAACGGATGCTTACGTATATAGCATATATTGTTGTCTGAAAAAATCATACAGATCGGTGGTATATATAGTATATATATGGTGGTATATATAGTATATATATATAGTATATATATATATATTTTCGCAATTTTAGCCCCATTTTAACAGCTAGAAGCTTCAAATTTCACCGAACGCTTACGTATATGGCATATATTGTTGTCTGAAAAAATCATAGAGATCGGTTGTATATATAGTATATATCTCATACTATTGAAGTTAACACGAATGAATGTTCTCGAATCAAAAGTTTTATTAATACTGAAAATATATTTGAATACTATGTCTAATATAATTTGTAACAAGAAAAGATCTACGTTGCTTTCTAAGTTGTCTGAAACAAGTAGATGGTTTAAGCAAGTATTTCAACACTCCTCCTCAACGTTGCTACTCCTTTTCTACGACTAAAGCGTTGGTTCATAATAAATTCATTTTCTTTGTAAATTGCATATGCTTGGGCTTTGCCAAGTTCTTTGTTAAAATATCTGCCGTCATCTCATCCGTAGGGCAATATGATAATACAATCTTCTTGTCATGAACCAATTGTCTTATATGATGATATCGAACATCTATATGTTTTGTGCGATTGTGGTATACTGGATTGGATGCTAATTTCTCTACAGACTGATTGTCAATATGTAATAAAATCGGATCATTTTCCCAAAAACCAAGTTCTGTCAGCAATCTCTGCAAATATATTGCTTCCTTAGCTGCATTTGATGCGGCAATGTATTCTGCCTCGGTACTGCTTAAAGCAATTGTGTTCTGCTTTTTCGACTCCCATGATATAGTAAAGTTACCATACAGGAACACGAAACCTGTATACGACCTGCGATCATATGAATCGCTTCCCCAATCGGCATCTACGTATCCTTCTACACGCTTGTTACCTGCACGATATGTAAGTTTAAAATTAATACTACCTTGCAAGTACCTTAAGATATGTTTCGCCGATGTCATGTGCTCTACATGAGGATCAACATTTCTTTGCCAGAGCTTTGAAACCGAGTGAAGGATATCAGGTCTTGTAGTAATACCCAAATACATAAGCGCCCCAATCAGTGATTGATATTGCGTCACATCTGCTTTGACACAATCTTTGGTACACGCCACCTGGTAACCCTTTTCCAAAGGAACTGACACGCTCTTGCTTTCCTCCATACCATATTGTATAAGTAAATCACGTATGTATTGCTTTTGACTAACAGTAATGAAACCAACTTCGCCATCACGTTCGATTTCCATGCCTAGGAAATGCTGCAGTACACCTTTATCAACCAGGTCGAAACTATCAGATATGAGTCCTTTTACCCTAGTTACCTCAAAAATATTCTTGCTGGCAATAATCATATCGTCAACGTACACTGCTATAAGAATTAATTCATCACGCGAATTCATCTTATACAAACATGGTTCATAATCGCATGCTATAAAGCCAATTCGCTTAAGAACCTCATCAAGTTTGAAGTTCCATTGCCTGCCAGATTGTTTCAAATCATAAATGGCCTTGCGTAGTTTTAAAACTTGTCTTGGTCTCTTCGGATCTATGAAACACTCGGGCTGTTGCATGAAAATTTCATCCTGCAAATCACCATTTAAATAAGCTGTGCTTACATCCAGGTGGTGAAGATGCATTTTCTCTTCCACTGCTATAGCTAAAAGCATACGTATAGTCGCATACCGAACCACTGGCAAAAAAGTTTCTTGATAGTCGATGCCTAAACGTTGTTCACATCCCTTAGCCACGAGTCGTGCTTTATACCGTTCAATTTCTCCGCTTTTGTTCCGCTTTAATGCAAATACCCACTTACTCTTTATAGCCTTCTTACCGGGAGGAAGATCGACATATGCCCACGTTCTGTTCTTTTTAGTGCTGCAAATTCTGCTTCCATTGCATTCTTCCATTCGCTACATTTAGAACTTGATAAAGCTTCCTTGACACTTGTAGGAATATCTTCATTGGCAATAACATTTATTGCATTATATTGCTATCTCGGACGACCAGGCTTGCCAGTTCGTAATAACTTAGGTCTACCTCTACCATTTTTGTTTTCACTTTCTATTATCTCCTCCTGATTGTCACTTGTCCCACATGCATCATCTCCATCAGCGCTATCATACGTCGAACTGTCTGTTTCCAACTCTTCATTGCTTGTTGGTGGCGTAAAAGTATTTTGAATCCCTTCTTCCTGAATAAATATTTTTAGAACATCGGCATTTTCGTCCTCTTTAACTAAATCACTACATTTTGTGTCCTTATTAGCACAATTTTCATCAAAGAGTACATCCCTCTTAACAACAATTTTATTTAACTCTTCATCGTACAAGCGATACGCCTTGCATTCTAAAGAATATCCAACCATAATTAGCTGTTTACCTTTTGCTGCGACCGTCGTGATGGGACCGTCAACTCATGTCGTATGCCATGCTGCCTTAGAAAAATGTCAAACTCGTTATTAACGTATTCCTTACCATTATCGCTTCCAAATGCTTTGATTTTGCGATTCATTTGCCGTTCTACGTATGTCTTGTACATTTTAAATTTCTCAAATACTTCGCTTTTCGCTTTTAGGAAGTAAACACAGGTGAATCTAGATTTGTCATCTATTAGTGTCAAAAAATATCGGGATCCTCCAACTGATTTCACATTAACAGGACCACATACGTCAGAGTGTATAAGATCTAACACATTTGCCGAGCTGTGCTCTGATGCCTGAGGAAAAGGTAGAACGTGTATTTTTCATAACATACACGTATTACAGCATCCCTTTTCAACTTTGGTATCATACTTGAAACCATTTACCATACCTTGACGATCTAAATCGCGTAGACTCTGAAAATTTAAGTGGCCAAATCTATTGTGCCAGACTTCATTGGTCACTGCTAACAAACTTTGCTGCCGTAATTCGACAACATACAAATTACACTTTCTTTTTGCTTTCAAAATAACGTCACGCTCTTTGTTTTTTATCAGCCCATGTTGTTGCCCGAAATTCACCGTCATACTATTTTCAACGACTTTACTAATAGATATAAAATTTCCCTTCAACTCTGGTGAGTATAACACATTGCGTAATCGAATGGTTCTTTCTTTCGTACACAATAATACATCACCTTTTCCTAAAGCATTTATAGAGGAGTTCGCTGCTAACCAAATATTTTCTTTCGATTCGCCATATTTTACAAACATTTTCCGGTTGTTGCACATATGCGATGTAGCACCGCTATCTAGATACCAACACGATGCATCAAATGTGCCAGGTTCCGTAGTTGTCCCTATATCACTCATTGCAGATTCCTTGCTTTTCTGCTTCTCTTTACATTTGTTAGCGAAATGTCCTTTCTTGCCGCATGTGAAGCATTTTCCTTGAAAATTCTTCTTCTGTTTTTTGGAATTTCCCCGCACTACGAAGGCTTGCTGACTACTTTCATCCACCGATTCGTTGTTTTTTCGCCTCTCACCTTCCTCCAAAATCTTCACGTGCAAAGCCCTAAGAGACGGCAAACTGTCACGCGTCTCAATTGCGACAAAGAAGTTATCAAATGACTTGGGTAAACTTGAAAGAAGAATAATGCTTAGTAACTCTTCTTGAATAACTATACCTATCTCTGCCAGCTTATCTGAAATATCAGTAAAAGAATTGAGATACTCCGCAATATTCTCGTCCTCACGCATACGTTTATTTAATAACTGTTTGTACAAGCTCACTTTTTGCACAGGACCTTGTGGCTTGTGTACCTCTTCCAGTTTCAACCATGCTTCTGCAGCCGTCTTACAGTTCTTAACGTAGTTCAGTTGATTCGACTTCACGCCCAAAAGAATGGTAGCCAATGCTTTCTCATCATTCACAGTCCAGATTGCAAGCTCATCCTCGTTTGATGGTTTTGTGCAACTCACCGCTTTCCATAGACCACCATGAATCAGTACGCTTCGCATTTGTACTGACCATGTTTCATAGCTTGACCCATCAAGCTTATCTATTGAATAAAACGATGTCATTATGCAAACACTTATCTCTGTTAAGCTTGAATAAATGGTGCCTCTGGGCCCATAACCTATTGAAGTTAACACGAATGAATGTTCTCGAATCAAAAGTTTTATTAATACTGAAAATATATTTGAATACTATGTCTAATATAATTTGTAACAAGAAAAGATATACGTTGCTTTCTAAGTTGTCTGAAACAAGTAGATGGTTTAAGCAAGTATTTCAACACATACAACCGATTGTTCAGATAAGAAACTTTTCGCAATTTCTACCCCATTTTAACAGCTATAAGCTTCAAATTTCACCGATTGCTTACGTATATAGTATATATTGTTGTGTCAAAAAATCATAGAGATCGGTGATATATATAGTATATATATAGTATATATATATTGTTTTTTTGCAATTTTGGCCCCATTTTAACAGCTAGAAGCTTCAAATTTCACCAAATAGTTACGTGTATAGCATATATTGATGTCTGAAAAAATCATTGAGATCGGGTGTATACATAGCATATATCTCATATAACCGATTGTTCAGATAAGAGACTTTGCGCAATTTCTGCCCCGTTTTAACAGCTAGAAGCTTCAAATTTCCCCAAATGCTTACGTCTATAGCATATATTGTTGTCTGAAAAAATCATAGAGTTCGGTGGTATATATATTATATATTTCATACAAACTGTCATTTTTGCCCCTTTTTTATGGATAGAAGCTTCAAAATTCATCAAGTTTCATCAAATAGTTACGTTAACTTCATATATTTTTGAAATACGTGATTCGTAGTCGTAGTTTTTACATGCAGACCACAAAAAACGTGAAGCTTTGCATCCTCACACAAAGTACCTACCTATTTTTGTACCTTTCATGAAAATGAAATGGTATATTAATTTCGTCACGAAACCCAAAATTGTAAGTCCTTAAAGGAAAATAGATAGACCCACCATTAAGTATACCGAAATAATCAGGTTGAAGAGCTGAGTTGATTTAGCCATGTCCGTCTGTCTGTCTGTCCGTCTGTCCGTCTGTCTGTTTGTATGCAAACTAGTCCCTCAATTTTTGAGATATCTTCATAAACTTTGGTGAGCGGGTGTATTTGGGTGTCCGATTAGACATTTGTCGGAACCGGACGGATCGGACCACTATAGCATATATCCTCCATACAACCGATTTTTCAGAAAAAGAGGATTTTTGTAATATCTTACTCAATTTAACAGATTGAAGTTTCAAACTTCACCATATAATTTCGTATATTGCTTATATTGTTGCCTGAAAAAATTTATGAGATCGGTCTTATATATAGTATATATCCCCCACAACCGATTGTTCAGATAAGAAACTTTTCGTAATTGCTGCCCTATTTTAAGAGCTAGAGGCTTCAAATTTCAACGAATGCTTACGTACATATCATATATTGTTGTCTGAAAAAATCATACAGATCGGTGGTATTAATAGTATATATATGGTGGTATATATAGTATATATATATAGTATGTATATATATATATATTTTCGCAATTTTAGCCCCATTTTAACAGCTAGAAGCTTCAAATTTCAGCGAATGCTTACGTATATGGCATATATTGTAGTCTGAAAAAATCATAGAGATCGGTTGTATATATAGTATATATCTCATACAACCGATTGTTCAGATAAGAAACTTTTCGCAATTTCTACCCCATTTTAACAGCTATAAGCTTCAAATTTCACCGATTGCTTACGTATATAGTATATATTTTTGTGTCAAAAAATCATAGAGATCGGTGATATATATAATATATATATGATGGTATATATAGTATATATATATATTTTTTTTTTGCGATTTCGGCCCCATTTTAACAGCTAGAAGCTTCAAATTTCACCAAATGCTTACGTGTATAGCATATATTGATGTCTGAAAAAATCATTGAGATCGGTGGTAACATAGTATATATCTCATACAACCGCTTGTTCAGATAAGAAACTTTGCGCAATTTCTTCTTCATTTTAACAGCTAGAAGCTTCAAATTTCACCAAATGCTTACGTGTATAGTATATATTGTTGGCTGAAAGAATCATTGAGATCGGTGGTATATATAGTATATATCTCATACAACCGCTTGTTCAGATAAGACACTTTGCGCAATTTCTGCCCCATTTTAACAGCTAGAAGCTTCAAATTTCACCAAATGCTTACGTATATAGCATATATTTTTGTCTGAAAAAATCATAGAGATCGGTGGTATATATATTATATACTTCATATAAACTGTCATTTTTGCCCCTTTTTTACGGATAGAAGCTTCAAAATTCATCAAATTTCATCAAATAGTTACGTTTACGTCATATATTTTTGAAATTCGTGATTCGTAGTCATAGTTTTTACATTCAGACCACAAAAAACGTGAAGCTTTGCATCCTCACACAAAGTACCTACCCATTTTTTATTTTATATTTATCTTAAAAATCGTTTAGATATGTTCAAATTTCACCAAATGTTTACGTTTATAGCATATATTGTTTTCTGAAAAATCATAGAGACCGGTGGTACATATAATCTCATACAACCGAGTTTTCAGATAAGAAACTTTGCGGAATTTCTTCCCCATTTTAACAGCTAGAAGCTTCAAATTTCACCAAATGCTTACGTGTATAGTATATATTGTTGTCTGAAAAAATCATAGAGATCGGTGGTACATATATTATATACCCCATATAAACTGTATTTTTTTGCCCCTTTTTTACGGCTAGAAGCTTCAAAATTCATAAAATTTCATCAAATAGTTACGTTTACGTCATATATTGTTGAAATACGTGATTCGTAGTCATATTTTTTACACGCAGACCACAAAAAACCTGAAACTTTGCACCCTCACACAAAGTACCTACCTATTTTTTATTTTATATTTATCTTAAAAATCGTTTAGGTATGTAGATTTGTTCACTATATAGTTCTTATCTTATACATCCGATTATTCGGAGATTACGAATGGGATAAGATTATTGTTCAGCCCCATTCATGAAAGGTATGAAGTCTTCGGCACAGCCGAAGACAGTCCCGTCCTTACTTGTTTTTTTATTTATTTAGTGTTTCGCTTTTTCAGAAACTGGTTTTTTGTCTTTCTCCAAGACCGTGGGGTTTTTATTTTCCTATATTTCGAGGATTTTGGTATTTAGGTGACAAAACGTATTGTCATCCCGGTTGAGCCCCCAGTTATTCTATTTGAATAGAATAGAGTAAAGAAATATATTATATGCTGCAGAGTCACGTGCTTTCTTTATTAATAGAAATTCAATACTGATCTACATTTTGTATACTTAGGGCTATTTATAACACTAGGATGCGGCGGCAGATTTGCAGCGGAAAATTGTTTATCAGTCCTTATCCATTGCTTAGGTTATTTACCAATACTTATCTATTGTTAAGGTTGTTTATCAGTCCTTATCCATTGCTTAGGTTATTTACTAATACTCATCTATTGTTAAGGTTGTTTATCAGTCCTTATCCATTGCTTAGGTTATTTACTAATACTCATCTATTGTTAAGGTTGTTTATCAACCCTTATGCATTGCTTATGTTATTTACTAATATTTATCTATTGTTAAGGTTGTTTATTATTATTTATCTATTATTTGTTTGGGGGTAATTCCGTTTCGGTTGCTGTTTGATACGGTTTGTATCGATGATGCATTCGCTGCATGTTATGACGTGTTATGTGGCGACGTCAGCGGTGGCGTTGTAAACATTCCTTAACTCGCGCGTGACGCTTTTAAGATATTACAGTCTAACTCTACGGGAGTTCAGTTCCAGCTGATTCATTTATTTAAATGCGTTTTTTTATTAGAAGTGCAGTAATATTGAATTAATGAGGCACTCACTACGTGTCCACATATTCATGACTACCTTTATTAAAGGTATTGGTTGTTTTCCATGTAACCTGTATATATATGGATATAAGTTTTTTTTTAACATTGCAACGAAACAAAAGAGTACATGGTAAAAGTAAATAGAAATAAACGCGCTAAGGCTGTTAAAATAGTTAGGGTTTTTTTTTTGTTGAAAAATCTGAATTTTTCATTGATGCACCTAGTAGGCCCTTAACAGACTTGTGACATATTTATTAATTAAATAACACACCATTGGGCGTGGTAGTTTTGTATGTACGTTTATGCGCCAAAAATTTGCAAAATATAGGGTAAGACAGAATAGAATGAATAAAGGGTAAGGTTAAACAACAACTAAAACACTTCACTACATACTACCTGTTGTAACACACGAAATTTGAGAAATTTTCTATGCCTTAGAGTTTTCTTTAGGATACCGGAAGTAAGTTTATAGCATAAGTTTAGCTACATTGTTTGTGAGGAATATTGTCCTACAAAATCAATATCAAAACAGATTAAAACAATTTTCATAGAACAAACCTTTATCGTCACTACCCAATAAGTGAAGAAGATATCGAACCCAGTTAACTATCCATGATGAACCAGGTTTTTTCTCTTTTGATTTTGATTTCAGAAGACTGACCGTTACTTAGTTTTAATCTTCTGAGGGTTACCAGGTATTTGATAAATCTATATACTGTTGCTTTTCAAATAAGTTTTTTTCCAGAAATTATTTCTATAGTGAATTATAAATAAAAGCTAAACAAAAGCTGGCCCCTTACCACCGAAATATAGGTGCGTCGGTGGCCATGGATTTGAGGGCAGGAATAGCACCGGGCGTCGCAACAACACCCGCGGCGCCCCTATACATATTCCGCTCTTTTCTTCTTTTATCTTATTTTCTTTTCAATTTTAAGCTTTTTTATGTCTTTGGTTTTCAGCGTTATAACCGGTCATTTCCGGTTCGGCAATTTTTTTTGTGTTTGATTTATTTTTGAATTTCTTTTTGAATGTTTAACGGTCTGTCCGTGACATCCGCTTCGACCGGATGTTGTTTTAAAGTAATTTGCAGCGTTTTGAATGAGTTCTGCGCTTTTTGTCAGTTTTTTTTAAGGC
The DNA here is from genome assembly GCF_040869045.1 of Eurosta solidaginis. Taxonomy (NCBI): domain Eukaryota; kingdom Metazoa; phylum Arthropoda; class Insecta; order Diptera; family Tephritidae; genus Eurosta; species Eurosta solidaginis. The sequence continues at coordinate 137,441,265 of NC_090319.1, forward strand.
ATGATAGGAATTTTTCTGTTTATGGCGCAGAACCCCGCCCAGCTGACATGACTAGCCACAGCAGTGCACCACTAGATCATGCCGACTGCCTTCCTTGCTGCTCCCACTGAAAATCATTTGTTTTTTAATATAGGTAATGAGTCACACAAACGTGTAAAGTATTGAGAGAACCGCATAACTTGACATGGTCTTCTTGTATTTGTATGCGTTTAAATTAGAATCATGTACGTATGTCATATTCTACATTGGCAGTAAAGTACATATCTACTTAATTAAACAAAATTCCGAAAACAAGAGCCGCTTTTTTTGCAGGCTAGTGGTAAGAAAACGCTAGTTAGATTAGATGATTTATATAAAAAGAATTATAAAGACACAGAGAATAGTTATAGTAAAAATGTCAGAACATACAAGCTTGACATGATTGTGCATTAACACTTGCAATACTAGATTTCATAATATGTTTTATATTTGCAAATTCAAATATAACATACCGCCGCGTTTGAACTATCTTTTGGTGCGCAAATGAAAGAGTGAAAAACACGGTATTCTGAGCAGATTTATTTCAATATAATTTACAATACACTAAAGTTCGTTGTTAATCGCGCGTATGGAAGAATGAATTATAATAATAAGAACAGAACAGGAAGTGTCAGTCATCTGTCATATGTGATAGTTGCCAGACGTATGTTGCCAATGACCATTGTGTGGGATTTGCCACATGACTCCCCCGCTAATGACACAGCCGATCAGAAATTTTTACTTGTCTCCCTGATCTAGTTTGTTTTATTGGTGCCTGTGACTCTATTTTATCTTGCTTTTGACAATTTAACTCGTAGTTCGGCTCGTCGGTTTGCTTCTCAGTAAATGCGGGCTTCAGACGATCTGTCAAAACGATTTTGTTTACTCCGTTAATATTGATTTGTTGAAAATGTTTTTTTCCATGTGTTCGTACTTCAAATGGGCCACAGTATGGAGCTTGTGGTGGTGTTTTATGGCCATCGACTCGCACAAATACATACTTTGCATTCGGAAGATCCGGATGTATGAAAATTGATGGTGAATCGTGGAAGGAAGTTTCGCGTGGTCTGATGGTGTTCATTTTACGTTTGAAGAAGTTGATAGAATTGTCCTAGTATTGTGAGAAATTTTCCATAAACCATTTCAGCTGGCGATGCATTCAGGTCGTCTTTCACAACCGAGCGTAGTCCGAGTAAAATGAAAGGTAACTCTTTGATCCAGTCGTAATTTTCCAGTTCCGCTTTCGGTTTGCATGCTGTTGTTCGCAAGTGTTTTACCCCAAGTATCGATTCAGCTTATTGAATAAGGTGGACTCGAACTGTCGGCCTTGATCTGTCGTTATTCTTTTTGGTACACCGAATCGGGAGATCCACCCTGATCCACAGTCTGCGACTGTTTCGGCGGAGATGTTTGAGATGGAGAGGGCTTCGGGCCAACGGCTGGCTCGGTCGATGCACGTAAGTAAATACGTGAAGACTTTAGATTCGGGTAGTCGCCCTACTAGGTCGATATTGATGTGTTCAAATCGGTCACATGTGATATCGTAATGTTCAATGGATGATCTCGTATGTCGATGCACCTTAGTTTTCGGCATTTTAAACAATTACGGACGAATTTTTTACAATCTTTGCGTAAGTTGTCCCAGAAAAATCGTTGCTGAACAAGTTTTGTTGTGCCGCGTACTCCGGGATGGCTCAGGTGTTGCAATTTGCCTATAACGAGATTTCGAAATTGGTTAGGAACGAAAGGGCAAATATGATTACCAGAAACGTCCCAGAATAGCTCTGCCTCCGATCCAGGAATCTTTACTTGTTTGAGCCGGATGCTGGTGTTTTTGTTTTTGAGCAATGTTTTGAGAGAGGTGTCGTTTTGTTGTTCAGCGGCCATTTCTTCGAAATTTATCTCGCCTCCTCCGATGGCATCAATTCTTGATAGTAAATCTGGCACGACATTATCTTTCCCTGGGACGTGACGAATGTGTGTTGTGAATTCGCAAATGTAACTTAATTGTGCTGCACGTCTGGAATATTTTTTTCGCTAAATGTTGTGAACGCGCATGACAATGGCTTATGATCGAAATGTATTTCGAAATCACGTCCGTGCAATAGGTACTCAAAATATTTTATTGAGCGAGAAATTGCGAATAATTCTCGGTCGTACGTTGGATACAGGATCTCTGCATTACTTAACCGCTTCGAAAAAAATCCCAGTGGCTTGTACTGACTATTCTCAACTTGATGAAGTACTCCCCCAATAACAGTAGAGCTGGCGTCTGTTGCCAGAATTAATTTAGCGTTTACTGCTGGGTGCACGATCACCGACGCATTTGCCAGTTGTTTCTTGTATTTTTAAAAGCCTCCCTTGCGTCCTCAGTCCATATGAGAGGTGTTTTATCTTTTTTTTTGTTATGCTTTATTAGTGTTTGTAATTGTTGTTTTGTCTCAGCAGCATCTTTGATGAACTGACGGTAGAAGTTAATCATCAACATAAACCGTTTTAAATCTTTCGCAATCGTCGGTTCTTTCAAGGATAGTATTTTTCCCACCTTTTCTAGTAAGGGTTTGATACCGTAACGTGTTACTTCGTGTCCCAAAAATGATATTTTGTTTACTGCAAAGATGCATTTTTCAACGTTTATGCGAATTCCGAATTCGCGCAACCGGCGGAATACACCTCGGATATCTTGTACGTGTTGGTCGTACGACTCTGACGCGATCATCTACGTAAGCGAAAACGTAGTCAAGTCCACGAACCACTTCATGAATCGAACCGTTGAAATGTTTGTGATGCATTTCGAATAAGCTTAATGGTGTTATGATGGTAGTCTTCGGGATATGTGATTCTTCGATATGGACTTGATGATATGCGTTTCTCAAGTCGATGCGGCTCAATATCTTTTTTCCATGCAATATATTCTTAATAAGTCTTGCACGTGTGGCACTGGATACTTCTCCCGGCTTCGTACGGGCATTTAATTGGCGGTAGTCCCCACACGGTCGTCAATCGCCATTGTTTTTCTGCGCCATGTGGAGTGGCGAAGCATAATTTGATTTAGAGGGTCTGCAAATTCCCAGTCGAAGCAGCTCGTTGAATACCTTCTTCGCTGTCTGCAATTTTTCGGGTGATAGCCGTCTTGCTTTTGCAGTCACTGGAGGACCAGTAGTTTCGATGGAGTGTGTTACGTTCGCCCTCTCTTTTACCCGAAACAATGGCTCATCGTCGAGCAAGCCTTTGAATTCCGTTAGCAGAAACGAGCATTTATAGTTACTTGTTGCAAGGACGTTGCAAGAACTTCACCCTTAGAAGACAACCCTGTCATTGGATCGATCAGACATTTGCGTTTTATGCAATGTTTTAGTTTCCGTATAGAGTGATCAGCACCAGAATCTATTAAAACATCAGTGTCGGTTAGGTTGTCGTGGATAAACAGGCGTTTAGATGGCGTGCATAGCGTCGAAGCCTGTGTCGAAACTGCACACGTTAGTTTTTTTGTATTGAATTGAACGACCACGGTGAACGACAGTTTTTCGCATTGTCTCCCAGTTTGCGGTGATACCAGCATACGTCGCTATTATCGTCATCTTTTTTGTCGCTCGCTTATTGTTTGTTGACCGGCCCCGTTTTCGATACGGTGTGTGTTCTCGCCGAGTAGATCGCTTTAGCGATTCGATTGCACTTAGCCGATTGGATAATTCTTCTAATTTTTGTGGGATTATTTCTAACGTTTGTTCCAATGGCGCGGTTTTTTCAACGCTGGAAATGGTTAATTTGTCTGAAACTTCCCACATTCGGTCGGCGATCTGTGCGAGGTCATCTAACTTATCTTTGGGTGCGGCCAAAACAGTTCTCGTCGTTTGTGAAAGCTGATAGATGTGTACATAAAGTCCAACGTGGATGAAAAGCTGCTCTCCACAACACAGCATGCGTACACCAAAGGCAAGTCGGTAGACACCGCATTGCATAGGGTGGTAATTACATATAGAAATCCCTGGAACATAACGAGTATGCTCTAAGAGTCTTCTTGGACATTGCCGGGGTTTTCAATAATGTTTCTAAATGGGCGATTATGGATGGTCTTAATTACAATAAAGTACATCCCGCCTTAATCAGATAGATCGGCTGCATGTTAAATTGCAGGAAGATTACAACACAATGGGGATTGTACGCGGCCACGAAATCAGTGGACAGGGGCACGCCGTAGGGAGGGGTGCTATCACCTCTGCTGTGCACGCTGGTCATCAACCAACTGCTCAGGCGATTCGATGAGAGACCCGTAAAACTTACAGCTTACGGAGATAACGTTGCAATTGTCATAAGTGGAAAGCGCCTTCCAAAGATTAGTTCTTTGATGGATCGGGCGCTTCGGGATATTCATACCTGGGTATCTAATGTCGGGTTGAAAGTCAATGCGGAGAAGACGGATATGGTCTTGTTTACAAAGAGGTACAAGGTCCCAAATTGGACCAGGACTAAGTTAGGAGGGGTGACCTTACAGGAGAAACCTTGCACAAAATATCTAGGAATCATCCTAGACAGTAAGCTGTCATGGAAGCTCAACGTGGAGGAGAGGGTGAAGAAGGCCTCAACGGCACTCTATGCATGTAAAAGAATGCTGGGGTGTACGTGGGGTGTATTGCCCTCTCTTTCTCATTGGGTTTTTACAGCGATTGTAAGCCCTATTCTATACTATGGAGTTCTTGTTTGGTGGAAAGCCACAGAAAAAACAACATACCTCAAAAAATTAGAGGGAGTATGCAGACTATCGTAGCTGAGCATTACGGGATCCCTGAAAATAACCCCGATAGATGCACTGTATGCCATTCTGCACATTCCACCTGTAGACCTGGTAGCAAAGAACATAGCATTAACAACTGCAACCAGGCTCGGTGCCTAGGGGCAGCTTGAGCGCCGACCATATCGCCATAGTAGTATAGCGTCATCAATCACAAGACGAACAGACTACCTGATTCCCTATCTGCACTTCGAGGGAGATCTTAAGGCTACAATAGAGGTGGCCGGTTGGCACAAGGGTGCGCAAATGGCGGACGAGGCGATACATGTGTACACAGATGGTTCCAAAGTAGTGGAAGGAGTAGTGTCTGCGGTATACTGTGTTGATCTGGAATTAAGCAGATCCTACAGGCGGGTTACTGTAGCGTTTTCCAAGCGGAAATATTAGCCGTAACCAAAGCAGTAGAAACCCTGGAAGAGAATAGCTTAAGCTGCAATCGTGTTAACTTTTATATTGACAGTCAAGCATAAATTAAGGCAATAATCTCGCATAGCACAGCATCTAAATGCGTGTTAGAGTGTAAGCAGTCTCTGGAGAGAAATGGACAGTGAGAAGCATACATCTATATTGGGTCCCAGGGCATGTGGGAATAGATGGGAATGAAAAAGCGGACGAACTAGCTAAAAAGGGCCCATCCCTTGAAGCTTGCTCATTAGACGTCCCCATTAGACTGGGCGAGATTAAGCGAAGGCGAGAGGTGCACATGATCGACCAAGCAGGAAAGGGGTGGGTTCAAGTGCGGGCATGTAAAGTGTCGAAGATTATGTGCAGGTCTTACAACCTTAGACAAACAAAGTTGCTTCTATCATTAAAAAGAGAGGACTGTAGACTGATGACGGGTATTCTGACTGGACGCTGCCTTCTGGCGTCACATGCCTAGGTTTTTCAGTTTGGTGGTTAAAACAAAAATCTTCCACATGATAAGGTTTTTCAGTTTGGTGGTTAAAACAAACTTCTGGTAACACTCCGGACTCAATCAGTCTATGTGGAGTCCTCATGGACCGGCCAGTTCAACCTAACCTAACCTTGTGAAAGCTTTTTCATCCATAGATTCTTGATGAAATCATCGCCAACGTCTTTCGATTCGAGGGATTTAATTTTTTGTAACGCCTGTGATGACCTCATATCACCTAGTGGCTCGTTGGAATCAACTTCTTGAATTTTATTGTTGCCGATTCTTCTTTGATATGAGTTGTTGCTTCAGTTTATCGTATTTTTCGTCGTTGAATGGTTCAAGTAGCAATTGCCTCACTTGCAGAGCTAATTTGCTTGATAAGTTTGCGACAATGTGCAAGGATTTTGATTTGTTTGAGGTTAATTTTCGTGCCTCAAAATATGAGTCTACAACGACGAACCATAGTTCCGAGTCGTTTTCATAAAACTGCGGGAATTTCAATTCCGAGACAGATGTTATTTGGTTTGCCGAGGATATTCCATTCTGTTCTGACGACTGCTGTGCACTAATGGACAAAGCTTCGTTTAATTGAATTTTGAGCGATTCAATTTCTTCAGCAAGTTCTTCGCTGGTAGGCATTTTGCTTTAATTCACGTCCAATATTCGATTTTAGCAAAATATTCTTTTGTCGGGGTCACCAGTTTTTGGTGCGCAAATGAAAGAGTGAACAACACGATATTCTATAACTGATTGAGCAGATGTATTTCAATATAATTTACAATACACTAAAGTTCGTTGTTAATCGCGCGCATGGAATGAATTATAATAATAAGAATAGAACAGGAAGTGTTAATCATCTGTCATACGTATGTTGCTAATGACCATTGTGTGGGAGTTGCCACAATCTAATTATGTATGATACGTTCAACTTTAAATTACATTTGATTTTTTTTTTAAAACATGACGATTATTAGAAAGAAAACTTAATAATTAACTTCTTGTGTTTACAAAATTGCAAAAAAAAACTTAACAGAGTTAAATTATTATGTTAACGGATTTGAAAAAAAAAATAACAGAAGTAGATTATTAGGTTACAGATTCTACTGTTAACAAAAATTATTAAAAGTGAGCAATCTTAACATAATTGAAAAATATGTATTTACGAGTCCTCGTTTTCGCAAAATAAATCTCCTCTGGTAGGTAGAACGCATATTTTTGCTATTGGCCGTTTGTATTCACCATTAGGCGTTTTCACTGTGACGACCCGTATGCGACCGCCAGCTTCTGAATGACATCGAACTACCCTGGCTAGTGTCTACTGTGTGAGAAGGGTAGCTTCGTTGAATACAACAACAACATCTCCTTCTTCGAAGTTACGTGACGGGCGAAACCAATTGGTGCGGCGTTGTAAACTCAGGAGATACTCGGCTCTCCAACGACGCCAGAAGTGCTGTCTTATAGATGATATTAACTGCCACCGTTGCTGGAGATTTCCCCGGAAGTCTTGACCCTCAGGCTCCGGGATAGACTTAAGCGATTCGTCCGAGTTCGTTACGTGGGCCACGACTTTGTTGCTAACGCCCATATCAGTTGTATGCTGCTTCGAATGGTATGTACCCTTCAAAAAGTTAGGACGGTTCCACCAAAGCTCATGACACAGTCGATCGGACGGCGACATACCCCTGGACGCGTAGTCAGCTGGATTCAACTCGGACCTTACATGATGCCAACACTCTGGAGGCAAGATCCCTTGGACGCCGGCAACGCGGTTTGCGATGAAAGTAACCCATCTACTAGGGTGTGCTTGCAGCTAACGTGATGGTTGACTCCGCCCAAGCATACAGGGTAGCGGAGATCACACCAACTGCTCAAAATGTTTCGTACTAATTTTGCAGCTAAATACGCCGCACAAAGTTCTAGACGCGGCAAAGTCGTTGATTTAAGCAGTTCAGTGAGTGATCCAATTGCTCTACATCCAAGCCAGCGATCTATCTTCAATTCTTTTAGTTTTTGCAGCTGGAAACGATGATCGAGCCACGACCTTGCGATTAAATCCAGTATCAAATCGTCCCACCCAACTGCGGAATGCCAAACATCTTGGAAGCAGATTTTGGAGTTGATCGTTACTGGAGCGAGCAGACCTAGAGGATCAAAGAGAGTGCTGGCATCGGACAGAAACGATCTCTTGGTTATGCTGGATGATTCTTCCTTTAAATCGACTGCAAATATGAAATGACCACCCTCTGTACCCCACATTAGATCCAACGCATGAACATACTTACCGTCGACTACGTAATGCGATACACTTCTAGAGGCTTCAGCGATAGTTGCGTTCAGCTTTTTGCAACTTGTTGCCAACTTTCGAAGTTCGAAACCACCTTCCTCTAGAATCTCCGATACGTTCTCTTGAAGTGATTGCAGTTGATCTTTGCAAGATGCACCGGTGAGTAGATCGTCCATGTAAAAGACGTTCAGAATCGTTGACACGGCTTTTTGCGCATTTGTTGGACGAGCCTTTGGCAGTTTGTCGCAAAGCCTTGACGGCCAAATGGGACGCGACCGCCACACCATACGTGACGCGAAGCATGCGGTAATCCTGAATCGGCGATGATGGATGAGGCCTCCAAACGATTCGTTGCAAGTCGACGTTTTTCGAGGCGATATCCGCAGTTATTGCATTGGAAAACGCAGCATCACGGCATATAGGTCGTTTTGCAACTGCGGTCCAACAAACAGCGCGTCGTTAAGCGAGTTGCCAGATGTCGTTTTGGCGGAAGCGTTAAAAACAACACGCAGCTTCGTCGTGACGCTAGACTCCTTGACAACTGAATGATGCATTGTTCATCGGTTGAGGTATTGCTTCCATGTGACCCATCTCCAAGAACTCTTACATGAACTCGTTGTAACGCGATCTCAACTCGTTGTCATGCTCCATCGTGCTTAGCAGGCTGCAAACAGCAAAATTACGTGATTCGCCCAACAGAACATCAAGCATCAGCTGTAACTCCACTATAAAGCGACTGTCGTGCGACCTTTTATGAGTAGAGTCGAAGTGATCTTCGCAGAAGCGCTCTTCGTTTGTGAGATGAGCTTTGCGGAGAAATTTTTCGAGTTCCCATAATCTATTTAGCGCGCGATCGCAGTGCAATACCTGTAAGTTACGTCTTCGCGAGGACGAAATATCAACGCTTCCACACAAAGTCCAGCCAAATACCGTTTTTTGCGCCATCGGAGTGCCAGATGGACCTTAGTAAAGCTCGGAGGAGATTAGATGATTCATGAGGTCCATACCAACCAAATATCGACGCGACCAGGTTTGTTGAAATACGGATCAGCTAGAAATAAGCCGCGAATATGTGGCCATTCAGGGGTATCTAGCAGAGCTGATGAAGAATGAAATCATTTGCTTTTTGAAATTATAGCTTTTCTACAATCAGTATTTCACAATTTTTTCTTCATACGAGAATTATGCTTTCATTTCTTTAATTCTGCAATCATGCAGAGAAATAAGGATTTCATTCAGCACCGCTTGAAATTAAAAAGAATGCTAAATCAGAGTGCAGAAATAAATGTACTGAAATCAATGAGTGCACTCAGGTGATTTCATATTTTTGGTTTGTGAAGTCATGCATTCAGTACCAATCACTTGCTACAAAAATGCGTAAATAGTACCTAAAATAGTACGAAAAAATTTTAAGTTCCATTTCATGAAAGCTTAGTTTTAAAAATTGATTGAAAAAGTTTTTATGAAGATAATTAGCGTGAGAAGAGTTAAAACAACTTGCTGAAGAGCATTAAGCTTGGCAATTTTAAAAATGTTGAGTTATATTGAAATAAAGTATCATTCCGGGAAGTTGAACATTCCTGGTTTTCGTAATACATTTTTTTTGGAGCTGCTGATATAGTGATTTTTTTATTTGGGCATATTTAATTAACCCTCGGAGCATATTTGGTGATTCATTTTGTTAGGTTTCTTAACAAATTTTGCTCGCTTTTTTCGAAGGAGCCCTTGAAATTCGCTGCCACAGCTTTAAAAAAATAAAGCTAAATGGAAAATAAATGCTTATCAAAATTTTAAGCTATTGCATAGATTTTATCGCGGGCTTGGCGACTAAATCAAAAAAAACCGTAACGGATATTTGTCAAAAAAGGTTCGAAAAGGTTCGGTGTTAGCAAGAGGCCAAATACATAAAATTGGATCTCTATCATAAAGTTAAAGTTAAAGTTAAAGTCAAAGTCAAAGTTAAAGTTAAAATTAAAGTTAAAGTGGAAGTTAAAGTTAAAGTTAAAGTTAAAGTGAAAGTGAAAGTTAAAGTTAAAGTTAAAGTTAAAATTAAAGTTAAGGTTAAAGTTAAAGTCAAAGTTAAAGTTAAAGTTAAAATTAAAGTTAAAGTGGAAGTTAAAGTTAAAATTAAAGTTAAGGTTAAAGTTAAAGTTAAAGTTAGAATTAAAGTTAAAGTGAAAGTTAAAGTTAAAAATAAAGTTAAAGTTAAAGTTAAATTTAAAGTTAAAGTTAAATTTAAAGTTAAAGTTTCTTGCACTTTTAATGTTTTTTATGTTATTAGTAAAAATAATATTATATATATACGTGCTCACCGTACAAGTTTCTGAGGTCTCGAAACTGCGTTTTAGAATTTTTTTAGTTTCCGAATAATAGCAACATGTGCCGCCAATTGGGTTAATTAATATGCCAACAAATTCTAAAACTTCACCTTATATTAGGGATGTTAATATCTTATAATTTCGGAACCCCGGGAATTTCGGGATCTTATATTGTAATTAATACCGGGATTAAATATTCTTTAGCTTTCAAAAACCTAGCCTACGAAAGTGCACAATATTATTTAGGATGACCTTTTATGTATCAAATCATAAGGGTTAAAATTAATTCAGAAATAAAAAGGTTTCAAACTTCGTTGCATAACATTTACAATTTAAACTAACAATCACATATTTTGAAAAAAAAAAAAAAATATATATATACATTGTATAATAAGACCATGATTTCTTGAGAACCTTTAATCTATTGTGATCTTATAAGTCAAAGAAATTTCATAACATCCCACTTATGTGTATGTTCTACTTTTAATACTAAGCAACATTCAAAAACTTCAAAAAGTATTCCTACATTCAAATAAGTACTACTACTTTTTTTTTTTTAAGTACTACTACTATAGGCTTGTATGTATTTGTGTGTATATGTATGTACGCATGCTAAATTAATATTGAATTAGGTATGCCTTATAAAGCGGTTTTCTGACGGCAAGTAATGTTTCTTAAGAAATTTGGAGTCCCGAAAATGCTAGAATTTGTATTAAAGGTAAAGTCTCTGAATTTACGTCGTTAGCATGCATGTTTAGGCAATTGTCAAATAAAAATAAAAAATGTATTCAAATAATTTTACACACCAAGCGCATGTTTAGTCAATTGTCAAATAAAAATAAAAAATATATTCAAATAATTTTAAACACCAAGCGCACCAGTAGGAAATGAGCGTATGTATGGCAAAGTTTCTGCAATCCTATCTAATGGGGATTTCTTTTCTTTCTTATTGTTACTATTTAATAATGTAACGATCACTAAATTTGTACAAAATGATGCTTTTTTGGACAATATTTTATTAAATGAGGACGCAAACTTCCGGGAGAGCTGCAAAAATCATGCAATATTTATTACAGAAAAGAACACAAACGTGTCCACTGCCAAGAGTGGGGTAGGGTTTTATAAGTTTGATTCATAAACTTCCCCCTTTAATTGAATAATTGAAGTCTAAGCACTTCCGCAGTACTACTTTTACAATTCTTTTTGCATACTGACGGCCCCACTGTACACATTAATTCTGCTTAACCGTTTCCCCAACATTTTTTTCAGAAAAATATACGTACTTATTCTCAGTACTAAGAAGTTGTTTTCATAATATCAACCAAAGTAGAAAATTATGATTCTTATTGTACGTTTTAGCACCACCAATTAAGGACTTAAAGGATTCAAGTTTTTTATTACTTCCTTTTAAATGATCACATCAAATAAATGGAGCATTTTAGAAAAATTTTCTTTTGAAAAAAAAGTGTTCAGAGCGGAAAGAGTTTTTTTATATATTTTTCTTATGGACGTTGTGACACCACACTGCTCTCAAGTCGTCAAATGAAACCAGGCTAATCCTGTTTATGCCGAGTAGTTGTAAGGCAATGGTTTGTTAACCGTCGAAATCTAAAACTGCTCAGCTACAGAGAAACCCTCATCAGCTATGTAAAATAAATGCCGTATTAGTAATAAATATACACACATATAATGGATAGAGTTAGTAGAAAATGAATTCAATGTGGTAATGAATACAGTTAGTTATTATTAAGAGAGGAAAGAACAGATTTTTAATGCAAAAAAGCGAGTCCGTAACATAAAATGTGCTAGAGTGGGAGATGTAATTCTGGCACAAACAGCGGAAGGGCTCATTTTGCTCAAAATTTGATATACAATATTTGAGGTAGAGATATCTTGAAGGCCGGCAAGGGACATTAAAGTTGTTTACTTCGCTCAACAGGAATGAGTTAGAGACCGAACCAAATAGTAATTTAATCATAAATACAATTCCAAGCATTAAGAATTGTTTTTGGACTGATTCTAGCCGGTCAATATGAACCTGATAGCTCGGGTTCCAAATTATTGCACCATATTCTAATATCGGCTTGACTAATGTTGTAAAAAGAGCTTTAGTAACATACGGGTTGCTGAATTCTTTATACCATCGCCTTACAAATGCCAGAATACCTCTAGCCTTATTAACAGTTGTAGTAATATGAAGGTTGAAGTTAAGTTTGCTGTCAATATCAACCCTAAGTTCTATAAAACTGTATACATACCTGTTCAAGATTTTAATTGTTAAGAGTGTAGGAAGCTGGCTGAAGTAATCTACATAAATTTGCATTTTTTAAGATTAAGTGGCATATAGTTGATGGTGCACCAATTTACCAATGTGTCCAAATCTGGTTGTAAAATAGACCTTTCTTCGCTTGACGAATAGGATACCAAAAATGTACATCTTCCCTTGCGAGAGAAAAACTAATTATTATTATTAACTTATTTATTTGGGCGAAATCCAAAATTTTCTTGCTAACATATTCTGGGAAAACACACGGCCATATATGTTGTATGAGCAATAAAGTTTCCAATTGGGTAGGTAGTCCAATATTGTACTTATGTCATTTAATGAAATTTTTTTATTTTTATATATTTTTTTGCTTATGACAATAGAAACAAGTAAGGAAGGGACTGTCTTCGGCTGTGCCGAAGACTTCATACCTTTCATGAATGGGGCTGTACAATAATCTTATCCCATTCGTAATCTCCGAATAATCGGATGTATAAGATAAGAAATATATAGTGAACAAATCTACATACCTAAACGATTTTTAAGATAAATATAAAATAAAAAATAGGTAGGTACTTTGTGTGAGGGTGCAAAGTTTCAGGTTTTTTGTGGTCTACGTGTAAAAACTATGACTACGAATCACGTATTTCAACAATATATGACGTAAACGTAACTATTTGATGAAATTTTATGAATTTTGAAGCTTCTAGCCGTAAAAAAGGGGCAAAAAAATACAGTTTATATGGGGTATATAATATATTAGCCGTGTTTTTTAACACGCGTATATCCGTTTACGCTTAAACTTTATATTGACTGCTAGTCGACAAACTATAAATACACCTCTGAAATTGCTGCGCATAAATTTTGTCCTACTAAATTTCAATACGCTTTATACTCAGATGTAACTGAAATATGTGTCTTTGTTTCACCCTCTACACTAATTCTATGTATTCTATGTGTGTCCACAATTCATCGCAACTGATTCACCTATATGTTATACCCTATGGCCATCAGAGCGTTGCGTCTCCGCTTTTCGGTACACCCTGTTGCTGTAGCTAGTTGTTTAACCACAGCCGCTAGATGGGGCTCCTAAGCATTATCTAAGCGAAGATAGGCGTTTTTTAACACGCGCAAACGAAACGTATACGCGCGTGTTAAAAAACACGGCTATTGTTACGAATTTACTTGCAAATCCTCTTATTTGCAATCCTCTGCTAAGTTCGAATCACTAAACTGTTGAATAAATAACTCCAATATTGAATAATAGAAAAATGGCCTTTATTAAAGTACTTCACAATAACACTTATAATTTGCTACTCGCTGGCTTAATAACCAAACTGATTGATAACTCAAATTAAACTCTACTATTGGCCGCCAGATCGCGTGCTTAATCAATAACTGATTGAGTGCTCAACTCAAACTGAATTACAGCGCCTCTACATCTGTCGCCTTTTATACTCTTTGGTTTCCTCGTTCGCCTATTCTAGACGCTTCCAGAATCGACTAGTCCACTATCTCTCAAACTTCTCAGCTGTAACTTCAATTGCACGATTTTATAGCTTCTCTCATACCCCATGCTTGTATGTGTGAGCGACACTTCCACAATTACAATTGCCTACATTTAGGAGCATCTCAAATAAGATGTTTTCATATGGTTGTGCATTGCTTCTCAGCTGCGTGTACCTACATATGTGTAGACATAATGATTGATTCGTTTATGTAGATACATAATGATTGAATTATTGATGTGAATGTTTGTAGTTTACAGTCTCTCGCGCACACATAGGCGTAAATGCATCTGTGTGTGACATCTCTCGGCTGCCTTATATATGTGTATACATGATTTGATTATTGACGTAAATACTGCTTAGCATGGCCTTAGTGATGGTATAGCTTAGTGATGCTAATATCCGTGACAATATGTACCACCGATCTCTATGATTTTTTCAGACAACAATATATGCTATATGCGTAAGCATTTGGTGAAATTTGAAGCTTCTAGCTGTTAAAATGGGGCAGAAATTTCGCAAAGTTTCTTATCTGAACAATCGGTTGTATGAGATATATACTATATATACCACCGATCTCAATGATTTTTTCAGACAACAATATATACTATACACGTAAGCATTTGTTGAAATTTGAAGCTTCTAGCTATTAAAATGGGGAAGAAATTGCGCAAAGTTTCTTATCTGAACAATCGGTTGTATGAGATTATATATACCACCGGTCTCTATGATTTTTCCAGAAAACAATATATGCTATATACGTAAACATTTGGTGAAATTTGAACATATCTAAACGATTTTTAAGATAAATATAAAATAAACAAGTAAGGAAGGCTAAGTTGGGGTGTAACCGAACATCACATACTCAGTTGAGAGCTATGGAGACAAAATAAGGGAAAATCACCATGTAGGAAAATGAAACTAGGGTAACCCTGGAATGTGTTTGTATGACATGTGTATCAAATGGAAGGTATTAAAGAGTATTTTAAGAGGGAGTGGGCCATAGTTCTATAGGTGGACGCCATTTAAGGATATCGCCATAAAGGTGGACCAGGGCTGACTCTAGAATTTGTTTGTACGATATGGGTATCAAATGAAAGGTGTTAATGAGTATTTTAAAAGGGAGTGGGTCTTAGTTCTATAGGTGGATTCCTTTTCGAGATATCGCCATAAAGGTGGACCAGGGGTGACTCTAGAATGCGTTTGTACAATATCGGTATCAAACGAAAGGTGTTGATGAGTATTTTAAAAGGGAGTGGGCCTTCGTTCTATGGGTGGACGCCTTTTCGAGATATCGCAATAATGGTGGACTAGGGGTGAGACTAAAATTTTTTTGTACGATATGGGTATCAAATGAAAGGTGTTAATGAGTATTTTAAAAGGGAGTGGGCCTTCGTTCTATAGGTGTTCGCCTTTTCGAGATATCGCCATAAAGGTGGACCAGGGGTGACTTTAGAATATGTTTGTACGATATGGGTATCAAATGAAAGATGCTAATGAGTATTTTAAAAGGGCGTGGAGCTTAGTTCTATAGGTGGACGCCTTTTCGAGATATCGCCATAAAGGTGGACCAGGGGTGACTCTAGAATGAGTTTGTACGATATGGGTATCAAATTAAATGCATTAATGAGAGTTTTAAAAGGGAGTGGTGGTAGTTGTATATGTGAAGGCGTTTTCCAGATATCGACCAAAATGTGGACCAGGGTGACCCAGAACATTATCTGTTGGATACCGCTAATTTATTTATATATGTAATACCTGCCAAGATTTTAAGGGTTTTTTATTTCGCCCTGTAGAAATTTTTCATTTTCTTCTACATAATATGGTAGGTGTCACAACCATTTTATAAAGTTTTTTCTACAGTTATATTTCGCGTCAATAAAACAATCCAATTACCTTACCATGTTTCATCCCTGTTTTCGTATTTGGTATAGAATTATGGCATTTTTTTCATTTTTCGTAATTTTCGATATCGAAAAAGTGGGCGCGGTCATAGTCGGATTTCGTTCATTTTTCATACCAAGATAAAGTGAGTTCAAGTAAGCACGTGAACTAAGTTCATTAAAGATATGTCGATTTTTGCTCAAGTTATCGTGTTAACGGCCATGCGGAAGGACAGACGGACGACTGTGTATAAAAACTGGGCGTGGCATCAACCAATTCCGCCCATTTTCACAGCAAACAGTTAGCGTCATAAAATCTATTCCCCTACCAAATTTCAAAAGGATTGGTTAATTTTTGTTCGATTTATGGCGTTAAAAGTATCCTAGACAAATTAAATGAAACAGGGCGGAGCCACGCCCATTTTGAAATTTTCTTTTATTTTTGTATTTTGTTGCACCACATCATTACTGGAGTTGAATGTTGACATAATTTACTTATATACTGTAAAGATATTAAATTTTTTGTTAAAATTTTACTTTAAAAAAAATTTTTTTTTAAAAGTGGTCGTGGTCCTTCTCCGATTTTGCTCATTTTTATTAAGCGTACATATAGTAATAGGAGTAACGTTCCTGCCAAATTTCATCATGATATCTTCAACAACTGCCAAATTACAGCTTGCAAAATTTTAAATTACCTTCTTTTAAAAGTGGGCGGTGCCACGCCCATTGTCCAAAATTTTACTAATTTTCTATTCTGCGTCATAAGTTCAATACATCTACCAAGTTTCGTCGCTTTATCTGTCTTTTGTAATGAATTATCGCACTTTTTCGGTTTTTTGAAATTTTCGATATCGAAAAAGTGGGCGTGGTTATAGTCCGATATCGTTCATTTTAAATAGCGATCTGACATGAGTGCTCAGGAACCTACATACCAAATTTCATCAAGATACCTCAAAATTTACTCAAGTTATCGTGTTAACGGACGGACGGACGGACATGGCTCAATCAAATTTTTTTTCGATCCTGATTATTTTGATATATTGAAGTCTATATCTATCTCGATTCCTTTATATATGTACAACAAACCGTTATCCAATCAAACTTAATATACTATGTGAGCTCTGCTCAAATGAGTATAAAAATAGGTAGGTACTTTGTGTGAGGATGCAAAGCTTCACGTTTTTTGTGGTCTGAATGTAAAAACTATGACTACGAATCACGAATTTCAAAAATATATGACGTAAACGTAACTATTTGATGAATTTTGAAGCTTCTATCCCTAAAAAAGGGGCAAAAATGACAGTTTATATGAAGTATATAATATATATACCACCGATCTCTATGATTTTTTCAGACAAAAATATATGCTATATACGTAAGCATTTGGTGAAATTTGAAGCTTCTAGCTGTTAAAATAGGGCAGCAATTGCGCAAAGTTTCCTATCTGAACAATCGGTTGTATGAGATATATACTATATATACCACCGATCTCAATGATTTTTTCAGCCAACAATATATACTATACACGTAAGCATTTGGTGAAATTTGAAGCTTCTAGCTATTAAAATGGGGAAGAAATTGCGCAAAGTTTCTTATCTGAACAATCGGTTGTATATGATATAGACTATGTATACCACCGATCTCAATGATTTGTTCAGACATCAATATATGCTATACGCGTAAGCATTTGGTGAAATTTGAAGCTTCTAGCTATTAAAATGGGGCCTAATCGCAAACAAAAAAATATATATATACTACATATACCATCATACTATATATACCATCATATATATATTATATATATCACCGATCTCTATGATTTTTTGACACAACAATATATACTATATACGTAAGCAATCGGTGAAATTTGAAGCTTAAAATGGGGTAGAAATTGCGAGAAGTTTCTTATCTGAACAACCGGTTGTATGAGATATATACTATATATACAACCGATCTCTATGATTTTTTCAGACAACAATATATGCCATATAGGTAAGCATTCGCTGAAATTTGATGCTTCTAGCTGTAAAAATGGGGCTAAAATTGCGAATATATATATATATATACTATATATATATACTATATATACCACCGATCTGTATGATTTTTTCAGACAACAATATGTGATATATACGTAAGCATTCGTTGAAATTTGAAGCCTCTAGCTCTTAAAATAGGGCAGCAATTACGAAAAGTTTCTTATCTGAACAATCGGTTGTGGGGGATATATACTATATATAAGACCGATCTCATCAATTTTTGCAGGCAACAATATGTGCAATATACGAAATTATATGGTGAAGTTTGAAGCTTCAATCTGTTAAATTGAGTAAGATATTACAAAAATCCTCTTTTTCTGAAAAATCGGTTGTATGGAGGATATATGCTATAGTGGTCCGATCCGGCCGGTTCCGACAAATGTCTAATCGGACACCCAAATACACCCGTTCACCAAATTTTATGAAGATATCTCAAAAATTGAGGGACTAGTTTACATACAAACAGACAGACGGACAGACGGACAGACAGACAGATGGACATGGCTAAATCAAATCAGCTCTTCAATCTGATTATTTCGGTATACTTAATGGTGGGTCTATCCATTTTCCTTTAAGGACTTACAATTTTGGGTTTCGTGACGAAATTAATATACCATTTCATTTTCATGAAAGGTATAAAAATAGGTAGGTACTTTGTGTGAGGATGCAAAGCTTCACGTTTTTTGTGGTCTGCATGTAAAAACTACGACTACGAATCACGTATTTCAAAAATATAAGAAGTAAACGTAACTATTTGTGAAAATTGATGAATTTTGCAGCTTCTATCCATAAAAAAGGGGCAAAAATGACAGTTTGTATGAAGTATATAATATATATACCACCGATCTCTATGATTTTTTCAGACAACAATATATGCTATATACGTAAGCATTTGGTGAAATTTGAAGCTTCTAGGTGTTAAAACGGGGCAGAAATTGCGCTAAGCTTCTTATCTGAACAATCGGTTGTATGAGATATATACTATGTATACACCCAATCTCAATGATTTTTTCAGACATCAATATATGCTATACACGTAAGCATTTGGTGAAATTTGAAGCTTCTAGCTGTTAAAATGGGGCCGAAATCGCAAAAAAAATATATATATATACCATCATACTATATATACCATCATATATATATTATATATATCACCGATCTCTATGATTTTTTGACACAACAATATATACTATATACGTAAGCAATCGGTGAAATTTGAAGCTTATAGCTGTTAAAATGGGGTAGAAATTGCGAAAAGTTTCTTATCTGAACAATCGGTTGTATGAGATATAAACTATATATTTAACCGATCTCTATGATTTTTTCAGACAACAATATATGCCATATACGTAAGCGATCGGTGAAATTTGAAGCTTCTATCTGTTAAAATGGGGCTAAAATTGCGAAAATATATATATATCCTATATATATATACTATATATACCACCATATATATACTATATATACCACCGATCTATATGATTTTTTGACACAACAATATATACTATATACGTAAGCAATCGGTGAAATTTGAAGCCTCTAGCTCTTAAAATAGGGCAGTAATTACGAAAAGTTTCTTATCTGAACAATCGGTTGTGGGGGATATATACTATATATACGACCGATCTCATCACTATTTTCAGGCAACAATATGTGCAATATACGAAAGTATATGCTGAAGTTTGAAGCTTCAATCTGTTAAATTGAGTAAGATATTACAAAAATCCTCTTTTTCTGAAAAATCGGTTGTATGGAGGATATATGTTATAGTGGTCCGATCCGGTCGGTTCCGACAAATGTCTAATCGGACACCCAAATACACCTGCTCACCAAATTTTATCAAGATATCTCAAAAATTGAGGGACTAGTTTGCATACAAACAGACAGACGGACATAGCTAAATCAACTCAGCTCTTCTTTCTGACTATTTCGGTATACTTAAAGGTGGGTCTATCTATTTTCCTTTAAGGACTTACAATTTTGGGTTTCGTGACGAAATTAATATACCATTTCATTTTCATGAAAGGTAGGTACTTTGTGTGAGGATGCAAAGCTTCACGTTTTTTGTGGTCTGAATATAAAAACTATGACTAGGAATCACGAATTTCAAAAATATATGACGTAAACGTAACTATTTGATTAAATATGCTGAATTTTGAAGCTTCTATCCGTAAAAAAGGGGCAAAAATGATAGTTTATATGAAGTATATAATATATATACCACCGATCTCTAGGATTTTTTCAGACAAAAATATATGCTATATACGTAAGCATTTGGTGAAATTTGAAGCTTCTAGCTGTTAAAATGGGGCAGAAATTGCGCAAAGTTTCTTATCTGAACAATCGGTTTTTTGTATGAGATATATACTATATATACCACCGATCTCAATGATTTTTTCAGAAAACAATATATACTATACACGTAAGCATTTGGTGAAATTTGAAGCTTCTAGCTGTTAAAATGGGGAAGAAATTTCGCAAAGTTTCTTATCTGAACAATCGGTAGTGTGAGATATATACTATATATACAACCGATCTCTATGATTTCTTCAGACAACAATATATGCCATATACGTAAGCATTCGGTGAAATTTGAAGCTTCTAGCTATTAAAATGGGGCTAAAATTGCGAAAATATATATATATACTATATATATATACTATATATACCACCATATATATACTATATATACCACCGATCTGTATGATTTTTCCAGACAACAATATATGATATATACGTAAGCATTCGTTGGAATTTGAAGCCTCTAGCTCTTAAAATAGGGCAGCAATTACGAAAAGTTTCTTATCTGAACAATCGGTTGTGGGGGATATATACTATATAGACGACCGATCTCATCAATTTTTTCAGGCAACAATATGTGCAATATACGAAATTATATGGTGAAGTTTGAAACTTCAATCTGCTAAATTGAGTAAGATATTACAAAAATCCTCTTTTTCTGAAAAATCGGTTGTATGGAGGATATATGCTATAGGGGTCCGATCCGGCCGGTTCCGACAAATGTCTAATCGGACACCCAAATACATCCGCTCACCAAATTTTATGAAAATATCTCAAAAATTGAGGGACTAGTTTGCATACAAACAGACAGACGGACAGACGGACAGACAGACAGACGGACATGGCTAAATCAACTCAGCTCTTCAACCTGATTATTTCGGTATACTTAATGGTGGGTCTATCTATTTTCCTTTAAGGACTTACAATTTTGGGTTTCGTGACGAAATTAATATACCATTTCATTTTCATGAAAGGTATAAAAATAGGTAGGTACTTTGTATGAGGATGCAAAGCTTCACGTTTTTTGTGGTCTGCATGTAAAAACTACGACTACGAATCACGTATTTCAAAAATATATGAAGTAAACGTAATTATTTGATGAAACTTGATGAATTTTGAAGCTTCTATCCATAAAAAAGGGGCAAAAATGACAGTTTGTATGATGTATATAATATATATACCACCGATCTCTAGGATTTTTTCAGACAAAAATATATGCTATATACGTGAGCATTTGGTGAAATTTGAAGCTTCTAGCTGTTAAAATGTGGCAGAAATTGGGCAAAGTTTCTTATCTGAACAATCGGTTGTATGAGATATATACTATATATACCACCGATCTGTATGATTTTTTCAGACAACAATATATGCTATATACGTAAGCATTCGTTGAAATTTGAGGCCTCTAGCTCTTAAAATAGGGCAGTAATTACGAAAAGTTTCTGATCTGAACAATCGGTTGTGGGGGATATATACTATATATACGACCGATCTCATCAATTTTTTCAGGCAACAATATGTGCAATATACGAAAGTATATGGTGAAGTTTGAAGCTTCAATCTGTTAAATTTAGTAAGATATTACAAAAATCCTCTTTTTCTGAAAAATCGGTTGTATGTAGGATATATGCTATAGTGGTCCGATCCGGTCGGTTCCGACAAATGTCTAATCGGACACCCAAATACACCTGCTCACCAAATTTTATCAAGATATCTCAAAAATTGAGGGACTAGTTTGCATACAAACAGACAGGCGGACAGACGGACAGACAGACAGACAGACAGACGGACATGGCTAAATCAACTCAGCTCTTCGTTCTGATTATTTCGGTACACTTAATGGTGGGTCTATCTATTTTCCTTTAAGGACTTACAATTTTTGGTTTCGTGACGAAATTAATATACCATTTCATTTTCATGAAAGGTATAAAAATAGGTAGGTACTTTGTGTGAGGATGCAAAGCTTCACGTTTTTTGTGGTCTGAATGTAAAAACTATGACTACGAATCACGAATTTCAAAAATATATGACGTAAACGTAACTATTTGATGAAATTTGATGAATTTTGAAGCTTCTATCCGTAAAGAAGGGGCAAAAATGACAGTTTATATGAAGTATATAATATATACCACCGATCTCTAGGATTTTTTCAGACAAAAATATATGCTATATACGTAAGCATTTGGTGAAATTTGAAGCTTCTAGCTGTTAAAATGGGGCAGAAATTGCGCAAAGTTTCTTATCTGAACAATCGGTTGTATGAGATATATACTATATATACCACCGATCTCAATGATTTTTTCAGACAACGATATATACTATACACGTAAGCATTTGGTTAAATTTGAAGCTTCTAGCTGTATGAGATATATACTATATATACAACCGATCTCTATGATTTTTTCAGACAACAATATATGCCATATACGTAAGCATTCGGTGAAATTTGAAGCTTCTAGCTGTTAAAATGGGGCTAAAATTGCGAAAATATATATATATATACTATATATATACTGTATATACCACCATATATATACTATATATAACAGCGATCTGTATGATTTTTTCAGACAACAATATATGATATATACGTAAGCATTCGTTGAAATTTGAAGCCTCTAGCTCTTAAAATAGGGCAGCAATTACGAAAAGTTTCTTATCTGAACAATCGGTTGTGGGGGATATATACCATATATACAACCGATCTCATCAATTTTTTCAGGCAACAATATGTGCAATATACGAAATTATATGGTGAAGTTTGAAGCTTCAATCTGTTAAATTGAGTAAGATATTACAAAAATCCTCTTTTTCTGAAAAATCGGTTGTATGGAGGATATATGCTATAGCGGTCCGATCCGGCCGGTTTCGACAAATGTTTAATCGGACACACAAATACACCCGCTCACCAAATTTTATGAAGATATCTCAAAAATTGAGGGACTAATTTGCATACAAACAAACAGACGGACAGACGGACAGACGGACAGACAGACAGACAGACAGACGGACATGGCTAAATCAACTCAGCTCTTCAACCTGATTATTTCGGTATACTTAATGGTGGGTCTATCTATTTTCCTTTAAGGACTTACAATTTTGGGTGTCGTGACGAAATTAATATACCATTTCATTTTCATGAAACGTATAAAAACATCACATCCAGACACAGTGTAGCATTTTCAACAAACATGAGATATAAAGAAAAAAGCTTATAGCCGTCTAACGTAATTAATAGTAATATAGTTACACTATTAACTATTAATAAATAATTACGTTGGTGTCATCTTTTTATATGAACAAACTTTCTAAAAGTCTTGAAAACGATAGAGGTTGTATTTTTCAGTAAAAAAGTGGTCAATTTCGATACCATTCGCTGTCAAAACTTCTAAATTTTCAAAACTATTGCAGGTGCTCCAAGAAAAGAAAAAAAAGTTTTTATAAATAATAATCTGTACAAAATCCCCCCTCTCTCATTGGTTTTGACGGGAAGCTTAGTCAATGCACAGAGACATCACACCCCTAGACCTAGTGGAAATTAACTATCAAATCTTGGTTTATTTTAAGTTATGCATACAATGTCGAAGACTTTGTAAATCGGAAAATTGCTTTTTTAAGTTTTAGAGTAGCTTGTTTTTTTTTTTTGTTTTTTTTTTTTTGTGATAATGACTTTTACTTTTGACTTATACTTAGATACATTGAATGATTTAGAGATGTTGTTGAATTTCGATACATATTTGCTAGTAACAGTATTCAAGACTGTTCCAGATGTGACTTTTACTTCAAAAAGAATTTATCATTAACAAGCTGTAATAAAAGAACTCAAGTTACTTGTGCATGGTGAAATAGACAGAGGTCCAAAATTAAAAATCACTGATTAGTGTAGTTAACCATATCAAGACATGATGAAATAAATGTATTTTTCAAAGGCAAGCTTATATCTGAAAGTGAAATTGTCTCGCAGTCTTAGAATATATATTTGGAGAAGATCAAGAAATGCCGGACCTTTGAATAATACAATCACATTTTATGTGTTTTTGTTATAAAGAGGAACACTGTGCACAACTATTTGACGTCTACCGTTTCAGGTTTTTAAACGCATTTTTCTCCACCTTCATGCACTATAATCTACCAGAAGCACTTCCTTATATTCCTTATTTATGTGGCAATTGATTTCTACTTAACTTTTAAAAAATTATGCTTATCTTTGTAGAAAATACCAAAATACAGTTTTACAATATAAAATGTCAAAACATTGAGTCGGAGTTACCGTCGCTATTGAATGCGAGAACCACATTTTGGATTTATGATTGGAAATTATTCTTTTGGAAATAATATTTTATTCCAAATATGTTTTATTAATGTATTAACTCATTTATTCGTGTTTCTTATTTATTTCAATCAGAACTGAAGCACTTAAAATTTAATTTCATTGATTTGGGGCAAAATTCCCCTAATAAAACTTTTTAGAATCAAACAAAATGTTTTAAATGAAATATGGCAGCCGAGTTATTTATAACTATTTTGACACCTTCAAACCAATCACAGGTATGTTAGCCATCAAAAGTACGAAAGTATCAACCCTGAAATCGGATATTTCAATGGAAGTGGATGAAAAAGTGATTGCAATCAACAAGTTTTGCAATCACTCGTGAGTGGGAGTGCTCTCGATGCATTCACAATCACGCTGAATGCTTTTTTTACAGTCATGCAATCTCTAACGGAATTTTTGAATGGAAAAAATGAAATTGCATTCAAACTTGGCTTATATATTTGAAATCACCCAATCGTATTTGTAAAACTAATCAATCTTGATTTATAACTGTATTGATTGAATCATTTTACAGCTCTGGTATCTAGCCTCTGCGGTGGCAAGTCCGACGTTATTTTTGGCAAAATTAAGTCCGAAGCGTTGTACGCACGCATCAGTATCGAAAGCAGCGTGGGAACCGGAGTCGAAAAGTATACGATCCGCTTGCCAGCGATCAGAACAATCGCGAACCTTTACCAAAGCGGTTGATAATAAAACAGTTTTTTGCGGTACGGGTATTGGAAGGGTTTTGGAACTCAGACACAATGAGATGCATGCAGCGGCGGTTTACTGGCTGACCGAAGAAGTGGTTGTTTGGTTGGGGACAGATGCGGTAGTCGGAGCGGTAGGGGATGCGTGAGCGACATGGGTAGTGGCAGTGCTGGCGGTTGAGACTGAGCCCCATGTAGCAGCATATGATGACGTTGATAACAGATTCGGCACGCGGATGAGCTGTTGCAACGCTCTCTAAAATGGCCTGAACTCAAGCAATACAAGCAAACTTTGGCTTGCTTTATAAATTTGGATTTCGGTGTTGTATCAAGTTTCCGTAATGCCTCACAACGATATCCTGTGCGCTGCATTGCAGCACGTGCATTGCGTGTTGCTTTGCTCAGGAACAGCGTGAAACCTTGGTCGACTTTCGTGCCGATTTGGTCTGTAAAGAAATTAAAATCCGGAGTAATTTCAGTCTTCTTGCTCGCTTTTAATCAAACTCAAAAACACTAAACTGTATCATTTTCTTTTCAGAATTCATTTTACATTTCAACAGAAGCATATTTGATACCTAAAAATATTTCAATAAACAGGTGAACAAGTGTATTTTTGTGAAAGTATTTCACACTCCCTCTATTCTTCGGCAAACAAAAGCTTTTAATTGTGATAAATGACCAGTACGCAATCTCGTTTCATTCTCTTTCTACAATTTTACAATCGCAGGTGAAACAAATCTAATGACTGTAAATGGGCCATGATATTTAGGTCCAAGTTTGGCTGCAAAATTCTCTGCTGCATTCGAAATATGATGTTGCCGAAGTAATACTTGGCCTCCAATTATGTGATTTGGCTTACGTGTCTGCTGCTTTTTTTAAATTTCTGCGAACGATTTGAAATATTTCTTTAAGACGACTTTCGTTTCCGTTTATTGCTTCTGTGGGAAAGCTCGCTTGGCGGTATATTTTGATCGTGGAGGGATGCTGGTAGTCGTGGCTCTACCCTGTACAATATAAGAGGGACTATATCCTGTGGAGTTTGAAACCGCCGTATTGATGGCTAACATAAATTCTGGAAGAAGCTCATCCCACGTCTTATATGCATCGGTGGCGAATTGAGCAATCATAGTTTTAATTGTTCTATTAGCCCTTTCTGTTGGATTTTCCTGTGGCATATATGGAGCTCTATACCGTTGACTAATAACTAGTTTTACTAGAAATTGTTGAAACTTGCGACTGGTGAATTGAGATAAGAAAGTTTTGGGAACTCCAAACCGTGAAAGTATACGTTCACGGAATGCTTTACATAAGATACCTGTATTGGAAATGGAATCAATTCCACCTACTTTGAAAATCTGTCGAAGAATATTAAAAGTGTGGAGTTACCATGTTTAGGACGAGGTAAAGGGCCTATGAAATCAGCACATATCTTTATATTTCTGACATGATTCACACTGCTGTACATAACGTTTTATATCACGATGCATACTTGGCCAATAATATCGAATGTTTAGCCGGATAGTGGTTTTCCTTATTCCCAAGTGACTATCTGTCGGATTGTCGTGCCTTTCTATAATAACTCGAATTCGATCAGGTTTATCAACACAAAGCTTCCATGGAATGCAATCATTATCATCCGTCTGAGTAATAAAACGACGATAGAGTTTCCCATCTTCGATAAAAAATCTTGGATTGGCTTCTCCATTTCCACGAACTTCCTCAATTTTCTTCTTTAACCAATTACATTGTGGAACATCAGATGTTAAACGCAAATCCTCAGTGGATTGACGTGATAATGCGTCGGCAATTGTATTTAATTTACCTCGTCTATAATGCACATCAAATTTATACTGCTGTAGCTCTAAGGCCCAACGCGCAATTCGGCCAGAAGGACTTTCAATAGAGTTCAACCATTTTAAAGCTAAATGGTCCGTTACAACTATCAAGTGATATCCTTCAAGATAATGCCGCATTTTCCTGATGGCCCATATAACAGCTAAGCATTCTTTCTCAGTTGTTGAAAATTCCGCGTTGCTCAAATGTCGGCTTGCGTATGCAATGACTTTTTCTTTTCCATCAATAGTTTGTGTTAAAACTGCACCAACCAATAATCGCTAGCGTCAGTCTCTAAAACGGATTTCTGTGTGAAATCAGGACATGCCAAAACTGGCGCTTCTGTAAGCTTCTTTTTAAGGTCATCAAAAGCCTTTTGTTGATCCTTCTCCCACTTCGATCTTTTCCGGAGCAAGTGATTCAAATAATGAGCAATTTGCGCAATTTCCGCGACAAATCTACGATACCATGAAGTGATACCAATAAACCGACGTAACTCTGGAATTTTTGTGGCGCATGCAAGTTTCTTATAGAGTCACCCTTTTCGGAATCTGTATGAGCTCCATATTCGCTAATTATGTGACCCAAATATTTAGTTTTCCTAGTAAAAAATGAACACTTACCGACATTAATGCGTAGATTTGCTGCACGTGGCCTATGAAATACTTCTGCTAGCATTGCTTTGTGTTCGTCAAAACTTCTATCAGTTACAATTATTTCGTGCAAGTATGCGAAAACAAAAGGTTCGGAGTGTATAGGGGCTTGCTCCACTTCTGTCACGGGTTGTTCCGACCTTGCAGTACAGTCGGAATATTAACTGCGATTACCTCTTCTGCCACCAAACAATCTTCTGACCCGAAGATGCCGGCCTTTAAAAGACAAAGGTCTATGGGAAATGCCTCGAGCGTTTCCAAAAGGCACAAGCCTTCGGTCTCTACTCCCCCTGCCCTGAACAAAGCCTTCAGCGAGGCGGCTAAGGCCAACTTTACGCTGGCGGTTTTCAACCGTACAGTATCCGGGGCCGGCTCGCACTATTCGTGATGCCGGCTGGTACCAGGACAGGGTCAAGCTTGTTTACTGCGTCGATGAGCGCTCGTGCAAGCTCTACAAACTCTCCATAGCTTCGCTGGGACAGCCGTGGCCTGGGGTCAGCTTGGATGCGGTCGGTTTGGAAGAAATTCCGAACAGACCGAGAGTTTGGGCCTGGGTCCCAGACGGCATAGCGGATCCTGGCGAGATGTTAGAAACCATCGCGGAATCAAATAAGGGGCTACCTTCGAGTGATTGGAGGATAGTCCGGGTCGGCGAGACAAGGGCGAAGCAGCGTTATGTTGGTTTCATCATAAACGATGCTTCTCTCCCTTGGCTTGACGAATGTGGTGGAGTTTTAAACTACAGCATCTACTCCATCACGTTGAAAATTCGAAGGGATGGTACTAAAGAAGAAGCACCGGCCGAAGGTAAGCCTGTACCTCAGGGCGAGTAGTTCGACGGAAACACCCCGAGTGGATCCGCTGCCCCTGGCCCTGAGGAGGGAACCGTCTCCGCGCCGGGAGATCTGGTGGGTGGGGATACCGCCTCGAGCGAATCCGCAACTGCCACAACGAATCTCGGGGACCCATACAACACCTTGAGTGGACATGGGCCGATATCGAACTGGCACGCAGCACTCCGGATGCCGAGAGCGATACAGTCTCGGTATCTGAGTTTACGGGCCAGTTCTTTACTGACGTGGATGAGCAACTTTTGCTGGAATCCGACCCGTCGGATGCCGAATTCGACGATACTATCGTAAAGGAGGCATCCGACGTTGCGGATCAGCAGAGGATGGACGTCGATGCTGAAGCCGACCTTTAACGGGCGCGCAGGTACTGCAAATAAACCTGCACCACTCTAAGGTAGCCACGGCTGCCCTAATCTTACGCCTCAGCACAACATACGAGGACGTCGTTCTAGTTCAGGAGCCTTGGGTCGTTGGCAGCGAGGTCTGTAGGCTCTATTCTAAGGACTACCAGCTGGTTACATCGGCCTTTAAAGAGAAGGGACTTGCCTTTAAAGAATTCACGATTGGTATCTTTCTCGACATAGAAGGAGTCTTCAACAACGTTCTCCCAGCAGCGGTCACAAAATCTCTACGTTCACTAGGGGTAGAAGAGCCACTTGTGGAATTCGTCGAGCTCCTTCTAAACAAGAGAATCATTATTTCTGAGCTGGTCAACTCCTCGTTAATAAGGTATACCAACAAAGGACCCCAGGGGGGGCGTTCTTTTGCCTCTACTATGGAACCTGACGGTGAACGCTCTGTTATCTATACTACAGCCCACCGGATGCCAAGTCATTGCATATGCCGATGACATAGCCTTGACAGTTACCGGCAAACACCTTCCGGTGCTTGGCGAACTCTTGCAATATGCTCTTAATCTAACAAATATTTGGTCTAGGGAATTCGGACTCGGCATCAGCAGTGAAACTCATTATACCGGAATTTACCCACCCGTCCCTAAATGGGAGGGAAATGAAACTCTCTACCGAGGTTAAATAACTCGGAGTAATTCTAGACAGGAAGTTAGACTGGAAGCGAAATGTGGAGGAACGACCCCGGAAAGCCAAAATGGCTCTCTACGCTTGTAAGTCGACAATAGGAAAAGGTGGGGTCTCCAACCCCGCATCGTCCATTGGATCTACACGGCAGTGGTGAGACCAATACACTTCTACGCCGTCACCATATGCTGGACGGCACTCGATATCGAATCTAACAAGAGCAAAGTAACGAGAGTGCAGAGGATGGCGGCAATGCTTACTAGAGGTGCCCTTCCCTCGACTTCCACCAAAGCTCTTGAAACCATATTATTCCTTCTCCCCACTGATCTATATGGAAAATACTGTGCCTTCTGTAACGCGGCAAGGCTCAATGCCATCGAGCCATGGAGGGACTGCAGGTTTGGTCACGCCCGGATCCTGAAGCAGGTCCCAGAAACCTTCTTAAAGTTGGGCCATACAATACCGCCCCCTAGCTGGGACCACAAATTCTCCATAAGAATCCCAGAGAGGAACGAGTGCGTAAACGGCAGGGAGCCAGGATCTCACGAAATCTCCGTTTTTACAAATGGCTCTAAACTGAACAACAGAGTCGGCAGCGGAATATAGTCAGAGAAGCTCAATCTAAGCTAAAGCTTACGCTTACCCGACCACTGCAGTGTTTTTCAGGCTGAACTTATAGCTATCTGGGAAGCAGCCCTCTATCTTGCCAACCTGCAGGTGACCAATTTTATTTCAATTTTCTCGGACAGTCAGGCTGCCATAAAATCCATGCAATGCAGCAACACCCCGTCACTAGTGGCGTTGAAGTGCAGAGAAACCCTCAACGAGCTAGCTGAAAAATGCAACTTGAGCATTATGTGGGTTCCTGGCCACTGTGACATTTCAGGAAACTGCGCTGCGGACGAGCTAGCTAAGGAAGGCACCAATCTGCAAACAATAACCTCCTCTGGTTGGGCCAGCCCTCCTCTAAACACCTGCAAGCACTGCTTGCAAACGCCAGATGGGCAATGGAAACTGCATGTAGAATATCCAAGCAAATCTGGCCTAAGCTGGATGAAAAGAGATTGCAATCGGTGATACTGTTAAACCGTATCTATATTAGCCCACTAGTGGGCCTTCTCACAGGTCACTGTCTCATGGGCACTCATGGTGAATATATGGGCCTACAAAGAAATTACTTCTGCCGCAGCTGTAGGGACGAGGAGGAGATAGAAAGCGTAGAGCACTATCTGTGCCACTGTCCCGCACTGTCAGAAACCAGGTAACGATGCCTCCACAGACACTCCTTTGAGGGTCTTGCGGAGCTTGAATCTGCACACACAAACGACATCTTGCGTTTCATCAGGCAAACGCGCTGGTTTAGCCTCGCTGGGGCCTAAACATTCTTCGGAAGTATAGAAATAGGAAATAGGGGCCCCTCGTGGCAGCACAACGGACCACAACGGCCTACGTGAGTCTCCGCTTGGACAGCGGAGGCAGCCACTTCAACCTAACCTATCCTAAAGGTTCGAGATTAGCACCGATTACCTTATCCAATGCACGCTGAAAGGTTGCTGGAGCCGAATGTAACCCGAATGGCATAACGCGCCACTGGAAAAGTCCACACCCAGGTACTGTGAACGCCGTAAAATGTTTACTGTTCACTTCCATCGGTATTTGCCAGTAACCATCCTTCAGATCAATGCTGCTGAAGTATTTAGCATTACGAAGGCGATCAAGGACGTATTGTATTCGAGGCAAAGGGTATGCATCTGGAATAGAATTTGAATTAAGCTGTCTATAATCAATGCACATCCGCCGTTGCCCATTCTTTTTTTAACTAGCACAATGGGCGCACTGAAGGGACTCTGCGAATGTTCAATACACTTTTTGTCAAGTAGCACACCCATTTTTTCGTTAATAATACTTTGCATTGCAGGATTTCGAGGGAAATATGGCTGTTTAATTGGTCGATCATCTTTCATAACAATTTTGTGTGCTGTAATTCGATGTTGCATGTATTTCTTCAAATTTCTTTAATTCTTGTTGGAAAAATTCTTTAATCAACACCTCTTCTGAAATTTCTTCTGCCAATGACACTGCATACGCTCTGTTGGTTTGCTTATTATATCAAATGCTGTAAGTTGAAGTTTTGCATTCCCAAAACTTATGTGAGCTCTCGCTCTTTTAAGAAAGTCCATTCCAAGTATGATGTCATCTACCACCGAATCCATAACGAACCATTGAAAATTTGATAATATTTCATTACAGCGCAAGTCCACTTCTAAAACAAATTTAATTTGCTCTGTAAATCCATTAGTCATTCGAATTTTAAAATGCGCTGGCTTAACTTTGTGATTTAGATTAAAAGTATTAACAAACCTTTGACTGATAAAACTACGCGAAGATCCTGTATGAAGTGTAGCTTCAGTTTTAACATGTTCAAGTTGAATACGGGCTACGGTTTTATTATTGTTATATTGGAGAGTACATACTGATGTGTTTGAGACCTCGATTACCCTCCATTCAATCGACGTCCGCCTTCGTTTCCCGTATCCTTTCTGCAACAGTCCATCGTCCTAATGTTACGGCGACCATAATCCCAACAAAAATAAGTTTTTGGCTTTTGGCAATCCTTTGCGTAATATCCTTCATCACCATAACGATGGCACAAGTTCCTTAAAATATTGGTTGTTGTTGTGAAGTATTGACAGGGCCTTTTAGTTGGTCCGTTTGAATAATTTTAACAACGCTTCTAATTATTTCTTCAAAGTCTTCAGCCAAAGATGTAAGTTGCGTAAGGGAATTGAAATCAGCTCTCTTAATACAAAAGTGGTAATCAGGCTTACAATTGCTGTAGATTCGTTCCAATTTACGATCATCAGGGACGTTTGCATGCCGCATCAAGTCGCATAAACTTAAAACATAATCCTTGGAAGTTTCATTTGGTTTTTCAGGACGAGTTCAAATTTCGTCCTGCAAATTTTCAAACTAACGTGGCAGAAGAGGGAATTTCAGGAAATCGTCCTTGAAATCAATGCAAAATAACCAATTTCGCTTGCAGTTGCGATAGCAGAGCAAACCCTTACCTTTGAGTAGTTCTGGCATCGTCTTCACAACCATATCTTGTGGTAGAGCATAAACTTCACACAGTTCCTCAACTCGTTCAACAAAAGAGATATGATCATTTATACCATCAAACCTGATTGACAATTTTCTGACTCGATCAATAACTGATGAATACCGAACATGGCTGTTAAATATTATATCATTGTCGTTAATTTCAACTGGGCACGCAGTGCCGTTATGGCCAGCTCGTTTCTGTTCTTCACCCGATGATTTCCCTGAATTTTGTTGCGCAAACTCTGTTAACTGTCGTTGAATATCCTCCGTGTGTACGTTGTCGGTAACGAAGGCCGATAAACGTTTGCACATTTCGACTACACTACCGGAATCTTGCATTTGAAAAGTTTGCAGGATACTCACAATCTCGTATCTATGTAAATTATAAATCCAGCTGGTTCCTATTTGCTTGTTGTTGTTGTTGTTGTAGCGATAAGGTTGCTCCCCGAAGGCTTTGGGGAGTGTTATCGATGTGATGGTCCTTTGCCGGATACAGATCCGGTACGCTCCGGTACCACAGCACCATTAAGGTGCTAGCCCGACCATCTCGGGAACATGTATTTTTGAGTAGGCTAGAACGATTTATGTGGCCACATTAAACCTTCAGGCCATTCCCCCCTCCCCACCCCCAAGTTCCATGAGGAGCTTGGGGTCGCCAGAGCCTCGTCTGTTAGTGAAACAGGATTCGCCGCGGATAGGTGAGGTTGACAATTGGGTTCGGAGAAGCTATATATTACGCTGGCAACCTGAAGGGTTGCGTTACACAACCCCTTGAATCTGCTATTTTAGTCGCCTTTTACGACAGGCATACCTACCGCGACCCAGTGGCTTGAGCTCCCGAATGTGTTGTTGAAAGTGATGAACATTCTTGATGGCTCCGGCGCTGTCATTTGTAGCCTTGGGAATAGCATCAATAGCCGTGAGATGCGCTTCCACGATAACCCTCATGACCTTGTAGCGTGATGTGAGTAGATTCCAAGCCTCTTTGTAATTTGCATCGTAAACCATTAATTCGTTAATTATATTTAGTGCATCTTCTTTCAAACAGCTACTTAGATAATGAAGCGTTTGTCCGTCCGCCAAAGCAACATTACCATCAACCAGTGAGCAAAAGGAATCATAAAAATGATCCACTCCGTGGAATCACCCGCGAATGTAAGTCCATTTTCGGTAATCGTATTGCTGCAGACACAGACGCGGTAGCCACAGTGAAACGAAATGGCGTTTCCGCTCGGCTTTCTCCGCGTTTGAAATTGGCCAAAGCTGTTGCATACCAAGTTTCACACTGCTCTCGAACACTTTCTTCTACTGCAGTATTGTAAGCTCCACACGAATTTTCGACAGCGTCATGAGCAGTATTGAAACGCACCCATTGCTCATTCAAAAGTTGCATATAACTGGCGATAATATCCACGTCCATAACAAATGAATCGTCTATGCATTTTGTCATGTACATTTTGATTGCGTCAAGGGCAGAATCGCGAAGTTTCACAAATGTAGACATATTTGTTTTTTATAGTTGCAGGATCTACTAATGTCTGTAGGTTAATTTGCCTTTAAAGTTTGTTACAGAGGGCAGGTAAAATGTACGAATGGTGGAAAGGGCGATGAAAAAAATCTAGGCGATTTGCAGCGGAAAAATGAAAGTGACTAAAAATTGTTGTAATTGCAATGCGGAGTTCAATATTCGTATATTTAAAGCGAAAGGCTTTCAGTTATATACATATATGATTAATTTATTAGCAGGTCATACTTGCGCACGATTCGATGAAACTAGATCGTAACGACCAAAAATGTTGCGGATTACCTCTGCGAATTATTGCTTTTGCGCTGGTAGTATTTTTTCCTTGCGGCTAATACCTAAAGCGGGTTGATCAAACGGCAGGAAATGATTCTGCTATTTTTACGCGGTGTTTTCAGATTAAATGAATACGCGGTAGAATACGTTCATTCTTAATAATAAACAACTTTATTATTTTCAAAAATATACTCAAAAATATCGGAAAACTATGTGTGAACAAATATTTAATAGCCAGCGTTCCATGTATTTTGTTTTGTTAATTCTTTGGTTGAGTGTCAAAAACGTATTGCGCCAGAAGTAGAAATGTCAAAGCAGCTAAAATAAAGAACCAGTTAGCTAATCAACTTCCACCACCTGTATGGCTCCGTGATGAAACTGTTTAGCTAGTTTCAAGCTCGTTTGCAAGAAAAAGCAACTTATCACCCTATTACGGTATGCGACGAATGCCATCCGCGGGGAATGCGAATCGATTAGAAGACCTGGTATTCTCATAACCGATAGGCAATGCAGCTCGCGAATAAAATATCATAGATAAAGCAGTTCGGTGATCCACTGCATTCTAATAACCGTAATAGAAACGCAATAGCTATCATTTGCTCGAAGTGTCATTTGCTAAAAAACTGTTCCGGATTGAAAAGAAAAATTTTAAATAACGCGCAATAAAGTTAAAATAGAATGGAATTCAATAAAAGGTTAGTTATTTTTTTTATATTTTTGATTAAAATTTATGTAATAGTTATATTTTTAAAAAGAAGTCGCACCGCAAATCGCAAACAGTTTACTTTGATGGTTGA
The DNA here is from genome assembly GCF_040869045.1 of Eurosta solidaginis. Lineage (NCBI taxonomy): Eukaryota > Metazoa > Arthropoda > Insecta > Diptera > Tephritidae > Eurosta > Eurosta solidaginis. The sequence goes on from NC_090319.1 coordinate 137,476,662, forward strand.
ACGGATGAACCTCAACGAGTACATCGCCAAAAATATGTCCAAGCAGCCGCCAGACGTGCTCTTAGTTTTTCGAACATCCCTAGGCACCAACTTAGATACGTTGGAACCTCCAACATAGTCCATTACTGAGTGGAAAAAAGTAAGAAAATATGTTACCTATAAACAATTTTGTTAAACTCATGCCAATTTCAAGTATGGTCAGATTTTAAATCTTCCATTAAGAAGAAAATGTCCCACAACCGCACCCAAATGCTAGCAACAAGTGGTGGACCAAACACCACAATAAATATAACTGCCTTGGAAGAGGAAGTTGTGCAGCTGGTATGTCTTGACTTCTGGCAAATACTGTGGCACACACCAAAACCTGCCTCGCCATATAGAAAGCGGTACTAGCGAAACATCCTTAAGTTTTGCGGTGAACAATGCAGAAACTGACATTGCTGGGAGCGAAGAAAACGGCAACCAAGACACTCCTGCAGCTTCGTCTTCGCAGCCACAGCGGAGAACATCACAAAGAAGGAGCCACTTCACGATAACGTGTCATCTGCAATGAAGTCTCAACACAGAAAAATGTAAGATTTGACCAAAAGCATGAAAAAGATGGAAAAAGGAATAAGCAGCCTGAACAGCAACGCTGAAAAAATTTGGTCGGTATTAGCGGACTTAGTTGCAAAAACTTAAAGGCATAACTGAGCAATTCAGAAGTTATTGCGGGACAAGACTCAAGTAAACGGACAACTTTTGCAACTGGAGCTTGAAAGAGTGAATAGTGCGCTACTACAACCGCCTCTTCCACATCCTAATTTGCATCCACCACCCCCCTGCCTCCTGTCTCCATCCCCGCCTCTCTTGCAGAAAAAAAATTATAAAAAAATTATATAATAAAGTAATGAAATGAGTTAAAAATTGGGTACAATAAAATTTAAAAAACAGTATAAAAACACGTACATACGTATATAGTATAAAATATTTGGCGTGGCCATGAAAGTAGTATTTTTATTTATAATGAAATGAATTTTTTACACAAAATAGACAAAAAAATGGCATAACTTATAAAATTTGCAATGTACTATAGTTTAAGTATAGTAAATATTTTACATGGCCATGAAGGCAGTATTTTTATTTATAATAAAATAAAATTGTTTACAAAAACTTTGAAGCATTTGATTGCGTAATTCAACTGCTTCACCATAATACCTTTCCGGTTGCTCAATTTCTTGAAAATGAGTTTCTTCGCCCTCCTCAGTATCTACGTTATCGAGATACTCATCATGGATAGTGTAGTGAATGCGTAGATTGTGAAGAGCTGCAGCTACATTCATTATTTGCACAGCCTTCTCAGGAGAGTAGTGAAGTTGCCGTGCAGATAGAAGACATCTACACCAGTTATTCCAAACACCAATAGTTCTCTCTATAATGTTTCGCCCAGAACTATGCAATTTGTTGAACCGGCTTTGAGGAGTATTAGGTGCAGGGATGGAGTTATAAGCAAGACCGTATCCTGCGTCACCTATAAATTTTATATAAAGTTATCAATGAACATTAAAATTATTTAAAGACTTCATATACCTAATAGACGTAGACTTCGGTTACCGCTTTCGTTTTGTGCTTGAAAGAATTGTGATACGTCACTGTTAGACCAAACGAATGATTCGTGTGTTGACCCAGGGTATTTCGCGTTAATGTAACGTAAACGCTGTTTGTAATCACATATCTGAAAAATGATTAAAAATAAAAGAATAAATATATAGCACACTTACAATCAGTACGTTAAGACTATAAAACCCTTTTCGATTATAAAATAAATGGGAGTTCGTTCCTGAAAGTTTTGCTATTCTTACGTCCGCGTCCATAACAAATGCATCGTCTATGCATTTTTTCATGTACCTTTTGATTGCGCCAAGGGCAGAATCGCGAGTTTTCACAAATGTAGACATATTTGTTTTTTATAGTTGCAGGATCGACTATTGTTTGTAGGTTAATTTGCCTTTAAAGTTTGTTGCAGAGGGCAGATAAAATGTATGAATGGTGGAAAAGGCGATAAAAAAAAAGTAGGCGATTTGCAGCGGACAAATGAAAGTCACTAAAAATTGTTGTAATTGCAATGCGGAGTTGAATATTCGTATATTTGAATGTAATATGTATATTTAGAGCGGAAGGCTTCCAGCTATATACATATATGATTAATTTATTAGCAGGTTATACTTGCGCACGATTCGATGAAACAACATCGTAACGACCAAAAATGTTGCGGATTATTACCTCTGAGAATTATTGCTTTTGAGGTGGTGGTATTTTTTCCTTGCGGCTAATACCTAAAGCGGGTTGTTCAAACGGCAGGAAATGATTCTGCTATTTTGACGCGGTGTTTTCCGAATAAATGAATACGCAGTAGAATACGTTCATCTTAATAATAAACAACTTTATTATTTTCACAAAATATACTCAAAAATATGGGAAAACTATATGTGAACAAATATTAAATAGCCAGCTGTAATAAAAATGGGCTGTGCAGAAGTATATAAAAAGAATTATAAAGACAAAGAGAATAGTGATAATGCAAATGTCAGAACATACAAGCTTGACATGGTTGTGCATTAACCCTTGTAATACTAGATATCATAATATGTTTTATGTTTGCAAATTCGAACTCAACATTAGCGAATTGCATAGAAAGCAACAACACAAAGTAAGCCAGTTCAGATGGCTAAGAGCTTTGAAATGAAATCGCTTAACCTACAGTCGAACAAAAAAGTCCACTAGTGTGAGCGAACGAATGAAATGTATATACGAATTCCCCACGCATTCCATGTATTTTGTTTTGTTAATTCTCTGGTTGAGTGTCAAAAACGTACTGCGCCAGAAGTAGAAATGTCAAAACAGCTAAAATAAAGAACCAGTTATCTAATCAACTACCACCACCTGTATGGCTCCGTGATGAAACTGTGTAGCTAGTTTCAAGCTCGTTTGCAAGAAAAAGCAACTTATCACCCCTATTACGGTATGCGACGAATGCCATCCGCGGGGAATGCGAATCGATTAGAAGACCTGGTATTCTCATAACCGATAGGCAATGCAGCTGGCGAATAAAGTATCCTAGATAAAGCAGTTCGGTGATTCACTGCATTCCGATAACCGTAATAGAAACGCAATGGCTATCATTTGCTCGAAGTGTCATTTGCTAAAAAACTGTTGCGGATTGAAAAGAAAAATTAAAAAAAACGCGCAATAAAGTTAAAATAGAATGGAATTAAATAAAAATTATTGCTTATATTTTTGATTAAAATTTATGTAATAGTTATATTTTTAAAAAGAAGTCGCACCGCAAATCGCAAACAGTTTACTTTGATGGTTGAACGGATGAAGCATTGAAAAGCCGAGATCTTCCTTTAATTGCGTTCTTTATTGAAGGAGTAACAAATTCGAAGTAAGAAGTTTTTCACAAGAAACTAGACGCTTACATATATATCTTACAGAGTTGCCATGTGTATTAAATTGAACAAAGGTATTTTGTACATAGTAGGTTTGTATTTTCAGCACTCCTCTTTGATCAATTTTTCTAAACCACACATTTGCCTGAATGTTTCTAACTTTGCCTTCGCAAGTGGTTTAGTTTATAAATCTGCTACTATTTCTTCTGAATACTCAATACTCAATAGTCAACTTTAATTATATTTTTAGAAACAAAGTCTTTGATAAAATGATATTTTATGTCTATATGCTTAGACCTTCCATTAAAATTTTCATTATGAAGCATTTTAATGAAACTTTGATTGTCTTAATATATTTTAACTGGTAATTTTGTTTCGTAACCCATGTAATTTAAAAGCTCGTATAACCATTTAATTTCTTTACTTGCTTCAGCAAGTGTAATATATTCTGCTTCATTAGAAGAAAGCGAAACACAATTTTTTTACGACATGCCCAGCTTATTAGTCCTCCATTTAAATAGAAAACATAACCACTATGTGACTTCCTATGTGGACTATTTTCACCCCAATCAGCATCAGCATACCCGTGTAATTCAAGATCGGTTACATTAACGTTGCTTAATCGCAAAACATAATCAATTGTGCCTTTTAAATATTTCATGACGCGCTTAACCTAATTCCAATAGTTTTTAGTCGGACTACAAGTTTTCTGCGCTAAAATCGAAACACTAGCTGTAATATCTGGTCGCGTGTTGAGCGCCAAGTACAATAAACTACCAATAGCCTTTTGCTATAATTTATTATCTGGAAGTTTTTCATCACAGGGATTTTTCGAATATGAAACTGATAACGGAATTTCTGATATTTTTGAGTCTTGTAACCCAAAACAACTTAAAATATTTTTAATATAATTTCTTTGACTTAGTAAATAATTTCCGTTCGAATCTTTGTTTATTTCCATTCCTAAATAATGCTTGATAGGTCCCAAGTTATTCATTTCAAATTTTTGACAAAGACTTTTAAAAACTTCAACGATGTGATGACTCTTTTTACATCCAACAATAATGTCATCAACTAAAAGAAAAATCATTTCACCTAAAAGTGCTTTATGTATAGTTTGATTCCATGTTCTTGCTGATTGTTTTAGCCCGTAAAGAGCTTTACCTAGCAGACAAACCTTATTTCCTATTTAAAATTCTGGAGTCTGTTTCATGTAAACAACTTCGTTGAGATCACCATTAAAAAATGCTGTTTTTACATCAAAATGATGTATAACCATTTGCTCTTTTCCAGCAACTGAAAATAAAGTTCTTATAGTACTTTGCTTAACTACTGGAGCCAATACAGCATCGTAGTTAATCCCAAACTTCTGATTAAGTCCTTGTGCAACTAACCTTGCTTTAAATCGTTCACTTCCTTTTACATCTATCTTTTTCTCGAATACGCATTTACAATAATATAATAAATAATACAATGAATATGCATTACAACCAATAGCTTTCTTGCTCTTTGGTAGATCTACAAGCGTCCATGTTTTATTATGTTGTAAAGAATTTAACTCCTCCTGCATCGCATCAATCCAATAATCCTTCTCCTCCTTAATTTTAATAGCCTCATTAAAATTATTTGGATCTGGAGTGAAAGATGCCAAGCTAACATTTTCTTAAATTAATATTTTTGAGGGAATACCTTTATTAGCATGAATAGATGTTCTACGAATAGGTGCTTCGACAACATCACTAGCATCCAAAAACTCTTCCTCTGTATTTGAACTAGACCCACTTTCCAAATATGACACCTCAACACCCATATTTTCCACACTAATTTTATCCTCGTCATCAACTACTTCATCTTCATGCATTGAAGATACATTTCCGATAGAATTAGGTAAAAATATATGAGTATCTCTCTTCTGAATATCTAAACTAGGATCATCACTTTTATAACGTTTCTCATCCATGAAAGCTACATCTCGAGACACAACCACTTTAAAATTACTCCTGTTCATTACTCGAAAACCTTTTGAGTCTTGAGTATTTCCAATAAAAACTGTTTTATTTGAGCTATTTTCTAATTTGCTCCTTTTTTCTTTAGGGATGTATGCATAATATTCCGAACCAAATAAATGAAATTTCGAATAGTCAGGTTTCTTAGATGCCCACTGTTCAAACGGAGTTTTGCTTACGCTTCGGCTAGGCAAGCAGTTCTGTAAACGATTGGCATAAATTATTGCTTCACCCCACATACATTTTGGTAAGTTATCAATCAAAATCATACATTTCACCATTTCAATTAACGATCGGTTATTTCTTTCAGCTACTCCATTTTGCTGAGGACTGTATGGTGTTGTATACTGAACTTGTGTACCACAGCTAGCTAGAAAATCTTTGACATTAGGTCCCATGTGTTCCCCTCCACGATCCGACCTCATTACCTTCGGATATTGATTGAATTGATTTTTTAATAAAATCAAATACTCTTTAATTTTACTAAACACTTCATCCTTAGATTTCAATAAAAATATTTCGCAATAACGTGTGTGATCATCAATAAAAGTAACAAAGTATTTGTAACCCCTATTATTCGACGGTGAAATATGATCACACACGTCCGAATGAATAAGATCAAATTTACTAGCACGTATATTTTGGCTCTCTTTTGGAAATGGCAATCTTGAAAACTTTCCTTGTACACATACCTCACATTTACTATTATCAGAGCAATGGGCTATTTTCATATTTTGTGCTACTTTGTCACAATGAACTTTTCGAATAGCCTCAAAATCTCTATGTCCAAAAACACGATGCCAATAATGTACACAATTTAGTCTACAATGATTCGCATACATAACTTGATTACATTTAGTGTTTAGGACATACAAATCGTTATATATACTAGCTGTACACACAATAGTATTACACTTTTCTATAATACACAGGTATTTTTTAAAAGAAATTTTACATCCATTTTCAACCATTTTTCTTACCGAAAGAAGATTTGAATTGAAATCCGGAATATAGTATACGTCTTCTATCCTGAGGGTTTTTCCATCAACTTCAACCTTGCATATACCCTTACCTTGGGAGAGGGACATTTTTCATTTATCCACAGAAATTGATTGCTCTCTCGCATTCACATCCAGTTTGGTAAATATTCTTTTGTCGTTAGCAATATGACATGTTGCACCTGAATCCATTACCCAAATTTGTTGATTGCTGCATTTTTCGGGCACACATCACAAAGCAAATTCTTCTACAGCTTTATTCACGTCCTGTTTTGTCTTTGTCTTATTGTTTGACAACCATGACTTGTATTTTAAACAATTTTTCTTGATATGCTCCGATTTGTTACAAAAATAACATTTCCTTTTTCCGTCGTTTGCATTATTTGCAGCCTTTAGCGCAGAAGTCAATTCTACACTCTTACGATCATTTATTTTTCGATACTCTTCAATCAACTTATTTTGTACCGCACTCTTTGTTAGTTCTGTATCAGAGCGAACCTCAAGCACCGTAATAAGTCCATCATAGCTTGCTGGTAGACTGCTTAGCAACATTGAAACTTGCCACTGCTCGGAAATCTCTTTTGCACCCATTGTCATCAGCTTGTCGAATAGTTCATTCATCACATCCAAATGCTTTTCAAAATTACCTTCTTCACGTAATTGAGTGCTGCATATTCGTCTCATCAAATGAACCTTTTAACTTAGATTTGGCTTTTCATGCTGGTCATTTAACTTTAACCATGCACCTTTTGCATCAATTTCATTTCGTATGTAAATCAGCTGGCTGTCGTCAATACACAAACTAATGATTGCAAACGCATTTTTATCTTTCTTTATAAGTGTCTGCACTGCCTCCCGGAACACCAGTTTCCACAACGCTGCATAAATCTTCTTTTTGAAGATACATACGCATTTTAAATTTCCAATTGTAGTAATTATCCGCATTGAGTTCTTCAACTCCGAAAACACCTTTATATGCCATCATATTGTGCATTAATTTCACAAATCGTACTACAATTAATTGCGCTTAACAAAATGATTCACGAAGACCTCGAAAAACTTTTGTCTAATTGTTTAAATTAATAATGCTGGAATTCATAGGCCCATAACCTATTGAAGTCGAGATCTTTCTTTAATTGCGTTCTTTATTGAAGCAGTAACAAATTCGAAATAAGAAGTTTTTCACAAGAATTTAGACGCTATATATATATTACAGAGTTGCCATGTGTATAAAATTGAACAAAGCTATTTTGGACTTAGTAGATTTGTATTTTCAACATGAATCTCAACGAGTACATCGCCAAAAAATGTCCAAGCAGCCGCCAGACGTACTCTCCCACAACCGCACCCAAATGCTGGCAACAGGTGGTGGACCAAACACAGCAATAAATATGACTGCCTTGGAAGAGGAAGTTGCGAAGCTAGTATGTCTTCACTTCTGGCAGATACTTTGGCACACAACAGAGCCTGCCTCGCCATATAGAAAGCGGTGCTAGTGAAACATCCTTAAGTGTCGCGGTGAGCAATGCAGAAACTGACATTGCTGGGAGCGAAGAAAATGGCAACCAAGACACTCCTGCAGCTTCCTCTTCGCAGCTACAGCAGAGAACACCACAAAGAAGGATCCGGATGACATTGTTGAAAACGCAAATTGATTTGCAGAAAAAGTTTCACGATAACATGTCATCTGCAATGAGGTCTGAACACAGAAAAATGGAAGATTTGACCAAAAGCATGAAAAAGATGGAAAAAGGAATAAGCAGTCTGAACAGCAACACTGAAAAAATTTGCTCGGTATTAGCGGACTTAGTTGCAAAAACTTAAAGGCATAACTGATCAGTTCAAAAGTTATTGCGGGACAAGACTCAAGTAAAGGGGCAACTTTTGCAACTGGAGCTTGAAAGAGTGAATAGTGCACTACTACAACCGTCTCCTCCACATCCTAATTTGCATCCACCACCGCCTGCCTCCTGTCTCCATCCCGCCTCTCTTGCAAAAAAAAATTTTTTTTAAATGATAAAAAAATTATATAATAGAGAAAATAAAATGAGTTGAAAATTAAGTACAATAAATTTAAAAAAAAAAACAGTATAAAAACAAGTATGTATATAGTAAAAAATATTTGGCGTGGCCATGAAGGCAATATTTTTATTTATAATGAAATAAATTTTTTACACAAAATATACAAAAAAAATGGCATAACTTTTAAGATTTGCAATGTACTATAGTATAAGTATAGTAAATATTTTACATGGCCATGAAGGAAGTATTTTTATTTATAATAAAATAAAATTGTTTACAAAAAACTTTGAAGCATTTGATTGCGTAATTCAACTGCTTCATCATAATACCTTTCCGGTTGCTCAATTTCTTGAAAATGAGTTTCTTCGCCCTCCTAATTATCTACGTTATCGAGATACTCATCATGGATATTGCAGTGAATGCGTAAATTGTGACGAGCTGCAGATACATTCATTATTTACACAGCCTTCTCAAGAGAGTAGTGAAGTTGCCGTGCACATAGAAGACATCTACACGAGTTCTTCCAAACACCAATAGTTCTCTCTATAATGTTTCGCCCAGAACTTTGCCATTTGTTTATCCGGCTTTGAAGAGTATTAGGTGCAGGGATGGTGTTATAAGAAAGAACGTATCCTGCGTCACCTATAAATTTTATATAAAGTTATCATTGAACAGTAAAATTATTTAAAGACTTTATATAACTAATATACGTAGACTTCTATTACCGCTTTCGTATTGTGCTTGGAAGAATTGTGATACGTCACTGTTAGACCAAACGAATGAGTCGTGTGTTGACCCAGGAAATTTCGCGTTAATGTACCGTAAACGCTGTTTTTAATCACATATCTGAAAAATTATTAAAAATAAAAGAATAAATATTAGTCTACTTACAAACAGTATATTAAGACTATAAAACCCTTTTCGGTTATAAAATAAATGGGAGTTCGCTCCTGAAGGTTTTGCTATCCTTACGTGCGTACCAACAATGCACATTACAATACCAGGAATTTTAGATTTTTTGAAGAAGTAACTTCGGGATTACATTTGCTCATCGTCATTAATTTTTAAATTAATCCACTTTTCGCACAATGCCATTTCCATAACGTCAATAACTTCTGAAAACACCTTCGAAACTGTTGGTTGAGCCATTCCTAGCATGAGATCTTTACCAACTGCGTTGATAGATTCCTTCGGATAATATTCGCAGACATAAGGAAAGTTTTTGTTGGCGACTTATTGCTGTGGATTTAATCACGTGAGGAATATTACTGCAAATTATGCTTAAAAGATGTCTATAAGCGTTTTGATACTCGAAATTGTTAAACGAACCTTCAAATAAAAAATGTACACTCGCATATGTATTAAAATTTTCTTAATTTATCTACTTACTCTATGTCTGCCAACTCGAAAATGTCCGGTGTCCTATTTCTCACAAACCTTCTATCGCATGCGGTAATGTTTTCTGCTTCATTTTTGTCAAAATAAAAAGCAGTTGAATCCATACTTTTACTATTTTATATTTTCCAAACACAATTTAATCACAACAAACAATTTTGATTTATTTAAAGAAATGTCAAACAGCTTTTGACACAATCCGCTGGGTGAGTGGGTAAAGCAGTCGTCTGACGTTTATGAGAATGTTATAAATATCAACAAGGCATCCGTCGGATACCGTCATAGGCATGAATATAACAATTCAAGGCAAGCTAGTTCCTTTTAATTTTTTCCTGCAAGTTGGGGCGGCCGGCACTTACATGTTTTATGCCGACCCCAAACGACATCTGCAAGGCAGATTATTTTCACTGAGAAGCTTTTCCGCCATGGAAATACACTCGGAGCGCTTGCCAAATCACTGTGGAGGGGCGTCCGCCTTAGAAAAACTTTCTTCTAATTGAAAAACGTGTTTTTAAATTTTTGATGTTGCTTTGCCTAGGCCGGGAACCCAGGATCCTCAGTTCAGATCGCTACCGCCACATGACAGCGGCGGCCGAATAATAGAAACTTAAGTCCTTTAACCTCTCGTATGTTTGAAGCTTTTCCCGGATAAGGGCAAGCGTTTCCTGATTTTTCCATTACAAAATTCCATAATCCTGCCTTCGCGAAAGGTTGTTTACAAAAAACTTTGAAGCATTTGATTGCGTAATTCAACTGCTTCATCATAATACCTTTCCGGTTGCTCAATTTCTTGAAAATTAGTTTCTTCGCCCTCCTAATTATCTACGTTATCGAGATACTCATCATGGATATTGCAGTGAATGCGTAAATTGTGACGAGCTGCAGATACATTCATTATTTACACAGCCTTCTCAAGAGAGTAGTGAAGTTGCCGTGCACATAGAAGACATCTACACGAGTTCTTCCAAACACCAATAGTTCTCTCTATAATGTTTCGCCCAGAACTATGCCATTTGTTTATCCGGCTTTGAAGAGTATTAGGTGCAGGGATGGTGTTATAAGAAAGAACGTATCCTGCGTCACCTATAAATTTTATATAAAGTTATCATTGAACAGTAAAATTATTTAAAGACTTTATATAACTAATATACGTAGACTTCTATTACCGCTTTCGTATTGTGCTTGGAAGAATTGTGATACGTCACTGTTAGACCAAACGAATGAGTCGTGTGTTGACCCAGGAAATTTCGCGTTAATGTACCGTAAACGCTGTTTTTAATCACATATCTGAAAAATTATTAAAAATAAAAGAATAAATATTAGTCTACTTACAAACAGTATATTAAGACTATAAAACCCTTTTCGGTTATAAAATAAATGGGAGTTCGCTCCTGAAGGTTTTGCTATCCTTACGTGCGTACCAACAATGCACATTACAATACCAGGAATTTTAGATTTTTTGAAGAAGTAACTTCGGGATTACATTTGCTCATCGTCATTAATTTTTAAATTAATCCACTTTTCGCACAATGCCATTTCCATAACGTCAATAACTTCTGAAAACACCTTCGAAACTGTTGGTTGAGCCATTCCTAGCATGAGATCTTTACCAACTGCGTTGATAGATTCCTTCGGATAATATTCGCAGACATAAGGAAAGTTTTTGTTGGCGACTTATTGCTGTGGATTTAATCACGTGAGGAATATTACTGCAAATTATGCTTAAAAGATGTCTATAAGCGTTTTGATACTCGAAATTGTTAAACGAACCTTCAAATAAAAAATGTACACTCGCATATGTATTAAAATTTTCTTAATTTATCTACTTACTCTATGTCTGCCAACTCGAAAATGTCCGGTGTCCTATTTCTCACAAACCTTCTATCGCATGCGGTAATGTTTTCTGCTTCATTTTTGTCAAAATAAAAAGCAGTTGAATCCATACTTTTACTATTTTATATTTTCCAAACACAATTTAATCACAACAAACAATTTTGATTTATTTAAAGAAATGTCAAACAGCTTTTGACACAATCCGCTGGGTGAGTGGGTAAAGCAGTCGTCTGACGTTTATGAGAATGTTATAAATATCAACAAGGCATCCGTCGGATACCGTCATAGGCATGAATATAACAATTCAAGGCAAGCTAGTTCCTTTTAATTTTTTCCTGCAAGTTGGGGCGGCCGGCACTTACATGTTTTATGCCGACCCCAAACGACATCTGCAAGGCAGATTATTTTCACTGAGAAGCTTTTCCGCCATGGAAATACACTCGGAGCGCTTGCCAAATCACTGTGGAGGGGCGTCCGCCTTAGAAAAACTTTCTTCTAATTGAAAAACGTGTTTTTAAATTTTTGATGTTGCTTTGCCTAGGCCGGGAACCCAGGATCCTCAGTTCAGATCGCTACCGCCACATGACAGCGGCGGCCGAATAATAGAAACTTAAGTCCTTTAACCTCTCGTATGTTTGAAGCTTTTCCCGGATAAGGGCAAGCGTTTCCTGATTTTTCCATTACAAAATTCCATAATCCTGCCTTCGCGAAAGGTTGCATCAAAGCTAGATGTTTAGTTGGCAGGATTATTAGCTTTAATATTTTACAATTCTCCTTCGTAACGCTATCTTCAGCAGAGAGATTAATCGTTTTTAAAAAAAGGAAGAAAAGGTCTTAATTAACTGCAGTTAAATAACGAGTATTCAAAAAAATTAACAAAACAGACCAAATAAAAATGTATGTTTCTGTTCGCATTGTTGAACACATCACTGTAGCATTCAAACCTTTACATTAAATATTTACAAAATGTCGAAAATGTATTGGGCGCACAAAATTTCCATGTAGGTAATTACATAAAAATCAAATTAAAATTTCTGTTATTTTGCATGGGCTTGAACTGAAAAGGGTAGCAAGTGAGACAATCGCCTTTCACCGACTCAACTTATTCATAGCATTAAATAATGGCATCTACCAAATTAGTTCGTTTTCTTTGAACATTTTTAGTTTTTTACTATCGGCTATGTCGAGAACGTTAGCCATATTTGCGAAGCATTGCAGGAAATGATGTTGATTCGGCAATGCACTGAGTTTAGTTTTGGGATCCATACGAAATGCAGGTAAGCACGCAGGCCCATTCGAAAGAAAATTAAGAGTAGCACACCGCAAATTGGATGAGAAGCTCTGTTCAAACTTTCTTTACAGGATTTATCACGTTCAATCAATACTAAAGGAAAACAGGTGGTTGAACGTCAAAAGCCGACGATTGTCTAGCGCTGCAAAAAGTCATTCTCCCAGAAAGGGTCTTCTTTTCTTATGATTAATACAAAAGGTTCATAAAAACTAAAACCTCTCTTTTAAAAAAATTCATTAAATTCACAATATGTTCACACATGCCCTATCCCCAGGAATGAGATTATTGTAGAGCAATAATAAAGGTTAAGTCATTTACATAATCTCACTTTTTCAGCAGCTCTATTTTCCGGCATTAACATGGATCACAAGAGTAATAAATTTTGATTGCCTCATTTTTCGTTCTAAGTTGGGTAATACAAAGCTAAGTTTATCTTTTTATCTAAAACATTCTGCTAGTGGCTTATACAGAGTCTTTTATTTCTAAAAGTATGGTAATATCTAATCCCAGTACAAGGCAGTTAAGTATGATAAAAAAATCTCTGAAATATGCATGCTGATCTTGTCAGAATAAAAGAAAACAGGTGATAACACCTGAATATTCATTTCTTTCATGTTGTCCTCCCAACTAGGGTTGAATCTGACGCCCAAAGTCTAGGAAAAAGTATCGGCTTTCCCTAAAATTTGTTGATAATTACCCATTATCGAAGGGATAAATTCATACAAGAAAGCTAGCCATTTAACTACCGATTAGGAGTTAAGAAACAAAATGAAGATAGTCTAGGAATATGTAAACTTGGTCCAAATCTTTGTTCGGAGACTATGCATACATTTTGAGAAGTTGTCATAGAAGCTTAACGACTGAAAACGCAGATCTATACCAAAACATGCCACGATATCAATAACTAAAATCCTTGCTATCCCGACTTAAGCAGTTATTGCATGAAATCGTATTTACATTATCACATTTTTTGACTACGCCCATGCTTTTGTTATTAAAGCTATGGAATTTTCATGCTGACATATTTTAAATAGTTAGAAATGAATTATAGTATTTCAGAATGATCATTTTTTTCACCACTCACTCGTATAATCTTAGTTTTGAGATCAAGAAATGGGTATCTAACAAAAACATTTTAGTAAATTTTTATTAACTAATAGTTTCATATTCTTTCAACTTCATACTTATTTGCAAGATCTTATGAGGTTATACACCGGTCAACTATAACTGTTATCCAATTATTATTTTTTGTTATTGAATAAACATTGGAAAGCAACCAACATTTACAGGCTAACTCGTAGTCCTATTTCAGAGACTTCCATATATAAAAATAATACCTGGGAGCTCTTCTGGTATGTAGGTCGACCATTTGCTCCAAATCTTATATGCCATTGTTATATTTTATCTATTCGGAAGAAACTACAAAGGAAAAGCTTTCATTTAGCTATTTTTGTCTCACTGGAGAAAGCGTAAGGCAAACATCTTTATAACAGCTTCCTGAAACTTAATTGTATACATTTTTCTATTTGCAAATGCTCAATTAATTTTTTGCGTTTCTTACTTTAAATCTTTTGATTAGTTGGAAAAAATATATCAAAAAAATATTTATATTAAAATACTGGTAACTATATTTTGAAAAATTTAAAGTGATTAATCGCTACTAGGCGATTAACTGAATACCGATACTCGGTTAAAAAGCATGCAAACGGTTACAACCGGTTAGTCGCTTAAGTAGTCAGACTAGTAGAATAAGCCGACTTTTTTCAAGAACCTACTTCGCACCTTTCGAAGTGGATCTATCTGCGCACCTATGGCAGGTTGTCTGAAAAAATTTTTTGCTTACTATTCAAACATTTGTATGCAAACTAGTCCCTCAATTTTTGAGATATCTTGATAAAATTTGGTGAGCAGGTGTATTTGGGTGTCCGATTAGACATTTGTCGGAACCGAACGGATCGGACCACTATAGCATATATCCTCCATACAACCGATTTTTCAGAAAAAGAGGATTTTTGTAATATCTTACCCAATTTAACAGATTGAAGCTTCAAACTTCACCATATACTTTCGTATATTGAACATATTGTTGCCTGAAAAAATTTATGAGATCGGTCGTATATATAGTATATATCCCCCACAACCGATTGTTCAGATAAGGAACTTTTCGTAATTACTGCCCTATTTTAAGAGCTAGAGGCTTCAAATTTCAGCATATGCTTACGTATATAGCATATATTGTTGTCTGAAAAAATCATAAAGATCGGTGGTATATATAGTATATATATGGTGGTATATATAGTATATATATATAGTATATATATATATTTTCAAAATTTTAGCCCCATTTTAACAGCTAGAAGCTTCAAATTTCACCAAATATTTACTTATATAGCATATATTGTTGTCTGAAAAAATCATAGAGATCGGTTGTATATATAGTATATATCTCATACAACCGATTGTTCAGATAAGAAACTTTTCGCAATTTCTACCCCATTTTAACAGCTATAAGCTTCAAATTTCACCGATTGCTTACGTATATAGCATATATTGTTGTCTGAAAAAATCATAGAGATCGGTTGTATATATAGTATATATCTCATACAACCGATTGTTCAGATAAGAAACTTTTCGCAATTTCTACCCCATTTTAACAGCTATAAGCTTCAAATTTCACTGATTGCTTACGTATATAGCATATATTGTTGTCTGAAAAAATCATAGATATCGGTTCTATATATAGTATATATCTCATACAACCGATTGTTCAGATAAGAAACTTTTCGCAATTTCTACCCCATTTTAACAGCTAGAAGCTTCAAATTTCACCGATTGCTTACGTATATAGCATATATTGTTGTCTGAAAAAATCATAGAGATCGGTTGTATATATAGTATATATCTCATACAACCGATTGTTCAGATAAGAAACTTTTCGCAATTTCTACCCCATTTTAACAGCTATAAGCTTCAAATTTCACTGATTGCTTACGTATATAGCATATATTGTTGTCTGAAAAAATCATAGAGATCGGTTCTATATATAGTATATATCTCATACAACCGATTGTTCAGATAAGAAACTTTTCGCAATTTCTACCCCATTTTAACAGCTAGAAGCTTCAAATTTCACCAACTGCTTACGTGTATAGCATATATTGATGTCTGAAAAAATCATTGAGATCGGTGATATACATAGTATATATCTCATACAACCGATTGTTCAGATAAGAAACTTTGCGCAATTTCTGCCCCGTTTTAACAGTTAGAAGCTTCAAATTTCACAAAATGCTTTCGTATATAGCATATATTTTTGTCTGAAAAAATCATAAAGATCGGTGGTATATATAGTATATATATATAGTATATATATATACGCAAATTTTAGCCCCATTTTAAGAGCTAGAAGCTTCAAATTTCACCAAATATTTACTTATATAGCATATATTTTTGTCTGAAAAAATCATAGAGATCGGTTGTATATATAGTATATATCTCATACAACCGATTGTTCAGATAAGAAACTTTTCGCAATTTCTACCCCATTTTAACAACTATAAGCTTCAAATTTCACCGATTGCTTACGTATATAGCATATATTGTTGTCTGAAAAAATCATAGAGATCGGTTGTATATATAGTATATATCTCATACAACCGATTGTTCAGATAAGAAACTTTTCGCAATTTCTACCCCATTTTAACAGCTATAAGCTTCAAATTTCACTGATTGCTTACGTATATAGCATATATTGTTGTCTGAAAAAATCATAGAGATCGGTTCTATATATAGTATATATCTCATACAACCGATTGTTCAGATAAGAAACTTTTCGCAATTTCTACCCCATTTTAACAGCTATAAGTTTCAAATTTCACCAATTGCTTACGTATATAGCATATATTGTTGTCTGAAAAAATCATAGAGATCGGTTGTATATATAGTATATATCTCATACAACCGATTGTTCAGATAAGAAACTTTTCGCAATTTCTATCCCATTTTAACAGTTATAAGCTTCAAATTTCACTGATTGCTTACGTGTATAGCATATATTGATGTCTGAAAAAATCATTGAGATCGGTGATATACATAGTATATATCTCATACAACCGATTGTTCAGATAAGAAACTTTGCGCAATTTCTGCCCCGTTTTAACAGTTAGAAGCTTCAAATTTCACAAAATGCTTTCGTATATAGCATATATTGTTGTCTGAAAAAATCATAGAGATCGGTGGTATATATATTATATATCTCATATAAACTGTCATATTGACCCCTTTTTTACGGCTAGAAGCTTCAAGATTCATCAAATTTCATCAAATAGTTACGTTTACGTCATATGTTTTTGAAATACGTGATTCGTAGCCATAGTTTTTACATGCAGACCACAAAAAACGTGAAGCTTTGCATCCTCACACAGATTACCTACCTATTTTTATAACTTTCATGAAAATGAAATGGTATATTAATTTCGTCACGAAACCGAAAATTGTAAATCCTTAAAGGAAAATAGATAGACCCACCATTAAGTATACCGAAATAATCAGGTTGAAGAGCTGAGTTGTTTCAGCCATGTCCGTCTGTCCGTCTGTCCGTCTGTCTGTTTGTATGCAAACTAGTCCCTCAATTTTTGAGATATCTTGATAAAATTTGGTGAGCAGGTGTATTTGGGTGTCCGATTAGACATTTGTCGGAACCGACCGGATCGGACCACTATAGCATATATCCTCCATACAACCGATTTTTCAGAAAAAGAGGATTTTTGTAATATCTTACCCAATTTAACAGATTGAAGCTTCAAACTTCACCATATACTTTCGTATATTGAACATATTGTTGCCTGAAAAAATTTATGAGATCGGTCGTATATATAGTATATATCCCCCACAACCGATTGTTCAGATAAGGAACTTTTCGTAATTACTGCCCTATTTTAAGAGCTAGAGGCCTCAAATTTCAGCGAATGCTTACGTATATAGCATATATTGTTGTCTGAAAAAATCATAAAGATCGGTGGTATATATAGTATATATATGGTGGTATATATAGTATATATATATATATTTTCGCGAATTTTAGCCCCATTTTAACAGCTAGAAGCTTCAAATTTCACCGAATATTTACTTATATAGCATATATTGTTTTCTGAAAAAATCATAGAGATCGGTTGTATATATAGTATATATCTCATACAACCGATTGTTCAGATAAGAAACTTTTCGCAATTTCTACCCCATTTTACCAGCTATAAGCTTCAAATTTCACTGATTGCTTACGTATATAGCATATATTGTTGTCTGAAAAAATCATAGAGATCGGTTCTATATATAGTATATATCTCATACAACCGATTGTTCAGATAAGAAACTTTTCGCAATTTCTACCCCATTTTAACAGCTAGAAGCTTCAAATTTCACCAACTGCTTACGTGTATAGCATATATTGATGTCTGAAAAAATCATTGAGATCGGTGATATACATATTATATATCTCATACAACCGATTGTTCAGATAAGAAACTTTGCGCAATTTCTGCCCCGTTTTAACATTTAGAAGCTTCAAATTTCACAAAATGCTTTCGTATATAGCATATATTGTTGTCTGAAAAAATCATAGAGATCGGTGGTACATATATTATATACTTCATATAAACTGTCATATTGACCCATTTTTTACGGCTAGAAGCTTCAAGATTCATCAAATTTCATCAAATAGTTACGTTTACGTCATATATTTTTGAAATACGTGATTCGTAGCCATAGTTTTTACATGCAGACCACAAAAAACGTGAAGCTTTGCATCCTCACACAGATTACCTACCTATTTTTTATTTTATATTTATCTTAAAAATCGTTTAGATATGTTCAAATTTCACCAAATGCTTACGTGTATAGCATATATTGTTGTCTGAGAAAATCATAGATACCGGTGGTATATATAGTATATATCCCATACAACCGATTGTTCAGATAAGAAACTTTTCGCAATTTCTACCCCATTTTAACAGCTAGAAGCTTCAAATTTCACCAACTGTATACGTGTATAGCATATATTGATGTCTGAAAAAATCATTGAGATCAGTGGTACACATAGTATATATCTCATACAACCGATTGTTCAGATAAGAAACTTTGCGCAATTTCTGCCCCGTTTTAAAAGTTAGAAGCTTCAAATTTCACAAAATGCTTACGTATATAGCATATATTGTTGTCTGAAAAAATCATAGAGATCGGTCGTATATATATTATATACTTCATATAAACTGTAATTTTGACCCCTTTTTTACGGCTAGAATCTTCAAAATTCATCAAATTTCATCAAATAGTTACGTTTTCGTCATATATTTTTGAAATTCGTGATTCGTAGTCATAGTTTTTACACGCAGACCACAAAAAACCTGAAACTTTGCATCCTCACACAAAGTACCTACCTGTTTTTATACCTTTCATGAAAATGAAATGGTATATTAATTTCGTCACGAAACCGAAAATTGTAAGTCCTTAAAGGAAAATAGATAGACCCACCATTAAGTATACCGAAATAATCAGGTTGAAGAGCTGAGTTGTTTTAGCCATGTCCGTTTGTCCGTCTGTCCGTCTGTCTGTTTGTATGCAAACTAGTGCCTCAATTTTTGAGATATCTTGATAAAATTTGGTGAACAGGTGTATTTGGGTGTCCGATTAGACATTTGTCGGAACCGACCGGATCGGACCACTATAGCATATATCCTCCATACAACCGATTTTTCAGAAAAAGAGGATTTTTGTAATATCTTACCCAATTTAACAGATTGAAGCTTCAAACTTCACCATATACTTTCGTATATTGAACATATTGTTGCCTGAAAAAATTTAAGAGATCGGTCATATATATAGTATATATCCCCCACAACCGATTGTTCAGATAAGGAACTTTTCGTAATTACTGCCCTATTTTAAGAGCTAGAGGCTTCAAATTTCAGCGAATGCTTACGTATATAGCATATATTGTTGTCTGAAAAAATCATAAAGATCGGTGGTATATATAGTATATATATGGTGGTATATATAGTATATATATATAGTATATATATATATATTTTCGCAAATTTTAGCCCCATTTTAACAGCTAGAAGCTTCAAATTTCACCGAATATTTACTTATATAGCATATATTGTTGTCTGAAAAAATCATAGAGATCGGTTGTATATATAGTATATATCTCATACAACCGATTGTTCAGATAAGAAACATTTCGCAATTTCTACCCCATTTTAACAGCTATAAGCTTCAAATTTCACCGATTGCTTACGTATATAGCATATATTGTTGTCTGAAAAAATCATAGAGATCGGTTGTATATATAGTATATATCTCATACAACCGATTGTTCAGATAAGAAACTTTTCGCAATTTCTACCCCATTTTAACAGCTATAAGCTTCAAATTTCACTGATTGCTTACGTATATAGCATATATTGTTGTCTGAAAAAATCATAGAGATCGGTTCTATATATAGTATATATCTCATACAACCGATTGTTCAGATAAGAAACTTTTCGCAATTTCTACCCCATTTTAACAGCTAGAAGCTTCAAATTTCACCAACTGCTTACGTGTATAGCATATATTGATGTCTGAAAAAATCATTGAGATCGGTGATATACATAGTATATATCTCATACAACCGATTGTTCAGATAAGAAACTTTGCGCAATTTCTGCCCCGGTTTAACAGTTAGAAGCTTCAAATTTCACAAAATGCTTACGTATATAGCATATATTGTTGCCTGAAAAAATCATAGAGATCGGTCGTATATATATTATATACTTCATATAAACTGTCATTTTGACCCCTTTTTTACGGCTAGAATCTTCAAAATTCATCAAATTTCATCAAATAGTTACGTTTTCGTCATATATTTTTGAAATACGTGATTCGTAGTCATAGTTTTTACACGCAGACCACAAAAAACCTGAAACTTTGCATCCTCACACAAAGTACCTCCCTGTTTTTTATTTTATATTTATCTTAAAAATCGTTAAGGTATGTAGATCTGTTCACTATATATTTCTTATCTTATACATCCGATTATTCGGAGATTACGAACGGGATAAGATTATTGTTCAGCCCCATTCATGAAAGGTATGAAGTCTTCGGCACAGCCGAAGACAGTCCCGTTCTTACTTGTTTTTTTTTGTATATAGTACAAGAGTATGCGCATAAATATTTTATATATAAAGCCATATATCGTTAGCTTAATGTGAAAATGTGCTAAGTCACTTTTTTTGAAAAATTTTATTTTAATGCAGTTTTAAAACTGAATTCAAAATATATCGATCAGTCTGAATTAGTTGTCATTTCTTTGCGTGCGCATTTTATTTACTTATTTAATTCATTCAGTCTAAAAGTACATGCTTTGTTGTTGTTGTTGTATTAACGATAAAGACATTCCCCTAAGGCTTTGGGCCGATGATGATGGTCCTTTGTCGCATATATATCCGGTACGTTCCGGTAGCAAAGCACTGTTAAGGTACTGTCCGACCATCTCGGGAACGATTTACATGACCACATTAAACCTTCTAGGCCATCCCGTCCTCCCCACCCCCTAGTTCCATGAGGAACTTGGGGTTGCCAGAGCCTCAGCCGTCAATGAATCAGAATTCGCCACGGGTAGGTGAGGTTGGCAATTGGGTTGGAGAAGCTATATATTGCGCTGGAACCCCTTGAGAGTGTTGCCTACACAACCCCTTGAAATTTGATTCACCCGATTGAGAAATGCCTTTGGTGTTTGATAAATGCTTTGCGCTGACCATAATCTACTTCAATTCTTACATGTCGATAATTACATGCTTTGTTACAGACTAGTTAAAAATAGAAAACAATTAATTTTGTCAGACGAGTTTTGTCCATCAGCGACAATATTTACCATGAGAAAAATATTATAGTTATTAAAAAGATCTTGGAAAACAGCAACTTTCCCACAGAGCTAACCAAGAAAATAATTCGCGATTATTATTCCCGACCAAGTGATAGCGTTAATAAAGAAGCTAAAAACGTCAAGATATACAAGTCTGCAACATATGTCCCGAGATTATCAGAAAGAATAAGATATTCGAACATGTATGACAAGGAAAACGTGCGGTTAGCTTTCACCTATGACAACACACTACGGAAAATTTTCAGTAATCTAAAAGATAAAATATCAACACAAGAAAAATCGGATATTGTATACAAGATTCCTTGCAATAGTGACGGGTCCCACATATGCGAGAAAGTATATGTGGGTACTACAAAAACAAAACTCAAGACAAAGACAAATCTAACATAAAATTAAGGAACAATTTTGCGGACAACAAAACAGCTTTAACTTCGCACTGCCAAGATACAGGACATTACCGGGACTTTGACAATGTCGCTATTTTAGAAATGGTGAGAAATTATAATAAACGTTTCATGTTAGAAATGCTACACATAGTGGACACCCCTAATGATAAGACGATGAATTTTAAAACGGACATCGCGAATTGTTCACATGTCTACCGCAACCTAATTAGGAACAACAAACATTCGTGACACATTTTTTACCCACCCACACAAATAGAAAGGCTTCGTCCAGTCTTCGACTAGCAGTCATACCGTACGGTCGTTCTGTGCTTATTGTTTATTGATTTGACTCTCTTTCGCCACATTCGGAGAAAAGTCATACAAACAACAAACCGGTTTCTACCCACTGTGATGTGCTGAATAAATAATTTATCGCGTGTGCTAGAGTGAGTTTCTCTATGATGGCCCCCGGGGCCACAAGACTAGGGGATAATAGATTTGCCCTATTATCCCCACCCAGCCATGCCAAACGGAAAAAAACTGTGAATATCACCGAAGACTTCCCGCAACTCCCAGTGACAAAAAAGATGACCCTAAATTTGTCACATTAAAGCCCAAAGACTCTAATAAATCGTCTTCTGATTATTCAGTGTTTGCTTTGCACAATTCACTACTTACCATATGCAAGGAAATTAACACTATCTCGCAACAATCTGACGGCAGGTTAATGATTCTGGTGAAAAATCGTGACTACGCCAAGAAGTTTCTCGAAGCCCGAATGTTACCTGGCCTATGTGAAATCACCGCCAATTACCACGAAAACCTCAACTGAGTCAAAGGCACTGTATATGCACCGTTCCTCAATAACGTCCCCGAAAACGAAATCGTGGGGGGTCTAAAGAACTACAACGTCACTGGCGTATACAAATTCCAGCGCACCATCGATGGAGCTCCTAAACATTCAGGAGTCGTTTTATTAACATTCGATACCTATTTCCTCCCAGAAAAGATCGACATTGCTTGGATCACCACCAAAGTACGGCCCTACTACCCTAACCCAATGCGTTGCAAAAATTGCCAAGTCTTAGGACACACGGCTAAATTCTGTAAAAACACGACAGCCTGTGAAACATGCAACCTCCCTCCTCATATCCCTACTCCATGCACCCGAACCTATTGTGCCAACTGTGCTGGCGACCACCCAGCTTCATCCAATTCGTGCCAGAAATTTCAACAAGCCAAAGAAATCATGAAAATTAAGACCCAAGAGAAATGCACACTTAGAGAAGCCAACAAAATATACAAAGAACGCAACCCCTTCGTCCCAAACGCCAACTCATTCGCCAATGCAATTAAAACAAATGGTTCTAACGACAAAGTCACGAATGAAGAAACAAAAGCAACACAAAATGTTACTTCCCACAGCAAAACCAACATACCTGCTCAGCCTGCAAAAACAACCTCATCGACAACAACAACACTAAACAATAAACAAGAAGTAAATAAAACCAGTTTTTCCTCCGTCTACCCTACCACCAATTACGATCAACAACAAATTGATATAACTGAAGACCCAATTGTCACGGCAATCTTTAACACCACGCATAATAACTACTCTCGTTTAACGCCGACACCGGCATTTAGCATTAAAAATTGTACAATTGCCTTTAACATGCCGAACCCCCCACCAAATAACTCCTCGAATGAGATGGAAATCGAAACAAGACATCAATCAATTTTTGACTATCACTCAGCAAGCAACCTACATCCAAACAACAACATCAACGACTACATGAACTCCTCTACTTCATCAGCAGTTACAGAATACATAACTTCTAGAGACGCTCAAATTAACCAAAGTTAACTTTTAAACCTATATAAAATCCATACTAGTAACAAAAGTCACTTATTACAGTATATATACATTTATACTTAAACAATTTTTATTATGGTAAAAATATTACAATGGAATGTCAGAGGATATTTCAATAACTATAACGACATAGAATTAATTATCCGGGACTTTAATCCCGACATAATATGTTTGCAAGAAACTAAAATACCTTTAAACGCAAACAATTGCGTAGTTCCAACGTCGTTTATTGCTTACTTTACTAACTCCCCTCAAAACACCAGGCCAAAAGAAGGCTCAGCTACTCTCGTCAAACGTAATCTGCCCCACAAACTGCTCTACCAGTCGACCGTGGTACAAACAATTGCAATTAAAGTTAACCTCCCCGCCCCTATTACTGTCATCAACACATATATCCCTCCAACCCAAAGCTTCTCGGATACCGACATACTCTCCCTACTCTCCCGAGCAAACGGTCCAACACTCTTTCCGGGTGACTTTAATGCCGGGAGCCCTTGGTGGAGTTCCGAAAAAGCTAACTCCCGCGGTACGATAATAGAAAATATTATCATGACAGAAAACCTAACCATTCTAAACGACGGCTCTCCTACACACTTCTCCACCCATAAATCCTTTACTCACATTGATTTAACGCTTATCTCGTCACAGCTGTTTCCTAAATGCAATTGGCAAAGGATTGACGACTTGTTTGGTAGCGATCACTACCCACTAATCACAGAGGTCATGTTTAACCTCCCTCCTACCAACCTAAGAAAATGCCCAAAATTTAAGACTGACGCAGCGGACTGGCCACTATTTCAATCCCTGTGTGAACGAAACTTCAAACAGTGGACTTCTACTAACATCCACCAGCAGACTGCTAACATAACCAAAGCCATCAGATTCGCTGCCAATATTGCCATTCCCCAAAGCAACACATCCTCGATCAATAACTACTCAGCATGGTGGAACAAAGACCTGAACAACTTAAGAATAAAAAAACAGAAGCTATGGCATTCCTACAAACAATCCCCTTCTTTAGAACTACTTGCGGTATACAAAAAAGCAAATTCTCTGTTCAAAAAATCGGTCAAAGAAGCCAAAAGAAAATCCATTGCCACTTTTACCGCAGATATTAACCCGTCATCTCAACCAAAGAAAATTTGGGCAAAAATTAAAACCCTTACTGGAATCCCACCTCCAACAATAAAACTGATCCAGGTTGCCGACCGTACTCTCACAACAGCGTCGGACATAGCATAGCGAAAGCTTTCGGCAGCACCCGGTCAGAGTACGCAGAAAACGCCAACTTCCCAGCAGAATACATCAACCGAAAAAATTCAGTTCTATCCCAACCCTATAACCCATCCGACGTTTCGAGGGAGGCACTTTCCCTGGAAGCAGGCTTTTCCTACACCGAACTAGAAGCTGCCGTTCAGCATGCTAAGGGCAAAACACCGGGTAGAGACAAAATATCATACCCCATGTTACGAAACCTCCCCAAGTCCTGCAAACATTGCCTGCTTTCATTGTATAATGATATTCTTGAAAGTGGAACCTACCCACATACCTGGTTATCCGCTTCCATTCTATCGATTCCAAAGCAACAAACCCCCAGGACTCATTAGTAGCTACAGACCTATATCCCTTCTTTCTTGCCTCAGCAAAACGCTCGAGAAAATGCTAGCACAACGCCGTATGTGGTTTATCTCTCGAAAAATGGCCTTGCGAGTCACAACCAAGTAGCGTTCAAAAGAAAACATGGAGTCTTAGATTGCCTGCTTCCCCTGCAGCATTTTATTACAGATGCGCTCTCCACCAAAAACCATGTGACTATTCTCTCAACAGACTTCGAAAAAGCCTTCGACCGCATTGGAGCCCACGTTGTCCTCGAACAGTTATCATCCTGGCGTATAGGCCCTAAGGTATACAACCTCATTAAATCATTCCTCTCCGGTCGCAAATTCCAGGTGAAAGTAAATGGCGAATCGTGCTGCCCATATCCCATTGACAACGGAATTCCTCAAGGCTCTCCACTATCAGTGGTGCTATTTACAATTGCTTTTGAAAAACTGAATGTAATAGCTAATAATTTCAAGTCCATTCACTTCCGTATCTATGCAGACGACGCAATCTTTTATACTAAAGCCAAAGAGAACACAAAGGTAGAGAGACATTTCACGAACCTACTCCTCGACATTAATTCCTGGGGACAGTACTCAGGCACGGTATTGACCTACAGCAAATGCAAGCTTCTACATATATGTCGGAAATCCAACTGTCAACCCATAAACATCAACATCAACAACATACCCATAGAAAATGTACTCACACACAAAATTCTCGGAGTAACGTTTGATAATAAATATACCTTCAAACAGCACTGCGTCTTGTTAAGAAAAAACCTTGCTACTAGGCTTAATATTATTAAGTATTTAGCGTCGAGACACCTCCAAATTCACCAAAATAGCCTCATAAACATCACTCGCTCTATCATCATATCCAAAATAGAATACGGCCTCCCTATCTACGGATGGTGTGCCAAAAGCCACCTCAATCTTCTCAACTCCCCCTATCATTCTGCGGCCCGGCGTAGCATTAATGCCTTCCCAACC